>NC_088381.1:54605681-54908712 GCF_037993035.2 Macaca fascicularis
CCCAGTGTCACTGTTACCTGACCTCCTTAGTCCCTCTTTACTCCCTAGTGTCACTCCTACCAATAGAAATCACTTGGTACAGAATTCAATGATAAAATGTCTATCCCCACCATACTGTAATTATTTGCATATATAGCTGTCTCCCCCGCTGACCTGCTCAAAAGTAAAACACTCTATCTCATATATTTTATATCTCTAGTGCTGATCATGATGCTTACAAATAGTAGACCCTGGGGAAATGTTTATTAAAACATTGAGTAATGACTACCAAATTCTCTAAGGAGAAACAATTCCACTGTTTACTAGAATCTTATTTCCAAGGTTTTCTAGACAAAATAAAATAGATTATCAACACCAACAATTTGTGCTTTGCCTTGGTAGTTCATTGTTTTTCATATCTGGGAGTTGAATGACCTTATCTAGACCAGCTAATTGAGCCTCACATTTCTCTGTGCTAAAGTTTAAGACTTTAGAGACAGACAATGAGACCCTCAGGGCAGGAAACATCTCTTATTTATCTTTGTATTCCTAATTCTTGGTTATGGAATATGTGCTTAATAAAAGTTTGCTGAGTGAATGCATTATTAAATTGATCCACATTGCTGGGTGTGATGGCTCACACCTGTAATCCCAGTACTTTGGGAGGCTGAGGCGGGCAGATCACTTGAGGCCAGTAGTTCCGAGACCAGTATGGCCCACATGGTGAAAACCCCCATCTCTACTAAAAATACAAAACATTAGCTGGGCATAGTGGTGGGTGCCTGTCATCCCAGCTACTCAGGAGGCTAAGGCACAAGAATCACTTGAATCCAGAAGGCGGAGGCTGCAGTGAGCTGAGATCACACCACTGGATGACAAAGTGAGACTCTGTCTCAAACGAAAAAACAAAATAATGTTTTATTTTGTTTTGTTTTATTTTGAGACAGAGTCTTTGCTCTGCCACCCAGGCTGGAGTGCAGTGGCGTGATCTCGGTTCACTGCAAGCTCCGCCTCCTGGGTTCATGCCATTCTCCTGCCTCAGCCTCCCGAGTAGCTGGGACTACAGGCGCCCGCTACCACGCCCGGCTAATTTTTTGTATTTTTAGTAGAGATGGGGTTTCACCGTGTTAGCCAGGATGGTCTCAATCTCCTGACCTTGTGATCCGCCCGTCTCGGCCTCCCAAAGTGCTGGGATTACAGGCGTGAGCCACCGCGCCCAGCCAAAATAATGTTTTTATACCAGCTAAAAACAATGTATTAGACTGTTCTCACATTGCTATAAAGAAATACCTGAGACTGGGTAATTTATAAAGCAAAGAGGTATAACTGGCTCACAGTGCTGCAGGCTACACAGGAAGCACAGCAGCATCTGGTTGTAGGAAGGCCTCAGGAAGCTTACAATCATGGCAGAAGGCAAAGGGTGAGCAGGCATCACACATGGCAAAAGCAGGAGCAAGAAGGGATAGGAGGTGCCACATACTTTTAAACGACCAGATCTTGCAAGAACTCTCTCACTATTGTGAAGACAGTACCAAGAGGATGGTACTAAACCGTTCATGAGAAATTCGCCCCCATGATCCAATCACCTCCCGCCAGGCCCCACATCCAACACTGATGATTACAATTCAATGTGAGATTTGGATGGGGACACAGATTCAAACCATAACAAACAACCTCTAATATCAGACCCACAATCCATGTAAAAAAAAAATCTAGACATATTTATCTCACTAGTGTTTATACAGTAATTTGAAGCAAACAGTGATATATAAAATTGAATTCAGTTCTTAGGTCCCAAGTAGAGTGAAATCTAAAGATAATGTGGAAAAGAAACAAAAACAAAAAAACAGCTAGAATACATTCTCTCAAAACCCTTCCCTCGGCTGGGTGTGGTGGCTCATGCCTGCAATCTCAACAATTTGGGAGGCCAAGGTGGGAGAATTGCTGAGACTGGGAGTTTGGGACCAGTCTGGGCAATATAGGGAGCCCTGTCTCTACAAAAAATAAATTAGCCAAGTGTGGTGGCACACATCTGTATTCCCAGCTATTCAGGAGGCTGAGGCGGGAGGACAGCTTGAGCCTGAGTGGTAGGCTACAGTGAGCTTTGATCTTGCCACTGCAAGATCTTGCCTGTGTGACAGAGCAAGATCCCATCTCAACAAATAAATAAATAAATAAATAAATAAATAAATAAAATAATTAATAAAACACTTTTTCCTTGGTGTGACCATGGCAAATAGGTGGAACTCAGCTGTCAAGGGCTTTTATATAGAGAGGGTAAATTAGCAGTTATGGGGCCACTGAAAAGCCAGAAGCGGTTCATCTCCTTGTAAAGTTTCCATTTTCTTGGTACTTGAAAGTTTCCAAGAGGAAGTGCTACCTTTCTATTTTGGAACTGATCTTAAAAAAGATGTTTGTGAAGTCTTTGGATTTAGTTTCTCTCAATAATATACAAACCAAATTTCTCAGCTGATATATTTAATGATGATTTTCTAACTGGGATCTGAAAATCCACCTGCGCCATACCCACGCTTTCTTATGCCTCTCCCTCTTAGTGACTAAGATTCTTTGATATGAATTTAGGTCATCCTGAAATATAATAAATTTTGGTTACCTTATGTAAAGTTAAAGTTGGAGAATGGATTAAGATTTTAAAATAGCTACACATATAAGGTGATCATATAACAGAGAACTAGTACAAATTAAAAAAAAAAAAAAAACATAACCGTAGACTAATCTAACTTCTGTGATTTAGAATCCAGCACCATATAGTTTGAATTTGTTTACTAAATGTTCTAAATTGTAAGAGAAATCTGATCTTAAATAATCTCCATAGACTATAAGCAGTTAAGTCTCCCCACTTGCTAAGCCATTTTAGCCATCTATCTTGAACAATTAACTTCTCCCTCCTGCTACTCCCTTCCCCCAACACACAGATTCTTCTTGGGATTTTAAAGAATGACATAATGAACTTTCATATTAGTGGTCTATTAACTTTGATAAAGGAGACGCTCAAAAACATAACGAACACTTTCAACTACCAACTTGTGATGACAAACCATAATACTCGGTCTTGATAATCTTTCAAATAGATAAGTAAAGCCAGAAATTTTAAATTAGGAGAAATAAAAGAAAGGACACAAAATATCTCCAAAGAAACAGAAATGCCAAAATCATTTTGAAACATTCGTTAGAATGAGAACACACATTTCCTACTGTCATAAACGTAACAAAGCTAAAAAGCTCTCTTCCGAGACTCCCTCTCCTTATTTCAATCTGTACTTTCCATCTGATGACAGCATTTTCTGGATACAAGGAATATTTCCCTCATCACAGAAACTGCCTGACTTGTAATCTAAGAGAAACAAAAATAATTCTTAGCTCTTGGATCTAATATCCTAGCAGTGTTGGAAAAACAATTCCCTAAGATGTTAAGATGGTTCTGAAACTGATTGTCTCTCATTTTCCACCCAACACAGAATTAATTAGGGTCTATATTCTTGATACTGTTCTATTTAGGAAACAGCTTGACATGTGGGACATATTAACAACAACAAAAAAAAATACTGGTGACAAAGAACTCGTGCTATAGGCAGGCAGACAGAAGAAAACCTGTCTCATGTACCAGATTTAAAATCTTCAGAAATTAAGTTCAGCAAGGCAAAATAATCCCAAAAGGGCCCACTATTATTTGCCTCAAGTAAACATTCAACAACAAACCACATCCAAAAATACTTAGCAGCCTATGATGCTTGACTATCATTTAAAGCAAGCCTTTAGAATATGTAAAGAAAATCCAAACATTTCTGATACTTATCTGCTTTCCAAAGTAACTAATAATACCACTGGATAAACTACACTTTGAAAAGACCATAAATGAGTAACCCGGATTTTAGAAGTAAGAAAATATTCAAAGTTTTCATACTAAAAAGTATTCCCAGATGATTGTCAACATGATTAGTATATTAATGTTTTAAAAACTACAAAATCAAAGATTTGGATGTTAGGTTGAGTTTGTCTCTGCACTCATCAGATTGTGGTTCTAAATAAAGTAAATCACTGTTGGGGCAAGGGTATGTTTAAACTGGAATCAGCCAGTTACATAAAGAAATAACCCAATGAATCATTGTAAATTCCTATGCCAATAAGATAAAAACTCAAACTTGGCACTAATGTATTCTAAACATTTGTCTGTATTTCTTTAACACTCATATTTCATGTAAATAAGAAGCAGATAATTGTGAAGCAAGTTCTCTTTTATAACATATATAAATATATATGAGAAAAGATCAATATTAAGCATTAGTGGAACATTATATCAACAATAATAAAATATACTAAGACCTAATCTTCCTAACAGAAAAGAAGAACTAGGTATAGATCATTGTTTTGTTTTTTTTAAATGTGAACCCTGAAAAACTAAAACACTAAACCAAATGTAAAAAAAAAAAAAAAAAAAAAATCCATACCCATGCTAGATTTTCCTTTTGATATAATTAGAATCATTACAAAGACTGTATAAGGGGGAAAAATGCAATGTTATTGCAATAGCCAAAGATAAAGTGGTGAAAATTAAGGAAGATACTCACATTTTGAAGATTTAAGAATTAATTGACAAGCCACATTATGGAAGAAGGAGGAAAAAAAGAAAAACACCTTGGTCAAAGCACGCTGAAATGGCAACAGTGCATACTGACTTCAAGGATGCCTCAAATATCACAAATAACTGCAGTAGCTCAACTCCCTCACAGCTTCTTGACAACCACTACTCTGAAGCCCCAATGGAGACTACTCTGATCTGATAATGGAACCTTCACTCTCCAATGGCAAAAGATCATTTTACAGTATACCACATGTATTTTAATCCACTGATTGGCCCATTAGTACATAAACGTTTTTAAAAGCTTTCCTGATATGATCCTCAATTTGCTCTTCAATAAAAAAGAAAGTATATCTACCTTATAGAGTTATGAGGATTAGACAAGGTATACAAAGCTTCTAGCACAAGGATCTTGCAGGATATTCCGGCACAAGTACTTATTTTGAATGTACCACAAAACTGTGTAATAAGCATTTTTTGAAAGAATGGAAAAAAGCAAGGCCTTGACTGAAGATCAGACGCCATGCAGACCAAATTTAGTAACTGACAGTCTTTTCATTCACCATTAAAAGTGCTCTTTATATAAATTACCTTAAACTATAACAAAATTACCAAAGGTTCTATTCGATAAAGAAGACAAACAAAATATAAAGGAAAGAAAATAGAAAGAAGTAATACTTATTGGCTGCTTACCATATACTAGGCATAATGCTAGAGGAACATTATAAGAAATCCATAATGTAGTTTTATTGGTGAGGAAACTGAGGCTGTCACAGCTATTCATGCAACTATTACATGACAATGTTGGGATTCAACCTGGTCTGTGTGAAGGCAAAGTCTAGTTTGTTTCCACAGTGCCACACGCAATTCACAGAAAAGTAATGGAAAAATTCAAAAAACATAAGCATTATAAACCAGATAGTTGTTTTTGGAGCAAAGGAATTATTTTCACTGAAACATTCAGGAAGCAACAACAAACACATCCATCCTGGATCATTAAAAAACTGAACTGAAAATCTACATGCCAATTAAAAACATGCCAACATCCACATGCCAAAGAAAAACAAGTCAAACATAGTAAAACATTTATCCACCACATAAATTGCTTAGTAGGCATAGAAAGATACATAAGGTATAGAAAGCTTTAGATTTAGTTCAAGTATTACATTTCTTTAGAATCTACAGTCTAAGATGATATATAATTTCTCTATTTTCATGAAAATGAAACAAAGCACATTTATTTTTAATTAATGGGCTAAGATACAACCAACAGGCCATGAAGTAATTTTGTTGTTTATAGAACAAGTCCCACTACAAATTTGCAATTTACTTGTAAAGCATGATTTGGAACCAAAATGCAGAGCAAAACAAAATTTCATCTTGTCCTCTCCTCTTATCACCTGGAGAGGTTCTTCTGAGAGTAAAAAGCCAGAATCTCTATTTTCTAACTAATATTACAGGATTCAACCTTGCCAGTGAAAGCAAGGATTACTATTCCTGACTAACAGAACACTCAAGTTAGGCTTCCAGATAATGAAGGGTTTTGTTTTGTTGATTTGTTGTTTAGGAATGGAATCAATTCCAGATTGTCTATAGCCATGTCTGAATTCCACCCTGACTTTTAATCCCCTCTCTGCCAACCAGCACGCTCTGGACCCCTGGACCTCACACCTAAGTTAGAGTAAGCAGGTTTATGAGTGTCTTACTATTAGGTGTAATCAAGCAAATCAGAAAGATAAGTCGCAGGAAAAAAATCATAGTATTTTCTAATGATACATACAAATGATTTTCAGGAAATCAATGATACACCTCTCATTCATTAGCAAGGATGACCTGGACACGACCATTCTGTTAAACTACACTGCACAGTTTTTCATCACTGAGTTATTCTGCATTAGTGATGAGGTAAGAACAGCAGAACACATAAGAAAAAATTGTTCCTTACAGCATTGAATTTATCAATATATGAAAGTGGGTTTCTAGAGTTTACAGAGGAAAACAAGAATGACAGGGAAAATGCTGAATACAGTCCTCTGTAGTGGGGAAAAAAGTGTAATTTCCTTCCTTGATCAATTACACTAGTCAGTTAACTAATATCTTGGTTCTAATTTAAGAGCTGGACCTATTCACCCTCTGAATCACAAGACAGAAGCGACTGCCTAACATTAAAAAAAAAAAAATTCTTAAAATTTTAAATACACATTATACTTTGAAATCAAGAAAAAAAATACAATAAAAGTGGAAGTCACTTTTAGTTGTTTTTTACTGTTTTTAAAAGTAATAATATAGAAATTCTGAAAAACATTGGTCTACATAAAGAAACACAAATCACTAGCAATACTACCAAATAGAGATAACTATTGACACGTTGATGTATGTATTTCATTATTTCCTTAAACAAGGCTTTGTGGGCAAGAGTTGTAAATCCAGAATCAAACTACTTCTCATCATTGGTCTAAGCTACTGTCATCTCTTGACAGGGTTATTACAATCACCTCCTATTTCCATGATTCCATAACAGCTCCTCTCCAGTCTATTCTACACCAAACAGCCAAAAAGATCTCTTAAAATGTCAGTCATATTTCATCCCTCTGCTCAAAACCCTACAATGGCTTCTCATCTCATCAATGTGTAAGTCTAAAGTGCTTACAAAGGTCCTACAAGGTCCTCCATCTTTACCCCTAACCTCCACTTCTCTCACCCTGTTTCCCATACACTCTCCTCCCTGGTTTAACTGTGCTGGTTAAGCTGACCTCCTTACTCTTGCTGGAACACACACAGTTCCCTCCACAAGGAATACTCTTACCCCAGATGTAAACATTGCTCTCTTCCTCCCTTTCTTCAGCTCTTTATTCAAATATCATTTTTCAGACACTTCCCTGACCTACCCTTTCCCTCCCTTGGTACACCTTATCACCCTATTCTGTTATATTTTTCTCCAATTATCACCAACTGACAAATTATTTGTTCACTGCTCTATCTCTACTAACTAGAATGTAAGTTCCATGAAGGCAAAGAAATGACCTGTTTTGTTTTTTCCTCACTCAGTGCTCTATCTCTTGGTTCTAAAACAATTCCTGGGATACAGTAGGTACGAAGTATTTGTGAGTGAATGGCTGAGTAATTAGGATCAAAGTGTACCTAAAATTTACACTCAACTTTTGTCATTTACTATTAGCATTCCTAATTATTGCATGGCATTCCATTATAGATATATACTATATAGTAGATTTAATCAATTTTCTATTTTATTATGTTTAAAATTTTTACTTATTTATTTATTTTGAGACAAAGTCTTGCTCCGCTGCCCAGGCTGAAGTGTAGTGGCACGATCTCGGCTCACCGCAACTTCCACTTCCTGGGCGCAACTGATTCTCGTGCCTCAGACTTCCCAATAGCTGGGACTACAGGCATGTGCCAACAAGCCCAGCTAATTTTTGTATTTTTAGTAGAGACAGGGTTTTGCCATGTTGGCCAGGCTGGTCTTGAACTGCCCTCAGGTGATCCACCTGCCTCGGCCTCCCAAAGTGCTGGGATTACAGGCATGAGCCACCAAGCCTGGCCAACTTTCTATTTTAAATATTTAGGTTGTTTCTACATTTTCTGTATCATAAATATCCTTGTATACATAGAATACCTTTGAAATATATGTCTTCCTGCACAGCTCTGATAATTTCCCTAGGATAAATTATTTTAAGTACAAATGTTGGATCAAAGAGTATTTAGATCATGAATGTTTTTATTTTTTATTTTTTATTTTTTGAGATGGAGTCTCGCTCTGTCGCCCAGGCTGGAGTCAGTGGCACGATCTCAGCTCACTGCAACCTCTGCCTCTCGGGTTCAAGCGATTCTCCTGCCTCAGCATCCCGAGTAGCTTGGGAATACAGCCTTGCGCCATCACGCCCAGCTAATTTTTGTATTTTTAGTAGAGATGGGGTCTCCCCATATTGGCCAGGCTGGTCTTGAACTCCTGACCTTGAGATCTGCCTGCCTCGGCCTCCCAAAGTTCTGGGATTACAGGCGTAAGCCACTGTGCCCGGCACTCATGAATGCTTTTAATATATTTTCTAAACTGCTCTAGAGGCTGGGCGAGGTGGCTCACGCCTGTAATCCCAGCACTTTGGGAGGCTGAGGCGAGCGGATCACTTGAGGTCAGGAGTTCAAAATCAGCCTGGTCAACATGGCAAAACTCTGTCTCTACTAAAAATACGCTACTGCACTCCAGCCTGGGCGACAGAGCAAGACTCCATCTCAAAATACATGTAAAAATAAATAAAAAAATAAGCTGCTCTAGAGAATGGCTAGTAATATAAGCTTACATTTCTCCTCACTAACAATGCATATGTGAGTCCTTTTTTGACAAAACCACAAAAAGTTGATTTTCTTCCCCCTGAACCTAAACAGGAATATCTAGTCACCATATATTTTTTGTTTGTTAAAAAATATTTTGGCCAGGAGCGGTGGCTCACGCCTGTAATCCCAGCACTTTGGGAGGCTGAGACGGGAGGATCATGAGGTCAGGAGATCAAGACCATCCTGGTTAACACAGTGAAACCTCGTGTCTACTAAAAATACAAAAAAATTAGCCGGGTGTGGTGGCAGGTGTCTGTAGTCCCAGCTACTCGGGAGACTGAGGCAGGAGAATGGCACAAACCCAGGAGGTGGAGGTTGCAGTGAGCCGGGATCGCGCCACTGCACTCCAGCCTGGGCAACAGAGCGAGACTCTCACTAAAAAAAAAACAAAAAACTTTTAATTGGAAAGTTAGAGGAAAATATAAATTTTATTAGTTAATGACAGTGATTGTTTCCAAGCACCCTGTCCCATAGTGGCATTATTATTTTTAAAATCTGGTAGATTTTAAAGGGTACTTCATTTTTCTTTAACGGTACCTTATTGTTTTATTTTCTACTTCTCTGTTTACTAATGAAGTTGATGATGCTTTCCCACATTTATTGGTAGATTTTAAAAGGTACTTCATTGTTTTTTAACGGTAACTTATTGTTTTATTTTCCATTTCTTTGTTTACTAATGAGATTGATGATGCTTTCCCACATTTATTAGTTGATTTTGCTTTCCATGACAAACTGCCCTATTCATGACTGCTTCTCTTCCTATTCAGGTATTCATTTCTTATTGACTTATAAGTGCTCTTCATACATTAAAGATGTTAAATTTTTATCACATGGCATAAATATTCCTTCATATTTGACATTTGCCTTTCAATTTTGTTGATGGTATTTGATACATAATTTTTGTGCAACTAAATCTATTTATTTATTTATTTTTAATAGCGAAGAGGGTCTCACTTTATTGCTCAGGCTGTTCTTGAACTCCTAGGCTCAAGCCATCCTCCTGTCTCAGCCTCCCAAAGTGCTGGGATTACAACGCACAAGTCACTGTGCCGGATTCAATCACTTTTTATGTTACTCTTCATTTAATTTTGCATTTAGAAGAGCACTTTTATATACAACCAACATGCTATCAAGTTAGAAACCAATGGTGGTTTTGTGGTTTCTAACTGGGTAGAAGTCTGGGTATTTTTTCTTCTTTTTGCTTGTATATTTCTTTTCTCTAACAACTATATAAGCTTATCTAAGAAGAAATATTTTCTTAAACATTAAAAATAAAAAATAATTTCTCCACTACTTGATTATAAACTTATACACACACATTTCCTTATGTTTTTATTCTATTTTAAAATGTTTTCATTATTTCAACCATCTGAAATCTTAGCTCATGGTGTGAAGTACAACTCTAGTTTTATATTCTTGTGATTTTTAAGTCAATATTCTTACCACTTTTGTTTACTAATTCATTCTCCTAATGAATTGAAATGGCTTCACTATCATACATTAATCTGTCTTTTTTTAGGACTCTAGCTTGTTCCATTCTTAGTCAACTTCATATGGCTTTAATTATTGCAGATTTATAAAAATCTTCTAATACATGGTGGTAAAATTCCAACTTCATAATGCTACTCCTTCAAAAATTTTCTTTTAAACTTATTCTAGAACAATTTCAGACCAATTTTGTTAAATTTCCCTATTTCACCCCACTTCTGAATCAAAAATGTTAATTAGATTTTGATTAGAACTGCATCAAATTCATACATTTGGGAAGAATTAAGACTGAGTCCTGCTTATTAGAAACATGTTTAATATTTGTACTTATTCAACTCTCTTTATGTTATCCTGTACAGTTAAGTTTTTAAAAAAATAATTTCTGTACTTTTTATATAGTCTCTAAATACTTAGGAGATTTTTTTCTCCATTGTAGTTTCCAACTAGGTATTCCTTGAATATTGAAAAAGTACTGACTTCAGTACATTTAGACTGTAACTAACTACATAATTTTAGTTCAAATACGCTTTCAGGTAATTTTCCTAGATTTTCTGATAGATAATTGATCACTTGTGAATAACAGTAATGCTGTCTTCTCTTTTGAAACGACTGCCCAACCATGCAGTCTTTCTGCTCCTGACATCAGAAAGAAGGCCTTTTATTATTCCGGGAAGAAGAAATATTTTCCAGATGAAGGTCTCCCATCTTGCCAGGTTTCTACTTGTACCTGCATATCCTTGTTACTGAGAAGTACAGGAGATTTAGTCAGATTTATTCAGCATCTCCTCCACTCACGACCCAGGCAGTTTGTTCTTTCACGCAAGAATTTACAGGTTGGTTCTCTATACCTCCATCAACTCGATTCCTTTCATATTGTCTCTAGCATAAATGCCTCCAATTATGAAAAGTCCACCAGGAAATATTTTCATATTTTTTGTATGACTTTTGGATCAGCATCGTTTCCATCTTTTTTTTTTTTTTTTTAACAACGTGTGTGCTCCATCTCTCTCTTTCTGATATTCTTGCTATTGGTACAATATATTTTATCTCCTGACCTATCTTCCTTTTGTCTTATTTTGTCATTTTGACTTCTTTCTGCAGTGTCTAATTTGGTATTCACTGCATCCAGAGATTTTAATTTGGCAACTATTTTCGTGCCTTCAGAATCCTGTCAGATTGCTTCCTTTTTATTACTGATATCCAGCTTCCCCAGGTTTAATAACTAAACCTTTTTGAGAACACAAATCTCAACAGATTGCTAGTTGAGTTATCCAGCAATCTGAACAGGATTTGAGGCAGGAGGGTTGGTAGCTGGGAACTTAGTGACTAGGCCACCTATGTGGACAGGTTCCTTCTAGGGAGGTGCTATAAGCAAAGTCTAGATCTATAAACAGTGTTCACAAATGCTTCTGGTCAAAGAGCCAAGAGAGGAATTTAAACACTGTGCTTTGTAGGAACATGCATTAAGTTTACTGTCCCTCCCAACTTAAGAGTTCTCTCTCAGAAAGATTCTCCTTGAGGGGCTCCTCCTCAATTACCTTCTTTCATTCCAGGCCCATCAGCAATGCTGCATAACAAGGATTATTCTGGGTTTTCTGGCATGCGTGGCATTAAGCTCTAGCTTCTGATACACATGCAGTGTTTTTCCCATTCATCTATGTATCTACTGGTCTTTTTAATGGAAATTTAGATGGGTGAAGATAGGAAACTGTTTTTTCTGCTATTTTGCCCAATATTGTTATCTGTATTCTTATACATTACGTTTACGTTGATGCTTACTACTTTTTTTCAAGAGATAGGGTCTGGCTCGTTGTCTAGGTTGGATCGCAGTGGAATGACTGTAGCTCACTGCAGCCATGAAGTCTGGGCTTAAGCGAACCTCCTGACACAGCCTCCTGAGTATCTAGGACTACAGGCGTGCACTACTACGTGCAGCTAATTTTTTGTTGCTATTGTAGAGACAGGGTCTTGCTATGTTGCCCTGACTGGTCTCAAACTACTGACCTCAAATAATCCTCCCACTGCAGCCTCCCGAAGTGCTCAGATACAGGGGTGAGTCACTGTACACAGCCCTCTCACTACTTGTATTTAATCCATGTTTCTAGGTAATAGTTTCCAATCTCTATTTTACCAAGTCAAAGGGACTTAACAACATGCCATCCCTCCCACCCCAATCATTGCACTTCAGGAAACAAATGCCACAATAAGAACACCTATCTCTTTCCGGGAAATCTTTTACCAGGTTAAATATAATGATGGACTAGTAGGACTCCAAATGGTCAGAGTTAATAGGCCCAGGTATCTCTGTGTCTTAATTTTTGAAGGTAAGATAACAAGAATAACAGTGTCATTAAAAGACTGCTATGAAAGACTAAACAGTGAGTGCCAGCTTCTCTGAGATGAAGCAAAAGGGTCTCTCCAAAAGACAGATGAGCACAAGTCCTGCACCGACTTGTTCTACAACTATAGAGCTTCAGGGGCAGAGAATCAGCCTCATTCATGTTTGCATTCCAAGAATCACAATGGGCACAAAGAATCTAATCATTTACATCTTGCAGAACTACACTGTCCACATGGCTAGTAGGCAGAGTTACTTGCAATGAGGGCTCACCCTCATATTCTCTCACCAAAAAGCTCTCATTATAGAGACCTTTACTAGGAACCAAGGCAGCTTTTCCACTCAGGAGTCCCTTCTGAGTGAGGTGGCTAATAGTAACCTACTTTGGTTTTATATTATTCACACATAAATAATTTGGCAGTTTGCTAATCATGTCTATAAAAGCAACTCTTCAGTCCATTTTGGTTGCTTGTTGCCCACATGAAAAATAGTCTGTGAATCCTCGTGCACCGCTCAAAGCAGTAAAAACTATCTAGTCATTCTACAGAGCAATCTGGCAATACTTAGTGAACTTAATAATGGACATCCAACAACCAATCAATCACATTCTTGATTATACCTCTATAAAACAAAATGAAGATTATCACTGCAACATTATTAATGGCACATGGAGTTGAATACACCCAAGTGCCACCAGAAGAATGTATAAATAAGATAAATACATAGTATACATGGATAAGAGTGTGCACATGATATAATACTATATAGCAGTCAGAAGTGATGAACCAGAATTGCATATAGCAACAAAAATAGATTGTTTAAATATAGGGCTAAATGAAAAAAAAAAAGAACAAAATAGGATGTACAGACTAAGGCCATTTGTGAAAATTACAAACCTATATGTATATGTACGAAACACTATATAATATTTTCCAAAGATACACAAATATCCAAAGACATAAATTCACTAGATTATAGTAGGTGTTTATAGAGCAAACAGAAGGAGTAAAGATAGGAAAATGAGAAAAAAGACAACAAAGTAACCAATCAAGATGCGGGACTAGCCCTCAAGATGCCAACCGTAAGAAGCATGATTATATCCTACCTGTGCCCATGAAGTTTGAGAAGCATGTAGAAGAATAAAAGAAGTCCAAATAAACTCAACCAAGACAAGATAATACAGACATGAAAGCTCCACTGGGGAAAAAAAAAATGTTCTAAGTATGCCAAGACAAAATTAATACAGTTTATTTTGAAAGGTGCCAGGAATGGTATTTCATTTATTTGAGAGGAGAAACCATTAGTGAATATTCATTTTAAAAATCAAGAAATAATTGTTGAAGATTATAATTAATAATGTAAAGTAACTACATGATCAAAATAAGAATTTGATGATTTCTCTGAAATTAATAGGTCTGTAGCATCATCCAGAGACTAATCTGAATTCATCATCCTGGCATATAAAGATCCTGAACACAAAATACCAAACAGAAGATAAGACATAGTCTGGCAGAGATTCCACACCAACAGAATTTTTAACTTTCACTTACCTCAGAGATATGCTACAAAACCTTTACCACGGATTAATTCCGATGAATGAGATGAAATCTAAAACCATGGCATATGCAAAAAATTAACACTGAAAAAGTCATTTGCCGGTAACCCTTTATTATTATAGCACAGTTATAAACATAGTGTCACTAGAAGAAGAGATGGGGAGACAAAATCTGGAACACATTTCATCCTTGAGGAAGACAGAGGCGGAAAAGCTACTTTAGCATTTCATGCAATAGAGCTAAGTAAGAAGAGCAAGGACTTAAGAAAAAAATCAATTCTCTTGGCATATTAGTCTGTTCTCATTAAATTACAGCTGAATCTGTCAATAATTTGGGGTGCTGATAGAAAAAAACAATCTGGACTGGAAGTACCATCACACCACTTTCTGGAACCTATAATAAACTATCTTGAGGTAAAAAGAGGTCATTATTTTTCAAATGTGTAAAGCAGTAAAAATTTGAGCTTTTTTAGCTATTGGACTCAAACTGTATAGCAATGAAAGGATAAATAAGCAATGATAATCAAATCAGCAGTGACAGATTAGCATGCACAATTAATATAGCAGACAATGGGAGTAGCCTCCTCTAAAGACTGCAATCCTGTATGGTTCAGATTTAATTTAGGCCACAGAGGATTCTGCAAACATCTGACAGCTTCCGCTTTTACTGGATGAAACTTGCTGCATTCATCAGCATAAATAATTAGATTCAACTCATCCCATCTCAGGCAAAATCAAGTCCTTTCCTCTTGCTGAGAGAGGAAGCTATGGCTTTACCTCCACCTTGAATTGCACAGATTATCTGATTAAATCTATAAATGGTGCTCTCAGAAACTGATGCTTAAAGAAAATCTGTGACTTTAAAAGAGCCCCCGAAAGAAATCTATAAAAGACACACTCTCCAACTAACAGCACATTTTTTAAAAATTAAGTCTTTCGGCCGGGTGCGGTGGCTCAAGCCTGTAATCCCAGCACTTTGGGAGGCCGAGACGGGCGGATCACGAAGTCAGGAGATCGAGACCATCCTGGCTAACATGGTGAAACCCCGTCTCTACTAAAAAATACAAAAAACTAGCCGGGCGAGGTGGCGGGCGCCTGTAGTCCCAGCTACTCGGGAGGCTGAGGCAGGAGAATGGTCTAAAACCGGGAGGCGGAGCTTGCAGTGAGCTGAGATCCGGCCACTGCACCCCAGCCTGGGCGACAGAGCAAGACTCTGTCTCAAAAAAAAAAAAAAAAAAAAAAAAAAATTAAGTCTTTCTACAATAGCTTCTGTTGAGTATGCTTAACAGACTACCTATGGAACATCTTATTAACAAATCTAATCTCAATTGTACATACATTCTAAAAAACACACACCACATGAAAAATCTTAAAAAAAATACATATATATATATATAGCTATTTAGAACCAATTTAGTAAGCCTCTACAAAATGAATCCCACAATAAAATTTAAATATATGTCTTTAAAGGATTGAAAAACTTAACCTTCAGGTCAGAACTAAATCATAGTAAATTCCAGAAAACCACGCATTTCTATCTAGGCTAATGTAAGAAACCACGATAAAATTAACACTTATAGTAAATTGATTCTTTAACATTAAATTGCTTTAAATTAAAATTTTTCCTTACAGTAAAAAAAAAGTCTTCTAAATCTCAAAAACAATGCTGAATTTTGAAATCAGTTGCAGAAATACATGTAAAGACGAAATTTCAAAATTTATAAATTGGTTATTTTTGAGAAGGGGAGAGGGATGAGATAAGGAGGAATTCACAAGGGTCTCAACTGCATTTCCAATCTGTAGATTAATAAGGTAAAATGTTAAGACTTTTTTATTTTTTTTTGAGATGGTCTCATTAGGTCGCCCACGCTTGAGCACGGTACTGCAATCATGCCTCACTGCAGCCTCAACCTCCTGGGCTCAGGTGATCCTACCATCTCAGACTCCTGAGTAGCTGGGACTACAAGCAAACGCCACCACACCCAGCTAGTTTTTTTGTAGATATGGGGTTTTGTCACGTTGCCCAGGCTGGTCTAAAGCTCCTGGGCTCAAGCGACCCACTGCCTTAGCCTCCCTAAAATAAGACTTGATAAAGCCATTTGGTAAGTACTTTAGATAAAGGTCCTTATATCAGTGTTTATATCTAATTGTATGTTCTAAATATTTTATAATTTTTAAAATGTAAAACAAAATTCACACAAAATTACATTTATACATAATTAACTCAAAATGGATTATACACCTAAATATAAAACATAAAACTATAAACATTTTACAAGATAACACAGAAAAACATCTAGGTGACTTGGGTTTGATGATGACTTCTTAGATTCAACACCAAAAGAACTATCCAAGAAAAAAAACCTGGTAAGTTGGACATCATTAAAACTTCTGCTCTGAAAAAGACATTGTTAATGAAAAGACAAGTCACATACTGAGAGAAAATATTTGCAAAAGACGTATCTGAAATCAGGATGTTATCCAAAATATACATAGAACTCAAACTCCACATTAAGAAAACAATCTGATTAAAATGTGGGCCAGTGAACTGAGTAGACACCTTGTCAAAGAAGATATACATATGAAAAACAAGCATATGTTAAGAGGCTCAATACCACATATTATTAGGGAACTGCAAATTAAAACAATGAACTACCATACCATACACTTATTAGAATGGCTAAATTCAAAACACAACACCAAATGCTGGCAAAGACATGGGGCAACAGGATCTCTCATTCAGTGTTGCTGGGAATACAAAATGATGCAGTAACTTTGGAAGATAGTTTGGCAATTTCTCACAAAGTTGAACTTAGTCTTACTGTATGATCCAGCAATTGCATTCTGATTTGAGAACCAATGTCCACACAAAAACCTGCATGCAAATGTTTATAGAAGTTTTATTTCTTAACTGTGAAAACTTGGAAGCAACCAAGATGCCCTTCAATAGGTATGGATAAAGTGTATTAAGTCCACTCATTGGGATATTATTCAGGAATAAAAATACATGAACTATCAAACCATAGAACATACAGGAAGCTTGAACTAACACAGATAAGTGAAAGAAGCCATCTGAAGAGACTACATACTATATAACTCCAACTACATGACAGTCTGAAAATGGCAAACTTACAAAAACAGAAAAGATGAATGGTTGCCAAGGGTTCAGGGGTGAGGAAGGAGGAATGAATGAATGGAGCACAGATGACTTTTCTAGCAATGAAAACATTCTGCTTGAATGGTGTATCTACCATTACCACTGTAATCACAGATAGATGATATTATGAATTTGTCAAAACTCATGAAACTGTACAATATAGTGAGCCACAGTGTAAATTATAGACTTTATTTTAAAATAAGGGATTTACATTGGTTCATTAATTGAAGGTACCACCATTCTGTTTCAACCATAACTGTGTATATTGTAATTCAATTCTGGCACTAACTATCCCGAGTTAGTGTAGACCCTACAAGTTAAAGGGTATGATCCCAAACTAAATTGCCTTTACTTTAGAAACCAGCTGGACTTCAGGAGTCTCCAGACTACCTGCACTCTGACCAACTAGCCATAAATTCAGAGGTTTCCATGACTCCCTCAAGTTCAGAAATTTGCTAGAGAGATTTACACAACTCAGGAAAGTACTACATTTATAACTATAGCTTTTTTTTTTTGAGACAGCATCTTGCTCTGTCACCAGGCTGGACTGAGGTGGCACAATCACAGCTCACTGCAAGCCTTGATCTCCTGGGCTCAAACAATTCTCCCACCTCAGCCTCTTGAGTAAGTTATAACTTTACCATAAAAAATACACATACGACAAGGTATTAGAGGGTCTGAAGTGCAGAGTTTCTGTGCCCTTTCCCCCATGAATCAGGGCACTCACCCTCCCAGTACATCACTGTTTTCACCAACCAAAAAGCTCTGTTTGGCTGGGCATGGTGGCTCACGCCTGTAATCCCAGCACTTTGGGAGGCTGAGGTGGGTGGATCACCTGAGGTCAGGAGTTTGAGACCAGCCTGGCCAACATGGTGAAACCCTGAATCTACTAAAAATACAAAAATTAGCTGGGCATGGTGGCACATGCCTGTAATCCCAGCTACTCATGAGGCTGAGGCAGGAGAATCACTTGAACCCGGGAGGCAGAGGTTGCAGTGAGCTGAGATTGCGCCACTGTACTCCAGCCTGGGTGAGAGAGCAAGACGGCATCTCAAAAGAAAAAAAAAAAAAAAAGCTCCAGTGAGCTCTGGTGTCCACAGTTTTTATTGAGGGGTTATTACACAGGCATAATTGTTCAAATCATTAGCCACATGACTGGACTCAAACCTTCCTACTCCCACCAGGTCAGGCTGGCCTAAAGTCCCAACTTTCTAATCACATGGTTGTTCTTTCTGGTGACAGCTCCCATCTTGAAGCAATATAGAGGCCCACCATTAGTTACCAAGTTTACATAACAAAGATACACCTATCACTTCAGAAATTGCAAGGGTCTTATAATTTCCATGTAAAAAAGTCTAAGACAAAGACAAGACAAATTCTTTATTCTACCACAACCATAGTATAAGGGAAACCGTGTATGGGGGTGGGGAGCTCTGTACTGTCTGCAGTGTCTGTAAAAATCTAAAACTGTTCTAAAAATTAAGACTTTATTATTTTTTAGAACAGTTTTAGATTTTTACAATAAATAAAATTTTAAAAATAATATTATACATCAATGCAACTGCACATTAAGTTACATTGATTTAAAGGACTTAAGGGCTTTTAGTAATCTTTATATCTCCTTAGCCCAGCAGTATGCAGAACACAAAACAACCATTTAATGAACAGTTATTGAATGACTGGCTTCATTTCTTTTATTATGGAAAAAAAAAATTAAGTGTACAGTTCAGTAATGTTAAGTATATTCACATTGTTATGAAACACATCTCCAGAACTTTTTCATCATGCAAATCTGAAACGTATACCCGTTAAGAATTCCTCTTCCCTCTCCCTTCAGCCCCTGGTATTCTACTTTCTGTTTCTATGAATTTGACTACTTCAGATACCTCATATAAGTGGATTCATACAGCATGCCTTTTTTGTTTTGTTTTGTTTTGTTTTTTTGAGACAGGTTCTTGCTCTGTCACCTAGGCTGGAATGCAGTGACATGATCACAGCTCACTGCAGCTACAATCTCCGGGCTCAAGTGATCCTCCCACCTCAGCCTCCTGAGTAGTTGGGGCTACAGGCAGGAACCACCATGCTTGGCTAATTTTTAAAAATTTTTCTGTAGGAACAGAGTCTTACTATGTTGCCCAGACTAGTTTAGAAGTCCTGGGCTCAAGCAATCCTCCCACCTTGGCCTTCCGAAGTGCTGGGATTACAGGAGTGAGCCACCACACCTGGCTTGCATATGTCTTTTTGTGACTGGATTATTTCACTTAGCATAATGTCTTCAAGTTCTTTCATGTTGTAGCATGTAACAGGATTTCTTTCCTTTTTAAAGCTAAATATCCTACTGTATGTATATACCTCATTTTGTTTATCCATTCATCTGATGATGGACATCTTGGGTACCTTCCACCTCCTGGCTATTATAAATAGTGTTGTTATGAACATGGGTGTGTACATATGTCTTTGAGAATTTACTTTCAATGCTTTTGAAAACTTACTCAGCAGTGGCATTGCTGGATCATATGATAGTTCTATTTTTACCTTTTTGAAAAAATACCATACTGTTTTCCATAGCAGCTGCACCATTTTATATTCCCATCAACAACAATGCACAAAGGTTCCAATTTATCCACATCCTTCCCAACACTTGTTTTCTGTTTTGTTTTCTTTTTCCTTTTTCGATAACAGCTATCCTAATAGGTGGAAAGTGGTATCTCATTGTGGTTCGATTTGAATTTCCCTAATGATTAATGATGTTGAGCACATTTCATATGCTCATGACTATTTGTATCTTTGGAGAAATGCCTTTGATCATTTTTTAATTGAATTGTTTGGTTTTTTTGTAGTTGTGAGTTATAGGAGATTTTTTTATATTCTGGATATCAATCCCTAATCATATATGTGATTTGCAAATATTTTCTCCCATTCTTCACAGGTTGTCTTTTCACTCTGTTAATAGTGTCCTTTGATGCACAAAGTTTTTAATTTTAGTAAAGTCCAACTTACAACAGTCTCACTCTCTTGCCTAGGCTGGAGAGGAGTGGCACAATCTTGGCTTACTGCAACCTCTACCTCCTGAGTTCAATGATTCTCATGCCTCAGCCTCCCAAGTAGCTGGGGTTACAGGCACACGCCACCATGCCCGGCTAATTTTTCTATTTTTAGTAGAGATGGGATTTCACCACGTTGACCAGGCTGGTCACGAACTCCTGACCTCAAGTGATCTGCCAGCCTTGGCCTCCCAAAGTGCTGGGATTACAGGTGTGAGCAACCGTGCCAGCCTTATCTATTTTTTCTTTTGTTACCTGTGCATTTGGTGTTATATCTAAGAAATCACTACAAATTCAATGTCATGAGGATTTTCTCCTAAGAGTTTTAGTTTTAGCTTTTATGTTTAGGTCTTTGATCAATGTTGGGTTAGTTTTCTGTATGTGGTATAAGGTAAGACTCCAACTTCATTTTTTTTTTCATATGGAAATACAGTTTTCCCAACACGATTCATTGAAAAGACTGTCCTTTCCTCTCTCGCCATCCTTGTTGAAAATCATTTGACTATATATGCAAGGATTTAGTTCTTGGCTGTCCGTTTTTTTGTTTTATTTTTTTGAGACAGAGTTTCGCTCTGTCGCCCAGGCTACAGTGCAGTGGCGCGATCTCTGCTCACTGCAAGCTCCGCCTCCCGGGTTCACGCCATTCTCCTGCCTCAGCCTCCCAAGTAGTTAGAACTACAGGCACCTGCCACCGTGCCCAGCTAACTTTTTATATTTTTAGTAGAGATGGGGTTTCGTCGTGTTAGTCAGGATAGTCTCAATCTCCTGACCTCGTGATCCACCCGCCTTGGCCTCGCAAAGTGCTGGAATTATAGGCATGAGCCACCGCACCCGGCCGGCTGTCCATTTTATTCCACTGGTCTATACATCTGTCTTTATGCCAGTATCACACTATTTTGATAACCATAGTTTTTGTAGTAAGTTTTGAAATCAGGAAGTGAGAGACCTCCAACTCTGTTCTTCTTTTCAAGATTGTTTTGGCTATTTGCAGTTCCTTGAGATTCTACATAAATTTTAGGATAAATTTTCTATTTTTACAAAGAAGTCATTGGGATTTTGACAGGGATCTAATTGAATCTATACATTGCTTTGGGTAGTATTGGCATCTTAACAACATGTGTCTTCCAGCCCATGAACATGGACTGTTTCCATTTACTTATGTCTTAATTTCTTTCAGTAGTGTTTTGTACTTTTCAGTGTTCAGGTGTTCCACTTTCTTGATTAATTTATTCATATGTGTTTTATTCTTTTTGATAGAATTTTCTTCATTTCAAATCCATTTTTGGATTATTCATTGTTAACGATTAGTAATACAACTGATTTTTGTGTGTTGATTTGTATCCAGAAACTTCACTGAATTGTTTTAATTCGAACATGTTTTATGAAATCTTTAGGGTTTTCTACATATAAGATCATGTCATCCGCAAACAGAGATAATTTTACTTCTTCCTTTCTAGTTTGGATACATTTTTTTCTTTGTCTAATTGCTCTGGCTAGGACTTCCAATACTATGGTGAATATAAGTGGTAAGAGCAGGCATCCTTGACTTGTCCCTGGATCTTAGAGAAAAACCTTAAAGTTTTCCACCACTGATTAAGATGTTAGTTGTGGCTTTCCATATATGGCCTACATTATGTTGAGGTAGTTTTCTTCTACTCTTAGTTTGCTGAGTGTTTTTTTTTTTTTTAATCGTGAAAGGGTGTTAAATCTTGTCCAAGGCTTTTTCTGCATCTATTGAGACAGATTGTGTATTTTTTCGCCCTTCATTCAACTGGATAGCTTTGTAAGGCATATCTCATTCATTCAGAAACAAAATGAATACCCTCGTTTTGCATAGAGTTTCTCTTAATTTTTGTAACAAAACATTTAAAACAGAATTTAGTGACACAAGCTCTTTGAATTTTATGAAAGACCAGAGGTTTCGAAAGGATAAAAAGGAGATATTGAGTAGAAGGCAGCTTTTAAAGGGAGAACATTGCACAACTAGCTCAGACTGGGAATCACATCAGATAAAACCTACCAAAAAGGATCAAGGCAAACCAACACTTCATTTCATATCACTGCAGCATACATCAATATACAACCCAGAATTGGTATACTGTTTATATAATACCCATTGATCAATAGCACAGTAGGGAAGTTAGAGTTAACAACAATTTACTGTATATTTCAAAATAGATAATTTTTTTTTGTATTCTCAACGCACACAAAAAGATAAATGTTTGAGGTGACGGATATCCCAATTACCCTGATTTGATCATTACACATTGTATACAGGTATTAAAGTATTACATGTACCCCCAAAATATGTACAACTATTACATATCAATAGGTAATTTTTAAAAAATCAAACTCATTTAAAGCCTGCATATACATATTAATTATACCACATAGCAATGGCAAAGGTCTATCATGGTCAAAAAGAACACAACTGAATAAATTAATATCTGGGGAAATGAAATGGAAAGGAAATCAAGTAGTATTCATTCAAAATTGCCTGCCCCTTTCCATAGAGTTAATTGAAGGCACAACAACTATGCCATAAACCAAAGTTCCAACCAAGAGTCAAAGCTATATTTTATAGAATTGTCACTTTCCTCACCAATACCAATAAATAAGTTATTAAATCTACCCTTTTGGCATAATAAAGTCATTTCAATAGAACTAAGAGTGCCACAGTTTCAATGTCATCTCTTCTGAAAATAAATGTTGCTGTCTTGACTCAGAATTCAAATTTCAGCAGCAGGTCATTATTTTGTTCTATTCTGTTGACATATTTTAACTCATTTTGTAAACCTAGAATTTGTTCCTGTTCTATAATCCCAGAAAGAAAAATGTTCATGAGAAGGCAATTTCATTTGGCTAGGTTGACAGTGATAGTCCCTTGGGGGAGAGGCCAACTCAAGCAGGACTGAAGAGGCTGTTAGAAGCCAATTTTCCTACCTGCTAATTGCTTTTATGACTAAGATGTATGGCCTCAGACACCCACCCAGCAAGCAGAAGATAGACGGAAACAGTCACATCTCAAGAGGTTTTTCCCTTCTTCTAAAAGAATTCAACTAGGAGACAAAACAGTGAAGAAACAGAAAAATGTCAAAAATATTAATTGCAAAAACATTAATTGTATCTTCCTGACTACCAAAAGGAAAAATGAAAAATAATGAAAAGACATTTATACGAATAGCCAGTAGAAAAAATATTCATTCATTGGTCACTCAGTAAATATTTACTGAAATGCCTATTATGGCAGATACTACTGTAGGTGCTGGAGATACAACAGTAAACTAGACACAATGTCCCTTTGTCCCCATCACAGGAGATTAATGAAAAATAACAGCTACCAATTAGTGATCTGGTACTAAGAGGAAAACAAAATGCAGCCATGTAATAAAGTGAGTTGGGAAGCACTAATTTACAGTGAGTTGTCAAGGAAGCCTCTTTGAAGAGTGGACATTTAAGCTGAGACTTAAATGACAAGAAGGATCCAGTAAACCACCAGTCTGAGGGAAGATCATTCCTTGCAGAGAGACAAGGAGTAGAAGATTTGGAAATTGGAATAAACTTGGCACATTCATAGAAGACAAAAGAAGGCCATTGTAGCTGGAGTTTTGTGAACAACATTAACAATGGCAGCAGATAAGATCTCTTCAAAGTGCCACAGCCATTTCAAAATTATCTACTAAGAAGATAAAAATAAAACTATGACCCATGAACTATTCGTGGAAATTCACTTTTGGACTAGTAATGACCACTAGGAAACTTTCAACAGAAAAAAGATAAGCATGAGTTGAGAAATGCCATAGAGGAAGAGGTTTCTGAATCAGGGAGAATCAGCATCAGAGTACTGGCTGAATCAGTGCTGTCAGGAACCCCCAAAGCAATATTGTTCTAGATAAGATCAACATCTAGGGCTGGCACGCCTGGACAAGGGGATATCTGAGGCTTATAATAGGAACTGTTAAAGCACAGCACTCATAAATGAACTCCAACCACAAAGGAATGTTTCTGGACATATTTGTTCTAATCTTTGTTTGACCTACACATTTGAGATAGCCCACAGACTTTTACAAAATTTTTAATGTAAATAACAAATAAAACAACATAAAACAACACCCTCCTAAAACAGAAATTTTTAGAAATTACAGAAAATTTTTCCACGTTTAAAACTCTTCCTAGGTTACAAAATAAATTAGGAGTTTTTTTAAAAGAAAAAAATTTAGTGAGTATATGGATCATCTGTTTTCCTTCTATAGCAAACACAAAACAGTGTTTAAGTTCAAAAGCATATATAACATTAAACAATGCTACATTTAAAAATAAAACATACCTACTAAAAAAGAAGTAGCTCACCTTAATTGAAGGATAAACTTTATTTTTAAGCACTGAATGATTCCCAAACATACTGTATATGTTGCATAATGCTAACATTTTGTCATAGTGCTATAATGTTAAAATTCCCAAGCCATGCACGTGGCTATCAAATATATGCACTTTTCTACAAAAACATTATGGTCAGACATTATTCATCTAGAGAAAAAAAGAAACAAAAAGCAATGGAGATCAAAAACTTGCTCTACATGAGGTATATGGCAACGGCAATGTGTCTTCACTTAAGCCACATGCTAAAAAAAAAAAAAAAAAAAAAGACTGGGATCAGAGACCTATACTGGAATCCCACCTCTCACACTAATTAGCATACACCATCCTTGAGCCTCAATTTTCCTCATCAGTAAAATGAGTCCCACGCCACCTACTCTTACAAGATTGATAGGGATATTAAATAAAATAAAACAGGTTAAGTTTAAAGGAATCCAGTCTTATTAATTGGTAATTACACTATAAGCAAGGGAAATGTCTTTAAAAAACAGTTTTTTAAAAAGAAAAAATTATAAATAATAGGTTGTAAGAGCTAAACACAATGTAAACAATACTCAAGTTGAATACACAGGCCAAACTCCTTTATTTTACCTATGAAGAAATAAAAGCTTGGCGAGCTTAAGTGACCAGCCCAGAGTTGAAAAAGCAGGCAGAAAAAAGGCTAAAATCTTGCTTAATTCCTAAATGTGGTATATATTTTATAGAGCACTTTCATATATAAGATCCAACTGATGTCCATGATAAAACAGTTAATACGACTCATGAGAAAACCCAAGGCACCAAAGTCAGCCAGCTACTTAGTGATAGAACTGTGACTAAAACCTGGTGATGAATACTGTCTCTCTCTGTTTTTTGGTGGGGGGAGGAAGTGGGTAGAGTTGGGGTCTAACTGTGTTGCTCAGGCTGGTCTTGAACTCCCAGGCCCAAGCAATCCTCTTACCTTGGCCTCATAAAGTGCTGGGATTATAGGCATGATTTACCATGTATGGCCTATGTCTCTTAAAAATTAAGATTTAAAGCCTTTCTTACTTATAATTTAACTGATACAAAAAAATGCCTTAGCAAGCAATCACTATTTTATTCAGTCAATAATTTTTTTTTTTCCTGAGGCAGCGGCACCATCTCGGCTCACTGCAAGCTCCGCCTCCTGGGTTCAAGCCACGCTCTTGCCTCAGCCTCCCAAGTAGCTGGGACTACAGGCACCTGCCATCTTGCCCAGCTAATTTTTTGTATTTTTAGTAGAGACGGGGTTTCACCATGTTACCCAGGATAGTCTCGATCTCCTGACCTAGTGATCCACCCGCCTTTGCCTCCCAAAGTGCTGGGATTACAGGCGTGAGCCACCACGCCCGGCCTCAGTCGATAATTGTTTTTTAGGGTCACACTACAAAGACATAAATGTTTCCATGTTGTATTTAAGAGACTCGATCAGCTTAACATAAAAATATTCATAATAGGAGCAAATTAAATTTTCAAAGATACATTTTTAGACCTATTTCCCAAAGCTCAATTGATATCAGCTTAATACAATGTAGCAAGACTTACTTTTATTCTGTTTGTTCATAGATTATTTAAACCAGATAGTTGGGTTAGTGAGTCACTGAGTACATGCTTAAGTATGATACTGAATCCATGTTTCTATCACTGATGATTCTAATATTCACATACTTTACAATTACTTAATCCTTTACATTGTCCTTTCTTCACGTAGGATTTTCAAGTTAACCCTTCTATAAGTAGGTCAATGGTTCTTAGACTTAAGTTGAGATGATTCACTTTCACAAATAATTATGTTACAAATACTGCATTGTTTTACAGCTTAGGGGACAGCCAGGCTGGAAAACTAATTAAAAGGAAAGGATTCAAGTGGAGAGGAGCCAACTGAACAATATAGCATCTAAAAAACAAACACATTTACAATACATGTTTCTGGGTGTCACTAAGAAAATACACATCTGTTCAATATTCCAAATTCTGCCTTTAAAAAGGATCAAGCATTGTAGGAAGATTTCTAGGTTTAACAAGAAGACATGGAACAGCAATGTAGGAAGTGAGGGCTCAGTCACCATGATAGTTCTCAGATCATTTGTGCAAACATAATAAGAGCATACCCCCAAATAGGCCTCTGTTCAAAGCCACTTCGAAAGATGTGAAAATGCATGCACAAAAGTAATATCTGAGTTTTGCAACTACTAACTGGCAACACTGTTGTTGGGTAGGTGAGAACACAAAAGAACAATAAATCAATACACAAATTAACAGTAACCACTCACACTAATTTCATATGAATTAGAAGAATCAATATATAATTTGGGTGGTAATCCAGCACCCTTGAAATAGTCATGGCCAGACAGTATCATCAAATTAACTACTTAGCTCAGTTCACAAGACTTCACTTGTGCTCAGCAAGGACTATCACTGAATAGGGAACAGCCTGAATGTAGCAAGCTTTCCACTGAATTAAGATAGTATATATACCTTAAGGTATGTTGCTTGTCTGTCTTCTGAGAATTTTTTAAGCTACATTTGAAAAAAAAATGATAATACAATTGTGAGTCTCCTTAGTGTTAAATTTATAATATATTCTTTAGATAGACAAAATAGTAAGTGTATGTGTGTTAGAGATTCAAGTAAAAAAAAAAAAAAAAAACCAAGGCCCAGCTTGTGACAAATCATCACTACAGACTCCCCTACAGCTCAGTTCCCTATAGCTTCCTCAGCTATAGCTCTACAAAAGCCACAGAAATCAGAATGATCATGCTAAAGCATCTTATGGATTAATAAAGACAGATCAATTCTGTATAACCTATTTTGTTTTTTATTCAAATTATCTAAAATTGATAATTTGTAATTGGCTGTTAAGAAACATAATTCCTGGAACACTGCATTTCTCAATCACCTTGGATACGCAGGCATTTGCAAACATGGCCCTCTATTTAGAGCAATTCACATGTAAAGCACTCCATTAATTACACTCTTCATTCAATACACATCTATTAAGCACTATTGTGTACTAGGCACTATTGGTATTAGAGAAATACCATGCTGAATCAAATTAGCCCCTGCCTTCAGAGGCAGAAGGCTTTGCTTACAGACATGCAAACATTACATAATGAGACAAGTGCCATAACAAGATGTATACAAACCACTATGGAAATACACAAAGGGAAGGACTTAATTCTTCCTGGGGAGGTGAAGAAGAAAGGCTTGTCAGATTACTTAATATTTAACTGAGTGTTAAAGGGTCAGTATGAGTTTGTTAGGTAGACATACTAGAGGTTGTTCATGAGAGAGGATGTGACAGACCCACAGCCTGTGCAAAGTTGGGAGGGCAGAAAAGAGTACTTGCTTGGAAAGACAACAGAGCTCGGTAAAAGGTAAGAATGACAAAGTAAGTATGATCAGAATGAGGCAGGAAAATACGGTCTGGAGGCAGGGAACATAAAGCCAATTCACACTTTAGCTATAACAGGAAAGATCCTCTCCATAGGGTATATGCCGTAAATGACTTTGTAACTTTACTTCATCCTCTTCATTTACATAGGGCATACTCCAAGAAAAGGGTATTTAAACTCATGGAAAACTCTGTAACAGGGCCTTTGAGCCCCTATGCTCAGGCCCACTCCCACACTGTGGCATGTACGTTCATTTTCAACAAATCCCTTCATTCCTTCCTTGCTTTTTGTGCGTTTTGTCCAATTCTTTGTTCAAGATGCCAAGAACCTGGACACCCTCCACCGTTAACAAGAATAGGGCACGAAGTTTCTTCAACAGCCATGTTAAGACTTTATCTTGACGAAAATGTGGAGCACTGAAAGGTTTTGAACACAGGTGTGGTAACAGTTTGAGTTTTAGACAATTATTTCTGGGCATACAAGAAAAGGACAGGCCAGAAAGAATAATGTCTAAAGCTAATGAAGTCTGGTAGACCTATAATAATATTATTAAAATTAGCCAAGTGCGGTGGCTCATGCCTATAATACCAGCACTTTGGGAGGCCAAGGCAGGAGTATAGCTTGAGCCCAGGAGTTCAAGGCCAGCCTTGATGACATAGGAGACCCCATCTCTACAAAAAAATTAAAAATTGGCCAGGCACGGTGATACATGCCTGTGGTTCCAGCTACTCGGGAGATTGAGGTGTGAGGACTGCTTGAGCCTGCAGTGAATTATGATCACCACTGCACTACAGCCTCCAGCCTGGGTAACAGAGCAAACCCTATCTCAAAAAATTGTTAAAATCACTACTATCCTTAGATCAAGGCAATAGGACTTGGTCCTCCTAGCCACACCTCTCCCCCAAGAAGTGAGCAGAGTAGAGGGCCAAATCGAAGTGCCTTACTGGATCTATCTCCAGAAATCACTTTCTATCTACCTAAAACCCCAGAACTCTGCTCAAATGGCCCTGAGTCCACTTCCAAGACAGGTCCTCGTTCAGATATATGTACCACTTGGCCTGAAGGGGAGATGAGGGACAGCTGTTGAGAGGAAATGGAGGCTATGGAGACAGCTTGGACATTTTGCCAAAATTTAAAAATATATACATTTTAAACAAAATATATATACAGCCGGGCGCGGTGGCTCAAGCCTGTAATCCCAGCACTTTGGGAGGCCGAGATGGGCAGATCACGAGGTCAGGAGATCGAGACCATCCTGGCTAACACAGTGAAACCCCGTCTCTACTAAAAATACAAAAACTTAGCCGGGCGAGGTGGCAGGCGCCTGTAGTCCCAGCTACTCGGGAGGCTGAGGCAGGAGAATGGCGTAAACCCGGGAGGCGGAGCTTGCAGTGAGCTGAGATCTGGCCACTGCACTCCAGCCTGGGTGACAGAGCGAGACTCCGTCTCAAAAAAAAAAAACAAAAACAAAAACAAAAAGCAAAATATATATACTTTAGAAGTATGTCATATTTTTAATATATATAATTATAAATTGAGAATTAGCAACTTCATAACATACTCATGAATAACTGAATATTTGTGCCTAGAAACTTAAGGTTGTTTATGATATAGAGTATTAACCTGAAATTTCAAAAAATTTAATGTTTCAAGAAGATTAGAAACAATTATTTCACATACAAAAAATATTTTCCCTGTAAGACAGACATACAAAAGTCAGGATCAACTTCTCAGAAAGTCAAAGCAATTTGAAGACAGATATGCCAAACAGGTGTTGATAACAACTTTGTTAAAAAAAAAAAAAAAGACATTTAGTGAAGGATCAATGTGTGGACTAATGGCAGATATTTGTTATACACAAATGAGCTAATGTATTGTACTGCTCTTCTCATTAGTACAGAGATGCATTACCCTCACATTAAATACTCAGTGAGTAAAACACTCTGGCAAGCATCTGTTGGCTAATGACAAAGAAAACCATGGACCCTCTGAGGCCAATTTCCATCCAGCTGCAAGCATGGAAGCAGCAAACACATGTGCTGCTCTTCAATATCAACCCCAAATAACCATGAAAAAGAAACTCCTCAGCTATTTTGTGGCAAAGGCATTCCAAGTATCGATCATATATGCTAAACAAGACACTTGGAAAAAGTTAACTCCCTAAATCCTGGCTGGCATTTAACTTGCTTGTTACCAACAGACTGTGGTAGAAGTGACATTGAATGACTTCCAAAGTTATATCAAGAAAAGTCATGCAGGTTCTGGGACTAAGTTTGGGGTGGCTGCTACACAGCAATGTTGCCAGACAGAATTTGGTACGTGAAACTGGGGTGCTGACATAACAAAAATCTAAAAGAAGCGACGCTGGTTTCAAGACTGGGTAGTGGACCGAAGCTGGACCCAGGCTTGAAAAGCCTGGCAGAAACTATTTAAAAGGAATTAAAGGAAAGTTAAATGTTTTCAGAAAGACCTTGTTATAAAGTGGCAGAAAACTTAGCAAAACTGTTGCCTGTGGTAAGGTAAAAAACAGAAAATGCTGGTAATGAACTACTACTTCTAACTAAGGTAATTTCAAAGCAGAATGTCCAAACTGTCAACTGGTTTCTTTTATATGTATAATATAAGGTACAAAAAGAGATGACCTAAAGAAGAAAGTACTTTTCCAGCAGAATTTAGGGGGAATACAAAGAAGTCAGCAATTGCTGGGTCCAAAAATAAAACTATTTCTCATCCACAATGTCTCCCAGCAGAGAATGCTCAAAGTAAGAAAAGGTCTGAGGACAAAGATCAAACATAGGACACAGAAAAGAAAAATCTCATCTCAAGGTAGAGATAAAAGCTAAAGGTGTTACTGTGAAATCCTTTGTTACGTTTCTCTCCTGATTTCTTCTTCATGATCTTCTTCCCAGTTCCTTTTTCTGTACTTGTCCACTAAATCTAGATGTCCCTGAGGATTTTGTTCTCAATCCTGGGCAATTCCTTCTTCAATCACTCACTAAAATCTATTAACCTTAAAATCTCTTTCTCCCTTTCAAGCCTCCACCTCCCTCTAAGAACAGCAGACAGATCTGCACATCTCCACTCAACTATCTCAGAGAAACATCAAACTAAATATTACAAAATTCTATCTTCCACTGCAAAAGTTCCTTCTATACCTGAATACACACTGGAAAGGAATGACTGGAAACAAATACTACCACACCCATTAAATTGCCCAACTTGAGAGTCATCTCTGATTTCTACACTTCCTTCTCCTCACCCAACACCAATATTTAATTAGTCACCAATTTCTATGGATTCCACCTGCTAAACCTTTTGGGCATCTCCCCTTCTTCAAGTGATCTCCTATCTGGACTATATATAGCTTTCTAAGTGGTCTCTCCATTCCAAAATATCTTTCATACTACTCTAGAAACCATCTTCTTAAAGTAAAATATTAGCCATGTTTATCTCCTGCTGAGAATCCTTCAAGAGCTCCCAATCAAAACCCTTTGATACAGCTTACAGGTAGGTACTTTGTGATCTGGCCTTTCCCCGCAAACTGTCCCCACATATCATTTATTCCAACCATGCCAAAAAACAGGACTTATATTCATGGTGGTTATGAATACATACTTTTCTCTCTGCCTAGAAAGTGTTGTCTCTTGTTATGAATACGAAGTACATTTTTGTCTATTAATTTAACAGTTTAGAACACCTACTCTGTGGCAAATCTGGCAGGCACATGAAAATAAATGAGAAACACTACCTGCCTCTTCTCTGGAAGCACACTGCCTAGAAAGAAAGAAAATAAGTACAACACAGGGATTTATAACGGAAAGTAGCATGATGTAGTGGACTGATTTCTTGCAGGTGGTGGAGAGATATGATAGACAGTAAGCAAAACAATGGAATAAATACAATACGATCTCCTGGATCAGCAAGTTTCCTTGATATAAGTAATTTAAAACATTTTAATACTATTATATATACTTACTATAAGTAAAATACAAATTTACATGAAAGATGCAACAAAAGACTTAAAAATTCATGGGCCATTTTGGGCAAGAATGACTGTTCAGATTAGAATTTAAAGTAAAATCAGTAAGCAGAAGAGGAGCCACTTTAAGTCAGAGAGAGACCCTTTTATAATTGAGCAAGTCACACCACACTTCGGCCCCACCTATTCAAAAAGCCAACCCTAGTTCAGTTCAAGTTCAAGTTCAGTGAAGCAATACTGAAAAATCAACAAGATTCTGTAGGACCCTTTGCTGCGGCCAGCTCATACCTCTATACAGCCTCTATACAGGGCTACAGACTTGGCATGGAAGAAGGCTTACTGATGACCAAGGAGTCTTGAACTCATCCATTTTGGGGGGTCCAGATTAAAGTTGCCTGTAATTATGTAAATCAGGTCTAAGAAGGCTGAAAAAAAGTTTACCCTGATTCCAATTCCCACAGAATCAGAATTATAATAGAAAAACTGCTGTTCCCCTCCCAGAATATCAGTCCTGGAAAGGTTACAGCCCTGGAAAAATGGAGAGAACTAAGAAAAACTCTTGGGTTGACTAAGACCCACTTGGAATTGATATGTGTGGAATGGTGGCTTAGGCCTGAGACAAGAGGCAGTCCAGCAAAGCTGTGGGATAACAAACGAGAAAAAGAACTACTAAAGTTCTGTTTTGCTTCTCTTGTATCCCAGCACCCATATGCACATGACCTGGCCCCAAATGTGCATTACTTAGTTATAAAAATTCAGAACAGTGGTTCCCTCTGGTGAGGGATAAGAATGTCAAGGAAGAAGTCTGAAGGAACTTAAGGGGTAATAAAATGTTTTGAATTTTTATAGGAGAGTAGCTACATGAGTATAAGCATTCATCAAATCTCACTGAACTGTATATTTAAGAGCTGAGTATTTTATCGTAAAATTGAAATTTATACCTCAACTTTTAAAAGTTTTTCTTAAAAGATCACAATAGATACTACTTTAGATCATTCAACTAGCAAAATTTAAAACTCTGAAAAAAACAAGTATTAGAGAGGCTGTAAAACAACAGGATCTCTTATACATCGATGGTAGGAGAATAAAATTGCATAAGCCCTTTGGAAATAAACTTTGTATTATATCTTTAAGTTTAACATTCATTGCCCTATGACCCAGCAATCACATTCATAGGTGTATACTCAACAGAATCTCTTGCACATGTATAAGAGATTGACAAGAGTCATGGATAGTAATGTTTCTTGCAGCAATATTAAAAATTGCAAACATCTGAAAATAAGATTCTTATTCTTAATCCCAGGAATAAATTCAGCATGATCACTTTCAAATATTTAAGTTGTGTTTATGTTTCAACAATAACCCAGTTTTTATACATATTATAGTTTATTCAAGGTGTACATATACAGAAATCCAAAATTAAGGCACAGAATTAAGGCATTATAATGATTTTTGTATTTTTAAAAGATGGAATTTATTTATACAACATGACTTTTACAGGAGTAAAGATAGAATTCATCTAAATGCTGGTTACATAAATTATACTATGACCACACACAAAATACCCTGTGGCTATAAACATGAATGAAGTAGATCTACATATATGGAAAAATCTCCAAGATACAGAAGCAAGTTTAAGCAGCAAAAAGTAGGCTGGGTCCAGTGGCTCATGCCTATAATCCCAGCACTTGGGAGGCTGAGGTGGAAGGATTACCTGAGCCCAGGAGTTCAAGACCAGCCTTGACAACGTAAGAAGACCCAGTCTCTAAATAAAAAACATACATTAGCAGTGCATAGTGGCACATGCCTGTGGTCCCAGTTACTTGGGAGGTGAAGTGGGAGGATCACACGAGACTAGAAGTACAAAGCTGCAGTGAGCTGTGATCATGCCACTGCACTTCAGCCTGGGAGACAGAGCAAGACACTGTTTTTGTTTTGTTTTGTTTTTTTAAATGAGACAAGTCTTACTCTGTTACCCAGGCTGGAGTGCAGTGGCGCAATCTTGGCTCACTGCAACCTCCGCCTCCAGGGTGCAAGCGATCTTGTGCCTCAGCCTCCCAAGTAGCTGAGACTACAGGCGTGTGCCACTATAACTGGCTAATTTTTGTATTTTTAGTAGAGATGGGGTTTCACCATGTTGGCCAAGGTTGGTCTCAAAAGCCTGACATCAAGTGATCTGCCCACCTCAATCTCCCAAAGTGCCGGAATTACAGGCATGAGCTAAGACCCTGTCTTAAAAAAAGAAGCAAAAAGTAGAACAGTAAATTCTCACAGATCAAAATAAACTCCATATATATTGATGCATACATATGTTTGCAAAAATAATTTAAAAGTAAATAAACTGCTAATGTTAGTTTCTTCTGAAAATAAAGACAGAGGATCTAAGGTGAAAGACTTACTTTTGTACGTTTGCACTATCTATGAATCATTTTGTACTATCTAAATTTCTGACCACATACCTTTTCTATTTTTTCAAATTACATAGAAGGAGAGACAGAGGCCCTCAAAACCTTTTTCTATTTCTAGTAAGCAAACTCTTCCAAGACCCACAATAGTTATTCCAAACCTTTACCACTCCCCTCAAATCCCATATCTCAGTCCTGTTGCCCTTTCCCACAACATGGCCAAGCCAAGGACTTTGTCCTTGCTTCAGAGGAAACAAAAACTCCCTATATTTCCTAATTCACATCCACAAATTTGTCACTAGCTGCAGCCATGGACACCTCCTTCCCTCAGAAGAAAGAAGCCATTCAGGCAAATCTTCTGTTCTATCAAGTGTTCTACATGCAATCTGCCATTTCTGCAAGGAGCCTGTTCTATTATTCTCCTCTCTCCCTCTCTCCTTCCACAATTTTGCTCTTACCTGTTTCCTTGTTCCCCTACCTCTGTATATACGCATGTTCAAGCCTCTCCTATATTAAAAAGTACCCTATATTCCCGTCTATCTAGCACCCTAAACTCCTTCTTTCTGTTCACAGTTTAACTTCTTTTTTTTTTTTTTTTTTTTGAGATGGAGTCTCGCTCTGTCCCCCAGGCTGGAGTGCAGTGGCCGGATCTCAGCTCACTGCAAGCTCCGCCTCCCGGGTTCGGGCCATTCTCCTGTCTCAGCCTCCTGAGTAGCTGGGACTACAGGCGCCCGCCACCTCGCCCGGCTAGTTTTTTGTATTTTTTAGTAGAGACGGGGTTTCACCGTGTTAGCCAGGATGGTCTCGATCTCCTGACCTAGTGATCCGCCCGTCTCGGCCTCCCAAAGTGCTGGGATTACAGGCTAACTTCTTACGAGAGTAGTCTATACTCTTTGACAGTCTCTTCTTCATCTCCCATTCACTGCTCGACACACAGGAATCTATCCTCTGTCTCCACTGCTACTAAAAACAAAAAACCAATCTTATTAAGGTTACTAAAAGACCAAACCAAAAGTCATGCTGTAAACTTTATTTTACTTGATCTTTCTCTGTAGCATCTGACACTAATGACCACTGCTACCCTTTTTGAAACACTCTAATCTCTTTGCTTCTGTGATGTTTCTCTCTCCCGGCTCTCCACTGAGCATTGGGGGATTCAAAAATGAAAATGACAAAGTCCCTGAATTCAAGAAGCATAGTTTCTAAAATGAGAGAAACATCTACAAACAATCACAACATAGTGAAAAAGTACAAAGTGCGGTGATAGCTTAGCAATCAACTTTATATGGGGCAGCGGGAGAGCACTTTAGGAGGAGCAAACTAGCATGTACAAAGTAACATATAAATCAGTATGGTTTGTACAGAAATTTTAATGGATAACAATTGAACACACAAGTTTTGAAATCAAACAATCTGACTGTATCTATTCTATCTGAGGATAAAATAAGTCTTTACCTCATAGGACTACCGTGAAGATTACATGAAATGCTAAATATAAAACACTTAGCATAGGGTCTGGCATATACAGAAAGATCTCAATAAGCATTATCTCATACACTTTCTGACAAAAACATTCAACAAACTATGACTAAAAGAGAACTTCCTAAACCTGATAAAGGGCAGTGATGAAACACCCATAGTTAACATCTTACTTAATCCTGAAAAACTGAATGCTTTCGCCCTAAGATCAGACACGAGACAAGGGCTGGGCACAGTAGCTCACGTGTATAATCCCAGCACTTTGGGAGGCTGAGGCGGGAGGATCACTTGAGCCCAGGAGTTTGTGGCCAGCCTGAGAAACGTGGTGAAATCCCATCTCTTCAAATAGAGTTTACTGTAGCACTACTGACAATAGCCAAGATATGAAATCAACCTAGATGTCCAACAAAGGATGAATGGATAAAGAAAATGTGGAATATATAGACCAGAGAATGCTATTTAGTAACGGGGGCGGAAAAAAAGAAAGAAATCCTGTCATTTGCAGCAACATGGATGAGACTGGGACATTATGCTAAGTAAAATAAGCCAGAAATAAAAGTTAAATAAATACTTCATGTTCTCACTCATTGGTAGTGGAGAGGGAGGGACAGAGAGAGATTTGTTAAAGGATAAAAAATTACCAATAGATAGGAGGAATAAGTTCTAGTGTTCTATACCACAGTAAGATGACTATAGTTAACAGGAATATAGTTTCAAATAGCTAGGAAGAAAATCTATAGTTAACAGTAATACATAGTTTCAAATAACTAGGAAGAAGATATTGAACGTTCTCAACATAAAGAAATGATAAATGTCTGAGATGATGGATATGTTAATAACCCTATCTGATCACTAACATATATGTACTAAAACATCACTATGTACCTATGAATATGTACAATTATTATTTGTCAATTAAAAACTAAAATTTTAAAAAAGAAAATGTTCAAATGGCCAATAAGCATACAAAAAGAAATGTTCATCATAAGTCACTAGGGAAATACAAATCAAAACCACCATATACCACAGTGGCTATATTAAACAAAACAAAACAAACCCAGACAATAGCAAGTATTGGCAAGGATATGGAGAAATTAAAACCCTCATATACTGCTAGTAGGAATGTAAAAAGGTACAGTCTTTTTAGAAAATAGTTTGGCAGTTTCACAAAATGTTAAACACAGAGTTACTAAATGACCTAGCCATTCTACTGTTAGGTATACATCAAGAGACATGAAACCCTATGTCCACACAAAAACTTATACACAAATAAGTGTTCACAGCAGAATTTTCATAATAGCCAAAAAAGTGGAAACAATCCAAATGTCCAACAACTGATAAATAGATAAATGAAATATGGCATATAGATATTGTGGATGAAAAAAATAAAAAGTAAAAAACAAACTAACTTTTTTTTTTTTTTGAGATGGAGTCTCACCCTGTCTCCCAGCAGGAGGGCAAAAGTGCAATATCGGCTCACTGCAACCTCCGCCTCCTGGGTTCAAGCGACTCTCCTGCCTTAGCCTCCCAAGTAGCTGGGATTACAGGTGCTTACCACCACACCCAGTTAAATTTTATAGTTTTAGTGGAGATGGGGTTTCACCATGTTGGCCAAGCTGGTCTCAAACTCCTGACCTCAGGTGATCCACCTGCCTCAGCCTCCCAAAGTGCTGGGACACAGGCGTAAGCCACCATGCCAGGTCACTTTTCTTAACTTGATCATAAACAATTACAGACCATAAACAATCTTTACCTGGCAGGCTTCACAGGAGAAAACTGCCCTCCCCACACCAGATTTGATGCATACCCAGTGCATTGACATCTCTAAAGCAAGCTGCAATCAAGACTCAGGTATTTCTAAATGGCCATGCTCTTTACCATATCTACATTAGTAGCCCAGGTACCTTCATTCAGAAGTCTCTGTGGCCTTTAACTGTGGCCTTTCCTTAGGCAACTCTGGAGAGGCCTCCTCAACAGAGGGAAAACACTAAAAACACTTTCCTCTCACTCTGACTCAGTATCTTCCTCCACTCCTAGCCTTTGCACCTTTTCCTCCAACCCACCCTAGATGTATAAAACAGCAGGAATCTTTTGCTGGGGGCTCCGTCAGCATTGAGAAAACCCCCACCTCTGTGTTGATCCACTTGACAAAAGGCAGCCTGCACTTTCTCAAGTTTAACTTCTTGCTTATCCTAATTCAGTAAATGATTAAAGTAGCTAAGCTCTGTGTCCCCAGCTAAGCTCCTGACACTACGGAATATTATTCAGCCATAAAAAGGAATCAAGGTTCATCCATGCTTCAACATGGATGAAGCTTAAAAACCTTATGCTAAATGAAAGAAATTAGTCACAGAAGACAATATATTGTGCAACTCCATTTACATAAAATGTCCACAATGGGCAGAAAATAAATTAACAGCTGAGGGGAGGTTGGAATGAGTAGAGACTGCTAATGAGTACTTTTAAGAGTGATGAAAGGCAAAGCAGGTGGCTCATGCCTATAATCCCAGTTCTTTGGGAGGCCCAGGTGGAAGGATCACTTGAGGTTAGGAGGTTGAGACCAGCCTGGACAACATGGTGAAACTCTGTCTCCATTAAAAATACAAAAATTAGGTAACAGTCCCTGTCTGACAGCTTTGAAGAGAGCAGTGGTTCTCCCAGCACGGAGGTTGAGATCTGAGAATGGACAGACTGCCTGCTCAAGTGGGTCCCTGACCCCTGAGTAGCCTAACTGGGAGACATCCCCCACTAGGTGCAGACCAACACATCACACCTCACACGGCTGGGTACACCCTGAGATGAAGCTTCCAGAGCAAGAATCAGACAGCAACACTCGCTGTTCAGCAATATTCTATCTTCTGCAGCCTCCGCTGCTGATACCCAGGCAAACAGGGTCTGGAGTGGACCTCAAGCAAACTCCAACAGACCTGCAGCTGAGGGTCCTGACTGTTAGAAGGAAAACTAACCATCAGAAAGGACACCCACACCAAAACCCCATCAGTACGTCACCATCATCAAAGACCAAAGGCAGATAAAACCACAAACATGGGGAAAAAGCAGTGTAGAAAAGCTGGAAATTCAAAAAATCAGAGCGCATATCCCTCTCCAAAGGAACGCAGCTCATCGCCAGCAACGGAACAAAGCTGGATGGAGAATGACTTTGACGAGCTGAGAGAAGAAGGCTTTAGTCGATCAAACTTCTCAGAGCTAAAGGAGGAACTACGTAACCAGCGCAAAGAAACAAAAAACCTTGAAAAAAGAATGGATGAATGGATAACTAGAATAATCAATGCAGACAAGACCTTAAAAGAACTGATAGAGATGAAAATCATAACACGAGAACTATGTGACAAATGCACAAGCTTCAGTAATCGACTCAATCAAATGGAAGAAAGATTATCAGTGATTGAAGATCAAACGAATGAAATGAAGTGAGAAGAGAAATGTAGAGAAAAAAGAATAAAAAGAAATGAACAAAGCCTCCAAGAAATACGGGATTATGTGAAAAGACCAAATCTATGTCTGATTGGTGTGCCTGAAAGTGACGGGGAAAATGGAACCAAGTTGGAAAACACTCTGCAGGATATCATCCAGGAGAACTTCCCCAACCTAGTAAGGCAGGCCAACATTCAAATTCAGGACATACAGAGAACGCCACAAAGATACTCCTCGAGAAGAGCAACTCCAAGACACATAATTGTCAGATTCACCAAAGTTGAAATGAAGCAAAAAATGTTAAGAGCTGCCAGAAAGAAAGGTCGGGTTACCCACAAAGGGAAGCCCATCAGACTAACAGCAGATCTCTTGGCAGAAACTCTCCAAGCCAGAAGAGAGTGGGGGCCAATATTCAACATTCTTAAAGAAAAGAATTTTCAACCCAGAATTTCATATCCAGCTAAACTAAATTTTATAAGTGAAGGAGAAATAAAATCCTTTACAGATAAGCAAATTCTTAGAGATTTTGTCACCACCAGTCCTGCCCTACAAGAGATCCTGAAGGAAGCATTAAACATGGAAAGGAACAACAGGTACCAGCCATTGCAAAAGCATGCCAAAAATAAAAGTCCATCAATGCTAGGAAGAAACTGCTTCAACTAACGAGCAAAATAATCAGCTAATATCATAATGACAGGATCAAGTTCACACATAACAATACTAACCTTAAATGTAAATGGACTAAATGGTCCAATTAAAAGACACAGACTGACAAATTGCATAAAGAGTCAAGACCCATCAGTCTGCTGTATTCAGGAGACCCATCTCACATGCAGAAACACACATAGCTCAAGATAAAGGGATGGAGGAAGATCTACCAAGCAAATGGAAAACAAAAAAAAGCAGGGGTTGCAATGCTAGTCTCTGATAAAACAGACTTTAAACCATCGAAGATCAAAAGAGACAAAGAAGGCCATTACATAATGGTAAAGGGATCAATTCATCAGGAAGAGCTAACTATCCTAAATATATATGCACCCAATACAGGAGCACCCAGATTCATAAAGCAAGTCCTTAGAGACTTGCAAAGAGACTTAGACTCCCATACAATAATAACAGGAGACTTTAACACCCCACTGTCAACATTAGACAGATCAACGAGACAGAAAGTTAACAAGGATATCCAGGAATTGAACTCAACTTTGCACCAAGCGGACCTAATAGACATCTACAGAACTCTCCATCCAAAATCAACAGAATATACATTCTTCTTAGCACCACATTGCACTTATTCCAAAATTGACCACATAGTTGGAAGTAAAGCACTCTTCAGCAAATGTAAAAGAACAGAAATTATAACAAACTGTCTCTCAGACCACAGTGCAATCAAACTAGAACTCAGGACTAAGAAACTCAATCAAAACCACTCAACTACATGGAAACTGAACAACCTGCTCCTGAATGACTACTGGGTACATAACGAAATGAAGGCAGAAATAAAGATGTTCTTTGAAACCAATGAGAACAAAGATACAACATACCAGAATCTCTGGGGCACATTTAAAGCAGTGTGTAGAGGGAAATTTATACCACTAAACGCCCACAAGAGAAAGCAGGAAAGATCTAAAATTGACACCCTACCATCACAATTAAAAGAACTAGAGAAGCAAGAGCAAATACATTCAAAAGCTAGCAGAAGGCAAGAAATAACTAAGATCAGTGCAGAGCTGAAGGAGATAGAGACACAAAAAACCCTCCAAAAAATCCATGAATCCAGGGGCTGGTTTTTTGAAAAGATCAACAAAATTGATAGACCACTAGCAAGACTAATAAAGAAGAAAAGAGAGAAGAATCAAATAGATGCAATAAAAAATGATAAAGGGGATATCACTACCAACCCCACAGAAATACAAACTACCATCAGAGAATACTATAAACACCTCTACGCAAATAAACTAGAAAACCTAGAAGAAATGGATAATTTCCAGGACACTTACACTCTCCCAAGACTAAACCAGGAAGAAGTTGAATCCCTGAATAGACCAATAGCAGGCTCTGAAATTGAGGCAATAATTAATAGCCTACCAACCAAAAAAAGTCCAAGACCAGACGGATTCACAGCTGAATTTTACCAGAGGTACAAGGAGGAGCTAGTACCATTCCTTCTGAAACTATTTCAATCAATAGAAAAAGAGGAAATCATCCCTAACTCATTTTATGAGGTCAACATCATCCTGATACCAAAGCCTGGCAGAGACACAACAAAAAAAGAGAATTTTAGACCAATATCCCTGATGAACATCGATGCAAAAATCCTCAATAAAATACTGGCAAACCGGATTCAGCAGCACATCAAAAAGCTTATCCACCATGATCAAGTGGGCTTCATCCCTGGGATGCAAGGGTGGTTCAACATACACAAATCCACACACGTAATCCAGCATATAAACAGAACCAAAGACAAAAACCACATGATTATCTCAATAGATGCAGAAAAGGCCTTTGACAAGATTCAACAGCTCTTCATGCTAAAAACTCTCAATAAATTCCGTATTGATGGAACGTATCTCAAAATAATAAGAGCTATTTATGACAAACCCACAGCCAATATCACACTGAATGGGCAAAAACTGGAAGCATTCCCTTTGAAAACTGGCACAAGACAGGGATGCCCTCTCTCACCACTCCTATTCAACATAGTGTTGGAAGTTCTGGCTAGGGCAATCAGGCAAGAGAAAGAAATAAAGGGTATTCAGTTAGGAAAAGAAAAAGTCAAATTGTCCCTGTTTGCAGATGACATGATTGTATATTTAGAAAACCCCATCATCTCAGCCCAAAATCTCCTTAAGCTGATAAGCAACTTCAGCAAAGTCTCAGGATACAAAATCAATGTGCAAAAATCACAAGCATTCTTATACACCAGTAACAGACAGACAGCCAAATCATGAATGACTCCCATTCACAATAGCTTCAAAGAGAATAAAATACCTAGGAATCCAACTTACAAGAGATGTAAAGGACCTCTTCAAGGAGAACTACAAAACACTGCTCAGTGAAATAGAAGAGGACACAAACAAACGGAAGAACATTCCATGCTCATGGATAGGAAGAATCAATATTGTGAAAATGGTCATACTGCCCAAGGTAATTTATAGATTCAATGCCATCCCTATTAAGCTACCAATGACTTTCTTCACAGAATTGGAAAAAACTGCTTTAAAGTTCATATGGAGCCAAAAAAGACCCCGCATTGCCAAGACAATCCTAAGCTAAAAGAACAAAGCTGGAGGCATCACACTATCTGACTTCAAACTATACTACAAGGCTACAGTAACCAAAACAGCATGGTACTGGTACCAAAACAGAGATATAGACCAATGGAACAGAACAGAGCCCTCAGAAATAATAACACACATCTACAGCCATCTGATCTTTGACAAACCTGACAAAAACAAGAAATGGGGAAAGGGTTCCCTAATTAATAAATGGTGCTGGGAAAATTGGCTAGTCATAAGTAGAAAGCTGAAACTGGATCCTTTCCTTACTCCTTATACGAAAATTAATTCAAGATGGATTAGAGACTTAAATGTTAGACCTAAAACCATAAAAACCCTAGAAGAAAACCTAGGTAATACCATTCAGGACATAGGCATGGGCAAGGACTTCATGTCTAAAACACCAAAAGCAATGGCAACAAATGCCAAAATTGACAAATGGGATCTAATTAAACTAAAGAGCTTCTGCACAGCAAAAGAAACTACCATCAGAGTGAACAGGCAACCTACAGAATGGGAGAAAATTTTTGCAATCTACTGATCTGACAAAGGGCTAATATCCAGAACCTACAAAGAACTCAAACAAATTTACAAGAAAAAAGCAAACAACCCCATCAAAAAGTGGGCAAAGGATATGAACAGACACTTCTCAAAAGAAGACATTCATATAGCCAACAGACACATGAAAAAATGCTCATTATCACTGGCCATCAGAGAAATGCAAATCAAAACCACAATGAGATACCATCTCACACCAGTTAGAATGGCAATCATTAAAAAAATCAGGAAACAACAGGTGCTGGAGAGGATGTGGAGAAATAGGAACACTTTTACACTGTTGGTGGGACTGTAAACTAGTTCAACCATTGTGGAAGACAGTGTGGTGATTCCAGAAGAATCTAGAACTAGAAATACCATTTGACCCAGCCATCCCATTACTGGGTATATACCCAAAGGATTATAAATCATGCTGCTATAAAGACACATGCACATGTATGTTTATTGCAGCACTATTCACAATAGCAAAGACTTGGAATCAACCCAAATGTCCATCAGTGACAGACTGGATTAAGAAAATATGACACATATACACCATGGAATACTATGTGGTCATAAAAAAGGATGAGTTTGTGTCCTTTGTAGGGAAATGGATGCAGCTGGAAACCATCATTCTCAGCAAACTATCACAAGAACAGAAAACCAAACACCGCATGTTCTCACTCATAGGTGGGAATTGAACAATGAGATCACTTGGACACAGGAAGGGGAACATCACACACCGGGGCCTATTGTGGGGAGGGGACAGGGGGTATGGATAGCATTAGGAGATATACCTAATGTAAATGAGGTAATGAGGTAATGTAAATGAATTAATGGGTGCAGCACACCAACATGCACATGTATACATATGTAACAAACATGTGCACATGTACCCTAGAACTTAAAGTATAATAATAAAAAAAAATTTTCAAAAAAAAGAAAGAAAAGGCTACTCGGTAGAAGGACTGGTTATATAGATATACAAAAATCTATAACCTTTTATATAGCAATGATGAAGGAACAGTATTTACAATAACAACAATGTAAAATGCCCAGGCATAAACGTAACAGAAAATGTAGAGAAACTGTAAAATTCCACTGAGCAATATGAAAGAAACCAAAAATAGATAAATTCCATATTCTTAAAAAGCAGAATATTTAAACATGAATTTCTTCCCAAAGTATTATATAATTTAACATGTTGGGGAAAGTGGGCAAACTATTATACATTTTATCCAAAAGAATTGTAAAAAACTAATATTGGGTGATTTGTTTTATCACACATTAAAACATACCATGAAACCATAATCTTTTTTAAATGGGTACAAAAATATACAAGCAAATCATTGAAATGGTACAAAGTTCTAGAAACAGACCCAAATAAATAATTTTATTATACTCATATTTTTATTTTATTTTATTTTTAATTTATTTATTATTATTATACTTTAAGTTCTAGGGTACATGTACATAACGTGCAGGTTTGTTACATATGTATACTTGTGCCATGTTGGTGTGCTGCACCCATCAACTTGTCATTTACATCAGGTATAACTCCCAATGCAATCCCTCCCCCCTCCCCCCTCCCCATGACAGGCCCCTGTGTGTGATGTTCCCCTTCCTGAGTCCAAGTGATCTCATTGTTCAGTTCCCACCTATGAGTGAGAACATGCGGTGTTTGGTTTTCTGTTCTTGTGACAGATTGCTAAGAATGATGGTTTCCAGCTGCATCCATGTCCCTACAAAGGACACAAACTCATCCTTTTTGATGGCTGCATAGTATTCCATGGTGTATATGTGCCACATTTTCTTAATCCAATCTGTCACTGATGGACATTTGGGTTGATTCCAAGTCTTTGCTATTGTGAATAGTGCCGCAATAAACATACGAGTGCATGTGTCTTTATAGCAGCATAATTTATAATCCTTTGGGTATATACCCAGTAATGAGATGGCTGGGTCATATGGTACATCTAGTTCTAGATCCTTGAGGAATCGCCATACTGTTTTCCATAATGGTTGAACTAGTTTACAATCCCACCAACAGTGTAAAAGTGTTCCTATTTCTCCACATCCTCTCCAGCACCTGTTGTTTCCTGACTTTTTAATGATCGCCATTCTAACTGGTGTGAGATGGTATCTCATTGTGGTTTTGATTTGCATTTCTCTGATGGCCAGTGATGATGAGCATTTTTTCATGTGTCTGTTGGCTGTATGAATGTCTTCTTTTGAGAAATGTCTGTTCATATCCTTTGCCCACTTTTTGATGGGGTTGTTTGTTTTTTTCTTGTAAATTTGTTTGAGTTCTTTGTAGGTTCTGGATATTAGCCCTTTGTCAGATGAGTAGATTGCAAAAATTTTCTCCCATTCTTATACTCATATTTTTAATAGCCTGATTGATTCTGTTGTTTGGATGTACGGCACCATTATGAAACCTGCAGAGTTTGGATTTTCAGCCTCCACAATCACATGAGTCAATTATTTATATTTCTTAAAATAATGATACTAATTCCTGATCATATACAAGGTGACCACTGTTACCCGGTGTGCCTGAAACAGGCTTGGTTTATGTTTCTTGTCTTGGTATAATTATTAATAGAGCCTCCTGGCTGGGCACGGTGGCTCACGCCTGTAATCCCAGCACTTTGGGAGGCCAAGGCGGGTGGATCACGAGGTCAGGAGATCGAGACCATCCTGGCTAACACGGTGAAACACCATCTCTACTAAAAATACAAAAAATTAGCTGGGCATGGTGGTGGGCGCCTGTAGTCCCAGCTACTCAGGAGGTTGAGGCAGGAGAATGGCCAGAACCCGGGAGGCAGAGCTTGTAGTGAGCCAAGATCGTGCCAATGCACTCCAGCCTGGGCGACAGAGTGAGACTCCGTGTCAAAAAAAAAAAAAAAAAAAAAAAAAAGAGATAGAGCCTCCTTTTACTCCCAAAAGTATTCCCTTTTGAATGATATGTTATATGGTCACCCAATTTATGTAATTACTTTTATTTTTCCTTAATATAAACAGTACAGCAATAAATATACTTGCAGTTAAGTCTTTACATAGAATTTTTATATGACTGGATCAAAGTTTGTGTACATTTTAATTTTTTTATATATTGCCTTCCAGAGAAATTGTTTACACTCCCACCAGTAATTATAAAGAGAGCCATTTTTCCAAAACCTGAAAAAACTGGATAGTACTATTCATTATTAAGAATCCTTTCTAGTTTTGTAAGTGAAATTGTGTCTTACTGCCTTAATATGTGTTTAGTTCATTACTGTTTTAAATGAATATTTGTACAGATCAACGTTCTTTCATTACAAACAACAGAAAATGATTCTGGGTGGGTTAAATCAAGGGAAATGCAGGGAAAGGACATTAAAAAAAAATACAAAAATTAGCCAGGCATGGTGGCACACACCTGTAATCTCAGCTACCAGGGAGGCTGAGGTAGGAGAACCGCTTAAACCTGGGAGGCAGAGGTTGCGGTGAGCCAAGATGGTGCCACTGCACTCCACCCCGGGTGAAAGAGACTCCATCTCAAAGAAAAAAATGAGTGATGAAAATATTCCAAAATTAGACTGTGGTGATGGTTATACATCTCTGTAAATACAATAAAAACTACTGAATTTTACATTTTAAATGGGTGGAATTTATGGCATGGGAATTATTTCTCAGTAAAGATATAATATGAATACACGATGCTAGTGTTCATATCATATCTAGACCACTACTGCTCTGTAAAGGAGTTTGTAAAATAATCCTTAAGGAATGTAGATACTGAAGGACTCCGAGTAGTAGACTGACAGGCTGACATTCTTTTAAAGAAAAAAATAATCTGTTGACAATGATTAAAATGGCTTACAGAACAGTCAGACTGAAGGTGGAAAGACCAGATGAGAGACTTACAAGGGTGCATTTGGAAAAACTTTAACAAGAAGAGGACTTGAGCCAAGACAGGTAAGAAACTGGCAAAGGCTATGATCCTACCTTTAGAGTGCAATGCTATCTATAGAAGCTTTCTATAAATGGGAGGCTTTCCTATAGAAGCCAACTATTAACATACTAATGTGTATATATCCTTATTACAGAGGCTCCCAAACAGGGAACTACAGAAAGTCATTAAGTCCAAGAGAGCAGAGTGGTAGAAAGTTCTTAATAACTGGCCCATTAAAATAGTTAGCAGTCGTTTTAATCTATGATTTAACTAATGGAAGATTTGTCTTCAAGAATATGAGATCATAATGCCAATACATTCTCAAGTGTATCAGAGAATAGCAGTATGAATTTCATCTTTGAGTATTAAAGATAAAGAAAAAATTCACTCAAAAGTATTTTGTCACTAGAACAAGTTTCATTTATTTCAAATGTCTTATAAACATGCTTAAAAGTAAGCATACTATATATGTAGTTTTATAAGTTTCCTATTAAAACACTCAGAGGAAAAGATACTTGGTATTGCCTTAAATTTTTTCAGAAACAATTCTTTCTCATTATAAAATATATATTAAAAGGCAAATGCATTCATAAATTATCTCACCTTTGGTTTTTAGACAAACCACAAAGAAATGTCTACAGCATAAGTTCCAGTTTGGGCAGATACCTGAATTGTAAAAAACAAACAGAAAAAGACATGGTTAATATGGTTGAATCTGAGTAGGAAATTTAATTATTTCAACAGAACCCTTACTTGACCCATTTACCTCCTAAATTTTTATGTTCAAGCTGTTCTTTAGGTATCTGTAGAATGTCAAGAATTAAGAAATTCTCCTGGACTTTCTATTGTCTTTGATTAATGTTGATATTTCTTGAAATTAAAAGTATATCAAAACAGGCCGGCCATGGTGGCTCATGCCTGTAATCCCAGCACTTTGGGAGGCCAAGGTGGGCAGATCACCTGAGGTCAGGTGTTTGAGAGCAGCCTGGTCAATGTGGCAAAACCCTGTCTCTACTAAAAGTACAAAAAAATTAGCTGGGTATGGCAGCGTGTGCCTATAGTCCCAGCTACTCGGGAGGCTGAGGCAGGAGAATCGCTTGAACCCGGGAGGCAGAGGTTGCTTGAACCCGGAAGGCAGAAGTTGCAGTGAGCCAAGATCGCGCCACTGCACTGCAGCATGGGCAATACAGCAAGACTCTCTCAAAAAAAAAAAAAAAAAAAAGGATATCAAAACAGGTACCACATTAACAGGAGAAAACAATCGATTTCCCTCATCAACTCAATTCTTCAAAAGAAAGTATTTTCTAAAGTTTACACTCCCTATAATAATATATCATGATTGCTCATCCTCATAGAAAATACAGAATTTAAAAATCTGGAAATGTAAAAGTAAATCAATAGCACATGTTTATAAAACATAAGCAAATACATAAATTAAATAAAACCAATGTCTAATAAGTATGAAAAATGGAAAAATGTTCTCTACATTAGCAAAGAAAATAAAATTAAAATGAGATACCATCTTTGATCAATGAAATTACAATTATTTTAAAAATAAGATTATAGTCATTGGTGCCCTTCCAGTTCTTCTCCTTACCAGACTCATGGTAAGATTGTACCTCATTGCCCTCTTTCAATTTAGGTGTAGGCACATGACTTGCTTTAGCCACCGAAATGTACATGGATGTGATGTTACACATTTCTAGGTGTAAGTTTTAAGACCAACTACACAACTTACAGACCTCTCAGCTACTCCAGTCATTATGGAGTTCACGAAATGGCTCTGAAGAGAAAAAAATAAACCCTGCTGATATGTATTAGACATGTACCATGAGCAAGAAATAAATTTTGTTGTATTATGTAACTTAGATTTTTGGGACTGTTACTACAGCACAATGTAGGCTATACTGACAGCTACAAGTGATAACGTAATAATATATATAAAATAATAATGTAATATAACAGGCATTTTTGTACACTGTTCATAGGAATTTAAATTGGTAAATTTGTTTTTGTTTTTTGGGTTTTTTGAGACAGGATCTCACTCTGTCACCTAGGCTGGAGTACAGTGGCGTGATCACAGCTCGCTGCAGCCTAGACCTCCCAGGCTCAAGTGATACTTCCACCTCAGCATCCTGAGTAGCTGGGACTACACAGGTGCCCATCACTAAGACCTGCTAACTTTTGTATTTTTTGTAGAGATGGGGTTTTGCCATGTTGTCCACCCAGACTGGTCTTGAACTACTGGGCTCAAGCAATCCACATGCCTCAGCCTCCCAAAGTGCTGGGATTACAGGCATGATCCACACGCCCAGCAATTGGTAAAATCTTTCTGGAAAACAATTTTGCAACGTGCATCAAGAGCCTTAAAAAGTTCAAATCCTGGCCAGGCGCGGTGGCTCATGCCTGTAATCCCAGCACTTCAGGAGGCCAGGGTGGGTGGATCATGAAGTCAGGAGCCTGGCCAAGATGGTGAAACCCCGTCTACTAAAAATACAAAAATTAGCCAGGCATGGTGGCAGGTGCCTGTAGTCCCAGCTACATGCGAGTCTGAGGCAGAATTGCTTGAACCTGGAAGGTGAAGGTTGCAGTGAGCCAAGATCGCACCACTGCACTCCAGATTGGGTGACAGGGCGAGACTCCGACTCAAAAAAAATAAAAAAAAGAAGAAGTTCAAATCCTTGATCTAGTAACTTCTAGTAATCTGTCCTAAATAATCAAAAATTCAAACATTTATATCATAGCTCATTTATGACTGTAAAGAGCTAGAAAGGCTGGGCACGGTGGCTCACACCTGTAATCCCAACACTTTGGGAGGCTAAGACGGACGGATCATGAGGTCAGGAGATGCAGACCATCCTGGCCAACATGGTGAAACCCCGTCTCTACTGAAATACAAAAAATTAGCCAGGTGTGGTGGTGTGCACCTGTAATCCCATTTACTCAAGAGGCTGAGGCAGGGGAATCGCTTGAACACTGGAGGCAGAGATTGCAGTGGGCTGAGATCACGCCACTGCACTCCAGCCTGGTGACCAGGCGAGACTCCATCTCAAAAAAGAGCTAGAAGCAAACTAAACATACAAATGATTTGCTAAATAAGTTAGAATATTAAGCAATCATTAAAACTGCTTATCAAAGATGCTTAGACTAACAGAGGAAACTGTAAAGGGCATACATAGGAACTCTCTGTACTGTCTACTCAATGTTTTCATGTATACGATTCTAGAACAGTTAAAACTGATCTCCACTGACAGAAAGCAGGTAAGTTATTGCAGGAGCCAAAGGTTGTATGAAAGAATTGACTGCAAAGGGGCTTAAGAGAAGCTTTTAAGAGTGATTAAAATGTTCCATATCTTGATTATGGCAGTTGTCAACAGGATATACACGTTAGTCAAAACCCCTCAAACTGTACTGTGCATAAATCATTTTACTAAAGTGGATTTTAAAAGTAAAATAAAAATGCTTAATGATAGGAAAATGCTCATCTATTGGGTAATTTCAAATGTGTAATACATAAATTTGCATAGAAAAGACTAGAAATACATACAATGTTAATAGTGCTTTGCTTTGCATAAATATTACACGGGTAATTTTAATTTTTCCTTAAGTTACATACTTTCAAAATGCTCTAAGTAGGTATTTTTATGTTTATTCGGTGGTATTTTGTTGAGAACCAGAGCTTAAGTCTAGAATAAGCTTGAGGTTTTAATAATTCATTCATTGAGTATTTATTACATGCCTCCATGTACAAACTGCATTCTAAGTGGTAGAGGGATACCTCCAAGCTTGGGTATGTTTCTCCAAGGTTCAGCTAGATGGGCCTTTTAAGAGATCACCATTGCCAGTGAATGTGGAAGCATCAACTATCATCTGTAAACCACATCTGTTTATAATCTTTACACTGGCAAATGAGAGGTAAGTTGTGACTATAAAAACTGTTTGGATTCATGATTATCTGTTTACCTAATCTTCCTGAAAATAAGGTTAAATTTTCTACAGTGCTTAATATGTAATATATAACATATATTTAGAATGTATTACAATGTGTGAATGTGTTTATAAGAATCTGTATTGATAACTACTCATTTTAAAATGTTACGAGTTTTGAGCATTTATTTACTTAAAAAATTAAAAGTTTTGGGCTGGGCATGGTGGCTTATGCCTGTAATCCCAGCACTTTATGAGGCCAAGGCGGGCGGATCACCTGAGGTCAGGAGTTCCAGACCAGCCTGGCCAACATGGTGAAATCCCGTCTCTATAAAAATACAAAAAAATTAGCTGGGCATGATGGCAGGTGCCTGTAATTCCAGCTACTCGGGAGGCTGAGGCAGGGGAATCACTTGAACCTGCGAAGCGGAGGTTGTGGTGAGCTGAGATCACGCCACTGTACTCCAGCCTGGGTGACAGAGCAAGATACCATCTCAAAAAAAAACAAAAAAAAAAGTTAAAATTTTACCACTATAAAAACTGCTTGAGTGTTTAAAACTCTAAGAAATTATAGAAAAATATAAATGAAACATAGAAAGCAATAAGTATGACAACGGAGACAGAGCATTAAGCAAAGAGCAAGAAGTGTTTGATTAATCAAATAGAAATACCGGATACGTATCATTAACAAATTGTAATCAACAAAAAAAGTGAGAAAATATTTGTTTTGATATTTGTTTTGTGTTCAGCAGTGAGTGTAGCAATTCAAGATACTGGGGACAAGGGATTATGACTATATGCAGGGGACTATATGCACTAATGTTTCATGACAGAAAAATCTGAGATAACTACTCCATTATAGGGAATGTACATGAGCAAAACAGAAAGAACACATATAGAAGAATCTAATCCAGACAAGATTTTAAACCAGTGATCACTGAAATTAAATCACTATGTTTAATTATAACTATAAAATATGTTGCTTTCTCATGCATGTGCACGTTGTATTCAAAAAGTATAAAACTTCATACTTTACAATAAAATACAAATGCATTATTTATACTAATAACCATTAAGAAGTACTAAAATAACGTGTGCTAATCAGGTTACAGCTAGTAAAGATGAGTAAAATAGTCTCAGACATTAAGGATACAACACAGAAAATATTTGTATGTGAATCAGGGTACAGATAGTAAAGACAAATAGTCTCAGACACCAGGGAGTTTTCACAGCACTTAGAAAGATAGCACAAACCCGAAACACAAAATTACCAACACTGCAGGAATGCAAATGGAGAGTTCTTGGTAAGTATTAGCTTCTCGACCCTTAGAAAATACAACCTATGAGTCGTCACTGAAAATACAGACAGATGGAAAAACACTATCACCAAGTTGGTCTTGGTTTTCTATATTCTAGAAATCATATGTGCAGTAACAAGTACCCTAATCAACTAAATCAGTGGTCAAACTATAGCCTAAGAGCCAAATCCAGCCTAGGGCCTGTTTTTGTCTGATTTATGAGCTAAGAATGGTTTTTACATATTTAAAGGGCCATAAACAAACAAGAATATGCAACAGAGGTAGTATATGGCCACAAAGTTTAAAAGTTTAAAGGGGATCTTTAGAGAGGTCTACTGACTTCTGAACTAAATAATTCATAAATGGATGAAACAGGTCTTAGTGGTGGCTCTGATCCAAAGATTTGAACTGTGCCATGGCATCACAGTGTATCAGAACTAGAAGGAGGCACGAAGACCATCTTTCCTTCCCATGATATTGCAAAGGCGCTGACTATGGCTCATAGGTTTCTGTTTTCCGGATCTACTGTATCCTGGGTTGAAAGCACTTTACATCTCACCACAATATTGGTTCCCTTTTCCTTTAGTGAAGTAATCTGGGAATTACAAAAGAGGTACAATAGAGTAAGTACACTCTCCTCCAACTCTCTAGTAAGCCTTTCCTACACACAACTAATCAACTAAAAGTGAAGTGCTGATGACCTTCATATTTTACTAACTCAGCATCAAAGATCATTTCCTATTTTCCCCACTTCATCTTCCTCTACCCTACTTACATATTCCCTAAACCCAGCCAATCAATCTACTAGCATTTCTGAAAAAGCATTTGTTTTGTCTTATGGACCTTGGTCTATGTGGTTTCTCTCCTATGGACATGACTTCCTTTCTCCACCTATCCAAATTCCTTCCATCCTTCATGGCCCAATTTGACATCCATGATACCTTCAGGAAGCTTATAATCCAATAGGAAACATAGCTCAGGTACGCACAAAAAAGTTTAAAGAATCTTGAAAGTTGTAATAGATAAAATGTTGTACAATTCCAAGGAGCAAAATGTCACCTCAGGGGAAAATGTTTAGGTACCACCTTGGGAAAGTCTTTGAGTAAGATATGAAAATGAGCAGAGAGAAGAAAAAGAGATGTTCCAGGCAGTGAAATGAGCAAAGGTACAAAAGGGATAACTTGTTATAGTAGTGACTCTCATCTTTTTGTTCCCCTAGATTTGCCTCCAACCAAGTGATAACACAGAGAATGCCCTCAATTTCTAAAGTCCCATGCCCACCCCTAATTTTGAATGTTACCAAAAACCACAGATTTAATATGCTAATCAGGTAACCAAAATTCAATGTAGACAGTCTACTTCTGCATATGTCTTCAGATAAATTTTGTGAACATAAAAATCCAACACATCAGGCCAGGCATGGTGACTCATGCCTGTAATCTCAGCACTTTGGGAGGCTGAGGCGGGCGGTTAACAAGGTCAGGAGATGGAGACCATCCTGGCCAACATGGTGAAACCCCATCTCTGCTAAAATACAAAAAATTAGTCAGGCGTGGTGGCCCACGCCTGTAGTCCCAGCTACTTAGGAGGCTGAGGTAGGGGAATTGCTTGAACCCGGGAGGTGGAGGTTGCAGTGAACTGAGATCGCGCCACTGCACTCCAGCCTGGCAACAGTGCAAGACTCTGTCTCAAAAAAAAAAGAAAAAAAGGAAAAAAAATCCAACACATTTACAAAATCAAACATAAATTCTGTGACTTTAAGGCTGAATTATGTTATTTTCATATCATTAATCAAACTAAAAGGGCTGAAAGTAAAAACTTCATTATTTTGGTTTCCTTTTTACTAAGTAATTTTATTCTATGAATAGCAACCTTTCACATTCTGGTTCACTCCAAACCTAGGGCCTAGTAGATGCTACCTAAATACCTGTTGAATTAATAATATTGAAACATAATATATATTTCACTGAAAATATTCCTTCAATTATGCAATATAACAGAAAGTAGAGAGAAGATAAGGAACATTAATTGAAAGTGTTGTAAAAGTGAAGCCATCAAAAAACTTAAAACAATTATTTCAAAACCATCTTTGAAGCAAATAATCTATTCACATGTAACTCAGACCTTTATTGTAGCCTTTGTTGTAACACTACACACATACCACCACCACCACCACCATCATCATGACATTTTTTTCTAAATACAGCTTGATGGAGGAAATCATATAATTTGATTAACAGAAGCCCGGCACAGTGGCTCATGCCTGCAATCCTAGCACTTTGGGAGGCCAAGGCAGGCAGATCACTTGAGGTCCAGAGTTCAAGATCAGCCTGGCCAACATGGTGAAATGCCGTCTCTACTAAAAATACAAAAGTTGGCCAGCCACAGAGGCACAAACCTGTAATCCCAGCCACTCGGGAGGCTGAGACAGGAGAATCGCTTGCAGGAGGTGGAGGTTGCAGTGACCTGAGATCGTGCCACTGCACTCCAGCTCGGGAGACAGAGTGAGACTCTGTTCCAAAAAAATAAATAAAAATAAAAACAAAACAGAAAACTGCCACTTATTCATCTTTGTATTTCACATAATTCCTAGCACATAATGGGTGCTTTAAAATCACTCATTGAGTTGAACAGTCATAGAGAAAATGTTTTCTCTGCTCTCCATGACTTCACTATATTTCAAAGGTATAAGGCATCAACTCTGGCAATAAAAGCAGAACTTACGCTACTATGAAAGCCTGACCTATTTCAAGAGTTCTCTGATACGAGAAGAGATATCCAATAGATGTGCTCCCTAATTATACAAGTATAAGAAGATGGATTGCTCCACTGTTGTCGATTTGCTGTATTTAGTATGCTCTGAATTGAATTATTCATGCATGTACAAATATAACCTTAACGGGGTCCACATACTTGCTCCTAACAATCTGGATACAAAAGTTGCCATTCAGATAAAAGATGACAGGCAACAAGAATCTGACAGGCCAGCAATTTACTGCGTTTTCTGCACATTTGAATTTGTAGGCCTCCATAGCCATTAAGCAAAATTAGTTTCATGATGTCAGCCAAAAAGCTTCATGGGCAACGGTTTTATCTCATTTAAAAGACTACCATCCTCAATCTGTTTGAATCTGTGTTTGCTCATTAGAAGCCTCTCAATGAATCAGAAGCGAGGGTTTAATCGCACTCTTGCTCTATGAATGTTTAGTATAGCCCTGAACTATAACAAATTCCTATTCTCCTTTCCCTGTACCTAAAATAGTTTAGATATAGTTGAAGAACCTAAGTATCAGACAGGCTAGCAGTTCTCGACCGATATGGTTTGGATCTGTGTTCCCGCCCACATCTCATGTCAGATTGTAATCCCCAGTGTTGGAGGTGGGGCCTGGTGGGAGGTGACTGGATCATGGGGGCAGTTTCTAATGGTTTAGCACCATCCCCCTAGTACTGTTCTCATGATAGAGTTATCATAAGATCTGGTTGTTTAAAAGTGTGTAGCACCTTCCTCCTCTCTCTCTCTCTATGCCTGCTTCCTTTGGCCTTCCGCCATGATTGTAAGTTTCCTGAGGCCTCCCCAGAACCCTAGCAGATGGCCAGCATTATGCTTCCTATACAACCTGGGGAACCATGAGCCAATTAAACCTCTTTTCTTTATAAATTACCCAGTCCAGGTATTTCTTTATAGCAGTGCAAGAATGAACTAATACATCTATCAAAAATGGAGCAATTTCAAAACTATAAATATGATCTTAAAATTTATTTATCCAATTTATAAAGCAAGTGTCAGAGAAAAATTTCATCTTTTCCTGCTCCTAACTGTTGATCTCTGAATCCACTATGCTCTCTTATGCCCCTAAGCCTTTGAAATTGCTATTTTCCCCTTTGCTTGTTTAGAATCTCCTCCTTAAACCTGCCTGGCAAGTTTCTACTCATTACGGAAGTCTTCCCTGGTTTTCCAAAAAAAGATGCTGCAATCTTCCCCTATGCATGTTTTATATACTTACATAAGTACCTCTCAAACTATAACTGTCTCTTACAGTTAGAGAACAGTAAGCTCTCTAAGGACAATGACTGAACACCTCTTGGCAGAGCTAATATTGAGCTGGTACACACCAACAGAGCCTGAAGGGTTGTACTTCAGTACTGAAATACTTCTGTAACATAGTCTGGTAAAGTCACTGCCTCAAACTCCACCAGTCCTAAGGTGCCTACTGATGGTCCAGTCTCCCTACCATCACTACAACCCAGTGGGTAAAACAAGAAAGCCTGACACAGCATAAAGGATGAAGGGGTTCTTCAAGACCCTGATTCAGCGCTACAGCCATCTTAACTGGTTGGTGCCTATTTTGTACTTACTCATAAACACTTTAAATACCACTCCTGCCTCTTCATAGCCAAAGCACAGGACACTGCCTAGCTTATCAGACTTTTAATTCTTTAGCAAAATAATAAATGAAGACATACCAGGTCTATCAATGGCCCAGGGTCAATGGGCATGCTGTCAAAACTATGCAGACAGTGATCAGTGATCAGACTGGCAAGAAAAATCCAGATACTAAAGTACTAGAGAGGAAAAATGGTCAAGTCTGTCTATTCTCTGTTTGCCTTCAGCATCTGATAAAATAAATACTTATCTTGATAATGTGCAAAAAAAAATCTTCAATGTGATACTTTATAGAGAATATAATTCAAGTATTTTAATGTTTTTAAAGTTTAAAAGCAAGGTTTCTATAAAATAAGTCTCCATAACATATCACAAACACTGATCACTAAACTCTAATCAGTGTCTTGGATAGGAACACAAGTATCACTAAAGGAAGAGCACAGTGATTAATTCAAATAGAGAGGAAAAGGCAAGAATGAGAAGAGTCAGTTAATTATAAATGGCATGTCTAATTACAAATTTTGCTAGGGGCTTCAGATACTTCTAATTAGTTTGACTTGGTATATTAATTATAAATAGAATACCATGAGAGAATTTTCTAATCACAGACATGTACCTAGAATATAAAATCAGAGTTTAAGTTATCTTTGTAATTTAATAATTAAATGTTCAATAATGTATAATTATTTTGAAAGTCATCAACAAAATATATATCACATTAAAATCGAGTTACTCAGAATATTGCTAAGGTGGTGACAGTCTTTAAAACATCCATAAGGTAGCAAGCGTGTAGCTGAAGGATGAATATATAGCTTCAGTAATAAGAATTTTGAACTTATAAATGGTGATATAACAATCTTTTTAGGCTACTTCCTTTCTGGTAGAAAAATTGTCTTTCATTCATGCTGTAGGGAGTTTCAGAGAGCTATATGATTAAAATGTTAAAAATAAAGATGGAAGAGATAAATAGTAGCAAGAGAAGCTTACCTAATTTCAACACTATCTCATTAAGATCAATCTTTAGTTTAAAACAAAAACAAAACCCTGCTGTGCTATATACTATATTAATGAAAAATTCCACAAGGTAACAAAATCTCAAACAGGAAGCATAATGTGTTTACTAAGGACAAAATAAGAAAAATCATTCTGATTTTTTGGTATCTATATTAAAGTAAAAACTTAGAAGAGAAACATTAAAGACCATGATGTATTTCAACTTTAAGAAAAGCTTTTAAAGTCTCACTAATCTTAAATTAAAACACTCATGTAAATTATCTTGGTTATTAGCACTAACATGAATTTAAGCAGAAAATATATACAAAGAAAATGTAAGTAATAGTTAACAGTCTCTACCATTTATTGAACACCTATATACTATCCCAGGCAGAATGCAAGGTGCTTTAACTAAATTGTTAATTTTCACAACCATGTAACTTGGCAGATACTATCATCCCTACCTTACTGATGATGAATTGATATTAAAAATAATCTCGCCACAGTCAGTTAGTAAGTGGCAAAGATTCAAACCCACAGTTGACTACCCAACAGCCTCTGCGCTGGCCACTACACCCCACTAACTGACCAGATGGCCTCAAAATGTAGTTAAAGTAAGCCAATGTAGCACTGAAGTTCCACAGTGTATTAGTTGTTCTAGACGGATGAAGTTAAGGCTTCAATCTACTATTCCAATGAATATTCCTACTATTCCTATCTGAATATCTAAAGAAAACAATATAATTTAGTAATTACACTTCTGACCTTGATTTGGGAAATCAAGGATGTGGCCAGTTGGCTTAAGGGCTATCACAAAATTCTATTTTCATTAAACTCACTTTGATCCAAATGATCAAAAATTATTAAGCACTTAGATACACAAGTAAAAGGATTCAATCAAGACCGATATAAGTTAAAAACAAATGTAATAATAAAAATAAATGAGTTTGATTAATAGAATGTATTGGGGAAAAAAACCTTTCTCCAACTTTTGTGAACACATATAACAAAAAAGAAAATACACAGTTCACTTAAAAAAACCAGGCAACTTGAAACTCTTCTGAATAAATGAGCATGAATTAAAAAATTACCACATACCTAACAAAGGCACACAACAAACATTTAACAAACAAGTTAATGACTTGGCTAAATGAAGATTAAAAAGTGAATATGGGGAAAGCAAGGAAAATTAAGGGAAGAGTTGACCTTTCTCCAAGTTCCTTCTCACATAAATACCACCTGCTCTATATTTCCCAGAAAGCTGGTTAGGGGAGGGGGGAAGTACCTGCTCTTGAGGTTCTTTACTAAAAACAGTCCTTCAGAATATACCTACTCTGGCAGAACTCTCCTCCTCATATTGAGGCTAAGGAAATATCACCTCTCTCCTAAGAGAAGGTCTAACATCCAAAGTAATATACTTCCTTCTCCTGAACAGCCTCTTTCTGGAAACATTTTCAATCCCTCTACATTCCATAGCATATTTTGAAGATATAACTTTCTGGTTTTCTAAATTGAATATTATTTATTATTTAATCAGCATAATGAAAAATGTAAAGAGTGGTTTATGATATACAGAAACTCTGACACAATAAGGATATCTTATAGTGCAAATATAATTCTCATTTTAAAAACACAGGCACACTTCACAAAGATTGTTCCATGTGAAAATAATTTTTAAGGCTTTTTTATGTAAGCTATTTTCTACTTTTTTATTTGAAAGAAACCATGGCTTTAACAAAAGCTGTATTACAGTTACACATCTCTTACCAATGGGGATACATTCTGAGAAATTCATCATTAGGTGATCATTGTGCAAACATCGTATATCTGATATATCATATATCATATATATCATATATCAGATGTATATCAGATATATGATATAGCCTACGGCTCCTAGGCTACAAACCTGTACAGTACGTTACTGTGTTGAATACTGTAGGCAATAACAATGGTATTGGTGTATCTAAACACAGATAAGGGGCTGGGGGCAGTGGCTCATGCCTGTAATCCCAACACTTTGGGAGACCAAGGTGAGAGGATCACTTGAGTCCCGTTTGAGATCAACCTAGGCAACGTAAGGAGACCCCATCTCCACAAAATGTTTTAAAAATTAGCTGGGCATGGTAGCACATGCCTGTGACCCCAGCTACTCAGGAGGCTGAGGTGGGAGGATTGGTTAAGCCAGAAAGGTGGAGTCTGCAGTGGGCAGTGATTGAGCCACTGTATTCCAGCCTGGGCAACAGAGTGAGACTCTGTCTCAAAAAATAAAATAAAGCACAATTACAAATAAACATAGACAAGGTATAGGAAAAATACAATGTTATATATACTCTTTTTTTTTTTTTGAGATGGAGTCTCAGTCTGTTGCCCAGGATGGAGTACAATTACACAATCTCAGCTCACTGCAACCTCCGGCTCACTGCAACCTCCACCTCCCGGGTTCAAGTGATTCTCCTGCCTCAGCCTCCTGAGTACCTGGGAATACAGGTGTGCGCCACCACACCTGGCTAATTTTTGTATTTTTAGTAGAGATGGGGTTTTACCATGTTGGCCAGGCTGGTCTCAAACTCTTGACCTCAGATGATTCGCCTACCTTGGCCTCCCAAAGTGCTGGGATTACAGACGTGAGCCACCATGCCAGGCCAACAATGTTACACTCTTAAGTGGTCCTCATTGACCAAAACTTTGTCATTCCGTGCATAACTGTATTTACAACTCTTACCTGGTTAGTGCCTGGAATAACTTCCCGAATCTCATCTACTGTATCACCTGCTGATTCAAAAATCACCTTAGAGCCCAACTCCTTTACTTCACCTAATAAAACTTACTGAGCTTGGACATGTGAAAATCCCATGTGGTGTATTTTCTTCTAGTGCAACAATGCCTATGAGACTGGGCAAGGTGAGACCAAGAGTGATCTCTCCTCTTCATACCAAACAACTAGCCTATCATTTGAATATGCTACTATTTTACACATAAGTTTAAAAAGAAAACTATGCCTATCACATTGCTAAAACTGTAAGTTTCTAAGGACTTTACTGACTCTGTATAGCAATATTTTATATATATATATATCCCATAAAAATAAAGCAAGTAAGCATTTTGTAATTCTTATTTTCCCTGTAAAAAGCCAACCACATAACAATTTTATGAAGCATCTCATTTCTTTAGTAAACTATTGAAAGATCATCTCCCTCTCTTTGACATATATGGACAGTGGAAGTCATAAGCAAAAGCTAAATGAAATGATCCTCAAAAGTTCTTGCTTCTTATAGAGTACGGAATTCAATAGTTTAACTGCCAGGAATCTTGCTATTTCAAGGTATTATTTACATATTAAAAATTATATTTAATTAGAGTTTGTTATTTGTTACATTTTAAAGGTATTGGAAAATAAAATATTTCCCTTTGCGGACATACTAACACATTTTTAACCCTACTGTATACTAAAACTTTATAACATTTTATGTCTTAGTGGCTTTTGGAAGGTCAATACCATTGCATACTCATATGCTGAAATAAATCCTTTTAAAAATCACATTGTCAATTCTCTTTGGCTTCAGAAAATAGACATGTCAAAAACTCAACTGGAAAGCAAATAAATCACAATACATGTGAAGTGTTATTAAATAATTCTGAAGACGAAATCTGAGTCAAACTACAAAAAGGCCCTCAATCTCTGCTACCAAGAATTGTGTTGGATTCATTCATATATCATTTATAGAAAAGACTTAATCAGCATGTCCTTAGCCAAGCACAAACATGTTTGTTGAGATGGTCTGTGTAAGTCCGAGGATTTTGCTCGCCACCTCCATATTTCCTTGGTCAAAAGAAACAACTGTAGTTCAGCTGAGACTCTCTTTAACTGGTTTGTTTTTAAAGAGCTCTATCTGCTGAAATGAGATTGCCTAAAAGCACTGCAATCCTCTCCAGTGGGATTACAAGTTATATTGGTAATAAATGTGTTCACTTAGGTAACAAGAAAGAAGAAAAAGGCAACCTACAAATAGTGCTGAAAATCTGAGGTTATACATTTTCTCCAACGACATAAAAGTAGTTGAATACCATATATTTCAAACAGAAACTCAAAAATCTGGGGATTTCCACAGTAAGACCTTCCCATAAGGAGCAAAATTATCTAGCAGCCCTTCTAAGAGGAACCTGAATTAGCATTCTCTATGGAACTAAAAAGTCTTAAGAGAATGTGAGTCACTTTTGAAGAGCTCATTGAAGAATAAAATGAGACTAAGTCTTTATAAAGAAACTATCTAGAAATATATACAAATCCTAAGTTGAATACAATGTAACAAAAATAACACTTATCAAACAACTTCATACTTACAATTCTATACCCTCTGGGAAGAATCTGGCAAGAATGGTATACATGGAGGAAAGCCATTTTCTAGCTGGACATATTAGGCTAGGGTTCCCAACACTCAATATATACAGATTCAGGGGTTTGCCGCAAGTATTCTAGGAGTGTATATCTAGAGTAAGAACTGTTCACTGCCAACCCAAGGGCCCATCCAACATTAGACCGCACCAACAGGGACCCTTAAGAGGATTGGTTAGGTCCAGGACCTTCATAAGAGACCTAATTAGCTTTAGAAAAGGAGCCAGAAACTCTTGTAACAGGAAACTTCCATTTACAGCAGGACTTGCCTACAAGATACCAAGACTAAATGCTGTTTCACTAGAATGGGACTTATTTTACCCAATCATATACAGATCTATGAACTCATGCCATCCTATCCAAAATGCTGGTTTTCAATCATTAATTTGGATAACCACCCCAACCCTATGCTAACCCCTGCTCTTTTCTAGTACTAAAATCCAGACTTTTCTTCCTCAACAATTACTCAGTAAATTTCCTTACTATATTTCCTTCCCTGGCAAATGTAAAATCCTTACTATATTTCCTTACCTGGCAAATAAGTAAACTCAGCTATGTTTCGTCTTGTTGTTGTTGTTGTTGTTGTTTGGCTCCACTGGTCTGGGTTATATTCTTTGACATACTGACTTTCAAGAATATTTTCATTCCTTTTCTTCCACCAATAGCAAATTAATACAGGCCTGGGAGCTAGAATCGGTCAATGGCATGACCTGCCCTGGTAAGCAATAATACAGGCTGGTTATGTAATAATACAGGCTGATGGTTAGGTCATGCCATTGGTATACCTGAAAATCTGCCAGATAATTATAATCACCATTTCAGCAAAAACAGCAACTCTCTGAGTACTCTGGTGGTACTGACCAGTGCAGTTTTGGGAGGCTGGACATAACTGATCTTTAAAGGCAAGATCCCTTTTTATTCCTTTTTCTGCTTATTATGTGCATGGTCCACTGTCAAAGAGATATGAGAAAATCAGTTTTTTGAGTTTCTTGAGACAGGTTCTTACTCTGCTACCCAGTCTGGAATGCAGTGGCATGATCACAGCTCACTGGAGCCTCGACCTCCCAGGCTCAAGTGATCCTCCCACCTCAGTCTCCCAAGCAGCTGGGACCACAGGCAAGCACCACTATGCCCGGTTATTTTTTGTACTTTTTGTAGAGATGGGATTTCACTACATTGCCCAAGCTGGTTTCAAATTCCTGGGCTCAAGTGATCCACCCACCTTAGCCTCCCAAATTGCAAGGACTACAGAAGTGAGCCACCATGACTGGCCAAAAATCAGTTATTATACAAGAACTATTTGCTTGACAAGCATCCCTCTCTCTCCCAAATGGCAGATAAATAAGTGTTGCTGGAAACCCTGGTATGCCACTTTCACCAACCCAAAACCATCTACATTTAATATACAATCTTTTAGGAGGGACTTATTCCTCAGGTAATTTCAGAGTGAAGTATAACTGCCAGGTAAAATAAGTTTTATTTAGACAATATGAGCTAATAATATGATTTGCCTTATTAGGTCAGCCTTGGCTCCCCAGCACTTCCCAAACCCTGCTCTCCCTTTTCACAGAGAATATCTCAGAGGCTTTGTGGAACTCAAACAGCAAAATGCTATTATGGAGTTTTAAATAATGGAGTAACATGTTAAAAATCATGTTTTAAGATTAATAACCTGACAAGCTAATCTAGGACTACAGTTGAGAGACAATGGAAGCAAGGAAACCAACTCCGCATGACGTAATTGATCCTTAAAGAATATGGCAATGGCCAGATGCAGTGATGTGTACTTGTAGTTCAAGCTACATGGGAGACTGAGGCAAAAGCACTGCTTGAGGCTAGTAGTTAATGGCTGCAGTGTACTATGATGGGGCCTGTGAATAGCCACTGCACTTCAGTTTGGGCAACATAGTGAGACCCTGTCTCTTAAAAACAATTTTTTTTTCTTTAAAAGAATAAAACAACGGCTCTAAGAACAGTAAAGAAGTACTGAATCTGACATTACCAGCAAACTTTATCTTTCCTATTACAAATTCAATTCATCGAGTAAACTGAAAGGGTTCACTTGTAAGGTACAGAGTCATTTTTATCCATCCGGGTTACAGAGTGTTGAAATTCAACCACCAGAAAATCATCCTTTTCAATTACAACACTCTACTCTCCCGACATTTTCTCCAAAAACACCCGAGAAGGAGCAATTTCAGAAGTACTCATTTAGCCATTATTGCTGCTTTGATGGCAATCAGCTTGCCTGCTTGCCTTCTCCAGGCACCCTCACCTCTACCCCAACCCCAAAGCACACCATAATATCCCCCAAAAGCCACCCGGATGAAAAGGGATACAGCAAAAACAAGAATCTAAGAATCTAATTGTATCTGACCTGGAAGTGGGACTAAAAGAAATTAGATGCTTTGCCAAAATTTGGAATACCACCAGAGTTAAGTTTTTAAAAATCTAATGTCAGGGTTTTAAGATAACCTTCACATTTTCTCTGCCTTTGGATACAATACACCAAAAAACAAAAATTCTTGTAAAATTAAAAATCACAGAAAAGTTTCAAGCTAGACTCCATCCATGTCTCTCTCTCTCTCTCTTTCTCTCACTCTCATTCTCTCATACCCTCCCTCCCCACTCTCTATCTATCTCTATCTCTATCTTTAACTTTAGTGGGGACAAGAGTGGTTAATAGAAACAGCTAATAAATCAAATAGCTTCCTTCAGGGATTCCTTGCCATCATCAGGGCAAAGTTCTGACTTGATAGCCTGGTAACATAAGGCCCATAATATTTGACATCCAACAATCCTTTCCAATCCAATCCTTCACCATACTACTTTCCATTTCCTCATTCACCAATCATTTCTACTGAATGTCTATAGATCCCCAGTGTTTAATGTTGTCTAATACTTCCGTACGCTGGCTCATTCTTTCACCTTGTCTAACACTCTTTTGCCTTGTCTGTGTGGCTATGTGAGGCTCAAGTTCTTCTCTTAGAAATATTTCCTGACATCCTTCCTCTTGGGCCCTTCAATACACCCCTCCCTAACCCACACCAAATCTGCATTAGGCTCCCTCCTTCATACACACCTCTATCAAACTTCTTAGAGGGTACTGTCAATTCCAAAACTAGGGAATGCCTGCCACATTATAGGTACTAAAATGGTCATTAGTTCCCAGTTCTGTGCTCCTCCTAGAGCAGAGTCATTTTTCTTTCTCTTCTTTTTCTTCTATTTTGTCTAAGAATCCTCTGTATTATTCCTATTAACTTGACAGTTTTATGCACATTTGGAAAATGGCTAAAGCTTCTTAAAGGGGAATCCAAACGAAATTAAATACACAAGGAAGTTTTTTCATACAGGGCTCAATGAATCAATCTGACCTAAAAATGAACTTTTATGAACATTCAGACTACTAGTAAAACAAAGGAAAAAAATAACTTTTCTTAACATGTTTATGATCTAATACATTTGAAAATGTATTAATACATCAGCTTCTGAATGATCAAAATGTTGAAATATGAAATCAGTTTGTATCACCTTTTTTTTTTCTGACACGAAGTCTTGCTCTGTTGCCCAGGCTGGAGTGCAAGTGGCATGAGCTCAACTCACTGCAACCTCTGCTGCCCGGGTTCAAGCAAGTCTCCTGTCTTAACCTCCCGAGTAGCTGGGTATACAGGCTCCCGCCACCACGCCCAGCTAATTTTTGTATTTTTAGTAGAGATGGGGTTTCACCATATTGGTTAGGCTGGTCTCAAACTCCTGACCTCAGGTGATCCACCCACCTCAACCTCCCAAAGTGCTGGGATTACAGACATGAGCTACCGTGCCCAGCCAGTTTATACTATTGTTTTAAATAGAGAATAATATCCACACTGCAATAGGAAATCTGCCTTGAGAAGAAACATCAGAGTTAAAACTTGCAACATCTGACTCCATGTTCCTTTGATCTTTTTAGGTAGGATAATTGTTGAAGGATACATAAAAATGTGATAACCCTACTTGTCAGAACTCTGTTCAAGATCTTCCTACTAAGGATTCAGATTGAGGACTGCATGACATCCTTATGCTATCAGTGTGAAAAACGAAAAGAAAGCTTTGAGCAAAAACACTACCCAAGCCTCAAACTGGCATCACCCCCATATACAATATCATTTTTATAATAATACGTACTAGATTTAGGAATTCGACCATATCAATGGTTCCAATAAAAGCACAGAAATGTGATCTAACATAAAATACTCATGGGGGTCTTGCTTTGCTTTTTAGAATGACTTTGGTCAATCTAACTTTTTCTATTTCTTAAGCTCCAAGATGTAGCATTTATAAAGTCACTATTATAAAATGTTTTCTAAGCTACCTGGTGCACCTTAACTCAATTACTCTCTCTAGCTTTAAAAATCAAACTACCTGTTCATGGAAACATACTTAGAATTAAACACTGTAAAATATAGATTGCAAATAAAAACACCAGTCAACTTGAATCAAAAGATTAAACTCTAACAAAATAATTTACAATTATACCTCAATAATAAAAAATGTTAGTGAATTCAATACCAATTGTAATATAGTGGGGTTTCCCTTATTTACTTGAGGGAGGGTATGGAATGTAGAAAATAAATTAGGTATTCTAAAGATCAGAGTGAAACAAAACATAACCTAGCTAGATCTGAAATTTAGTGCAAAAAAAAAAAAAAAAAAACAAGCTCACAAACTATTATATTTTTGTCCTTTACCTTTACTCCTTCCCTGCTGCCAGCCACCTGTTTTAGATGTTCTCATGCAGAGAAAACAGCAACAATGCCATTTTCCTTCCAAATGCAATCAGGTTTTGGCAAACTTAAGTCAGTATGTCAGTTAAAAACAGAAACAACCCAAAATGTGATCTGGCAAATAACTACCTAAGTATTGAGTAGTTCCTCCCTTGAATGGTATTGCACTTTCCATTTATCATTTTTAAATGTACAAGAAAATTGAAAATCTGCACGTGTAGCTGGACAAATAATAGATTCCAAATTAATAATACATTATGCATTACTCTATTAAGCATACATTAAGAGCAAAATTATGCCATTTTGGAAACATAACTCCTTGTGAGAGTGGTCCTTAGTGTTGTGATATTTCAAACCACTGCTTTTATCTTCATATAAACCCTATTGACTCCTTTATAAGTTAGTATTCAAATTTGCCAGAAGCTTAAACAACTGTTTTCAACAACATGTGTGCCAACTGCCTTCCCTGGGCCCTCCACCAGATCCATTTAGGATTCTCAAACTAAGCCTGCCTAAATAAAGTTTTATTTAAATAGTCACACCCATTCGGTTACAAGTTGCCTATGGCTGCTTTTGCTCTATGTCAACAGAGTATAGTAGTTGTGACAGATCATCTGGCTCTAAGGAAAATGCCAGCCCAGGACTTTTTACAAATAAACTTCATAAAATTCCCTCACCACTGTCTTCACTGTTCATCTATGAAATAAAGGTGAAAGAGTGCTTACAGAATTTCTCAGAGCATATGCAATTAACTTTTTAATATTTATACTACTTGGAACCCATGTATAAGATACCCTCCTGAAATACTGAGTTGATTCAGCAACTCAGGTGAACCTAAAATCTTCTTAGATTCAAAATGTAAAATGCCTATACCCAAAACCACCCTAATTACTATTACTCAGCAATAAGTGTAACACTGTCATAAGGAAGTTGAGCAATGACAGAAGCCTATTTGTGTGTCATTATTTCTGCTAAAGAATTTTCAAGTAAAGATAAAAAAAAAAAAAGCGGTGGTTAAAACAAATGTACTTAAAAGTTTTGCAAATAGAAGACAATTGTTTTATTTTCAATGATGCTGTTTCACTCTAAAGCCATTTTAAAATTTTCCAGCAAAAAATAAAAGGACTAAACTTCATATTAAAATGTCAGATAGCTAAATATTAAACAAATACCTGAGGAATAAAGGGAGGTATGGGGATGCTTTAGTTGTTAACTTCATTGTAATTATTTTGTGTATTACAATTTTCACTCTGTAAAGATAAGGACATAGATAGGGCAAAGGAGTCTTTTTTCTAACCCAGCCCAGATACTTCAAGGCCACTGTTACAAGGAAGGCTATCTGGGGACTGGGTGTCAAGGCTGCCTCATCCTGTAGAGAAGATGAACAAAAGGAAGTTACACTGTATGAAAATAATTCATGGAAAACCCTGAAGTCTGAAAGGCACATTTCTAAAGAAGAGTCACATCATTTTATCATGGTGATTAAGAGAGGCTCTTATTTAGATGCTACCTGAGCCTTTGGTCTTCTAACACCAACTGCCTTCTGACTAACAGCATTGAGAATTTCCAAAGGACCAGGCTTAGGGCAGAATATATGAAGAAGGAAGGAGCCTTAGTTTTAGAATGAGTCAGATAAACCTGGGTTGAATCTAGCACCCATTTTGTTTTATATATATACTTTAAGTTCTAGGGTACATGTGCACAATGTGCAGGTTTGTTAATATATGTATACTTGTGCCATGTTGGTGTGCTGCACCCATCAACTCGTCAGCACCCATCAACTCGTCATTTACATCAGGTATAACTCCCAATGCCCTCCCTCCCCCCTCCCCCCTCCCCCCTCCCCCCTCCCCATAATAGGCCCCGGTGTGTGATATTCCCCTTCCAGAGTCCAAGTGATCTCATTGTTCAATTCTCACCTACGAGTGAGAACATGCAGTGTTTGGTTTTCTGTTCTTGCGATAGTTTGCTGAGAATGATTTTTCCAGCTGCATCCATGTCCCTACAAAAGACACAAACTCATCCTTTTTTATGGCTGCATAGTACTCCATGGTGTATACATGCCACATTTTCTTAATCTAGTCTGTCACTGATGGACATTTGGGTTGATTCCAAGTCTTTGCTATTGTAGCATCCATTTTACATGTGATCTTGGGCCAATTATTTAGCCTCTCTGAGTCTTGGTCTCTTCATGAGGATAAAAATGATACTATTTTCATAGAACTGCTATGAGGATTAATGGAGCTGTTATAGGAGGCACTGACTCCTGGCATGTAAAAGTAATTAATAACAGCAGCTAAACATATGTAGAACTATAGGCCAGACATATATTCCTCAGCATTTATTCCTCAGAAAATCTATTTAGTAGGTATTATAACTTGTGCAAAGTCACAAAATGAGCAAGTGGCAGAACCAGATGTGGACCCAGGAAGTATACCTCCAACGTCTTTGTTCTTAATTACCTCTTATACTGAAGTTATTATTAGAATGAGCATCCCAAGTATTCCTAAGAATGGCTCTATGTACAACAAAGTATGTGAAGCCTTCTTTATCAATATTTGAATTTTCATAGATTTCTAGTTTGGAAACAATCCTGCTTTGCTGTTAAAATGTTGTTGGTAGCACAAAGCTATTAACATTATGGTCATAAATTCAATATCTGTTTAGGTCACTTAATTACAATCAGAGGGAAAAAAGTTTCCAAAACCCCAATCCATTTAGGCTGGCTTTGTTCATACCCATAAGAGCAAGGACTACATTAAAAAAACAGAAAGGGCTATGGAACAAACACCTCTCCATGAGGAGCTCAGAAGGGATTTTGGTCACATCATAAAATGAGAGACTCAGAGATAGAAGGGCCCTTGATGTAACTCTTATTTTACAGAGTGAGAAATGAAGCCAAGAGAAGTGTTGTTTTCCCCGGTCCCACAGTTGGTCATCCATCACACCAGACCATACGCAAGAGGATCTTCCCATGACACCACTACGTCTAGATTCCTACTGAACTGCAAACTCATGCCTTGTTAATACCTCAGTCGACAGGCATGCATAGCTGGCTGTTGCACAATAGAAATATATTGGAAATCAGCAGATGGAGAGGGATCCTCTTACCAAAGATCTTTAAGGAATTTCTCTAATACAATTATTGTGTATCCATAATAAAAAAAATCTATTTAAACAAGACATAGTAAACTTGTTAACTCAATAAAATGCAGACATATAAGTTTGTAAACACTCCTAATGCACTTCTGAACTATTTCTGTGTTCTCAACACAGAATAACTCTCCAACAAAAATTATCTCCCTCCTTCTAGCATTTCTCACAAGAAAACTGCCATTGAGGCCTGATTATACTCTTGATAATCTTTTCTACAAAAACACTTGCTCCCTTAAATTAATAAATTATTAAATTCTCTCTTCCTGGAAACAAACACATCAATAGATTTTTTAAATGGTAAGTTATCTGATGCTTTACTCTCTTCAAAGACTGGCTGTTCATTGCCCAGGTGTAAATATAATTAGCCTGCTCCCAAAATAATTTTGTAGGGTAAGAATTCCCTCATACTAGGTTACAAAAATACTTGTCTTTATGCATATCTTACCTTTTGTTTAAGGTAAAACAGATGGATTTGTTGTTCAAATTCAAAACAAATCACATAAGCAAAGTGATTTGCTAACAGCTGATGTTTTCAACTCCTTTTATGACAACCCTAACTAATGTGTATGATCTCCTCTCTTAGCAGAACTGAGAATTACATTCCCAATAGGGAAGTAGCTCTCCAGTGACATACCTAAGCAGCCAAACTAAGGTTACATAACTAAATTAAGCAAAAATGAAAAAGCATTATCCAGGAAAATGCATTACAAAATTACTTGAGGAAGTTATGAGAATTCCCAAAAAACAAGCAATAATTATCTTTCCCTCTATAGCAAAAAGAATCAAAAATTAAAAATAAATAAAATAGTGACAGTGAAGAGAAACGAACAAGCTACATATTCCAAAGGAAGAACTACCAGACTTGGTCAGATATAAAAATAAAGCACTCAATGAATAAAAAGTGACCTCAGCATCTTGGTATCTGGCCAACTATGTGGATGGCAGCCTTCTTGACAAACCTAGAAGTCAGAGGAGAGCCGGTTGGTAAGGAGGGGAAGGCAGGCCAGTTTTATCCTGTTGAAGTGAATGTTAGCAAGTTGGTATACTTAGTATGTTCTAAGTATATATAGCTGAAATTAGCTGGGTGTGGTGGTGCACACCTGTGGTTCCACCTACTTGTGGAGCTGAGGCAGGAGGATCACTTGAGCCCCGGAGGTAAAAGCTGCAGTAAGTCATGGTAGCAACACTACACTCCAGCCTAGCCAACAGAGCAAGATCCTGTCTCAAAAAAATAAAAAGAATTTGAACAGTATATGCAACTGGATCATGCATAAACTGAAGGTACAAAACTTGAGCATCTTGTAGAAGTTTAAACATGTGAAAATGTTTAATTATCAACGTGGGTTTCATAGGTAAAAGGTAAAGCCTCAGAGTGACAGATATGACATGCTAACATGCAGCTAATGAAATTTGTATCTGAACTTTTAGTGTATTACAACACTTCCTCAGATAGGTGCAGTAGCTATTCAGTGTTTGCCTTCTTTTCCCCTGCTTAAACACTCCAAATAAAAGAAGCCTCACGTTGGCATCTCATTTACAGAAAAATATAATTTAATACTATGGCAACTAATTCAGGAATTAACTCCAGAATACTTACCTGAATCTTCTCTCCGTGTATCAATACATGCAATTTACCTTCTCTGAACCATATCTACATATAGCTATCATTAAGAACATGTATCTTCAACATTTGATGTCGATCATTGTTTTCTGTTAAATATATATAACGTTTCTATTTCTACATTTTCCTTTCAACTGCTAATATTGTCTTCATCCTCTCTTCTATAGTTTCAAGTTTGAATTCTGAGTCTCCAAGTTAAAACTTCACACTACAAAAAAAAAAAAAAGGCCTCCATCGAACAGGCCTTATATGAATTGTTTACCAGAGATGCTTGAATAAATTTGTTTCCATCCTATCTTTTATGTTCCACATTTATTAACTTAACTTTCTTCATATCTTCTTTCTGCCTGTTTACCTTCTTTTGCTTATTCTTTTTTTTTTCTTTCTTTCTTTTTTGAGATAGTGTCTTGCTCTGTTGCCCAGGCTGTAGTGCAGTGGTGCTACCTTGGCTCACTGCAACCTCTGCTTCCTGGGCTTAAACGATCCTCCCACCTCAGCCTCAGCTAAGACTATAGACGTGCACCACCAACTTTGGCTAATTTTTAAATTTTTTGTAGACACAAGGTTTCACTATATTGCCTAGGCTGATCTTGAACTCCTGGGCTCAAGGTGATTCTCTTGTCTTGGTCTCCCCAAGTGTTGGGATTACAGGCATAAGGCACTGCATACATTCTCTTTGTTCAGTTTATCACTGACAAGTTTTTATAGGAAAAATTTTGACCCTAATTTTGGGATTCAGCTTTCTAATTCTGAGCAAAAAGGAAAAAGCTGTAGGGTGAATCAATGCTGTGTGTCACTAGACAGGTGTGCAACCTTAGGCAAATTATTTGACCTTTCTAAGTCTTGCTTTCCTGATTTGTAAATGGGAGATAATACCATCTTTAATGGAGGGATGTTTTGCAAGTCAAAGAAAAAGAAACGTAACAAAGCTAGTATGATAACTTGTGGTTATACATGAAATTTTGTAGGTTATTATGAAAGTAATTATCTTAGAGGCCATTTCAGAACTTTGCTACCAAACGTACTGGATGCATTTCCTAATTCTGTCTTCAATTCCAGGACAGAGTACAAATTAGATTACTGCAGTTTTATGGGAGGAGGCATCAAGGGGTGCGTGTAATAGAAATCTAGGTTACTACCTCTGGGTAGCAAGGCTAGAATACAAAGACAGGAAAGCCAAATCTCAAGGCTTACTATGTTCCACCATCCCTGTATACCCTAGAAGGTAGTAAAGTCCTGACTGCAATTGGAAGATTTACGGTATATTTCAAGCAGGGAACTGCTATATTTCATTTAGACTCACAATTCCAAGCAGAAATGGGATTAGTGTAGTCCGTATTTCATTGCTGATTTGAAACAGAATGACGATAATGGATATATTAACTTTACAACTAATATTACATGCCAGATACTATGTTAAGTGTTTTGTATTCATTACTAATCCTCACAACAACCGTATGAGGTGGATACTTTTATCCCATTTGACAAATGAAAGAAAACTGAAGCCTGGGAAAGCTGGGATTCAAACCCAGATAACAGTAAAAATTTCAAAACAGTGAAAATTTCAATAACACTGCAACAAGTTATGTGCTGACAGTAAGACACCAATATTTCAGCAGTCAGAGCTATTTGGGTATCTGTGTGGGAAGTGGAGCATCATATTCACCTAACTGCATAAGTAAAAGCCAGAGAGAGGAAGAAGAAAAAGAAAGGATTACATCCAGAGTAGCAATTCTGGAATTTTCAAATATTAAAAATCATGACACTGTCAAATTGAGCATGGTCTGCTTTGAGGATAATTAGAGCTTTCCAGAGCTAAAGTTCTCACCTCCTTTCCACCTGACACGTGGTGATGGATGACAGCACTAGAAGCTGATGTTATGTGCTATTATATGCTCAACACACCTCAATGGGCACAGGTAGGCCTCTGTAAAATTTCCAGAACATCAGCTGCACCTCTGTGACTTCTCATCTTCCTCAAGAAGCATATTAGAATGAAAATGAGCAAAAGAGGTATGAATTTTCTCTGTATCAAATGCGTAAATGTTAATATCTACTGAATATTGGTACTGTGTGCTAGGCATGTTCTAAGCCCTTTGCCTATATTAAACCACAAATTCGACTATAAATTGGTACTATTTTCATTTTAGAGATGAGATAACTAAGAAACAAAATAAGTAATTTGCTGAAGATCACAATAAGGGAAATTACAGTGCCAAGATTTCAACAAGGTGGTCTGGTTGCAGATCCCCAGTTCTTAAACAGGACAATAAACTGTCAACTTTTCCTGGGGCACAATCCAGATGCCCTGGGAATTCCAGGAACTCCTTGCAAGATGACACAACCAAAAAGGTAAGAACTTTTGCCTCTGCAGAATAAGTTCAAAGGGCTCCCTAGGACTGTGAGGGTACACTGTCCCCATCAGGATTTCAGTTTAAAGTCACAGAGACCTTGAATCCCAGCCCCACAGACTTAGAAGACTCCATTTATGACTCTCCTTATACCTGGATAAGCTGGGCAGTAGAAATCTTCTTAGTTACCCTAGCAAATGATACTGGTTGAGGCAGCCCAGACCCATGGTGCTACTGCTGAGCTACACAGTATCCACACAGTTTCACATAAAGAACAGAAATACAACTCCTTGCTCTGAAACAAGAACTGCGCATTAAAGATTCAGTCTTCTGGGCAGCACTGTTCACATACCATTCATTCAACAGTATTTACTGCAAGCTGCTACAGACCAGGCACTATTCTAAGTGCTATAATACCTCTGTGAACAAGACCACCCCTGCTCAGAAAGTTTATATTCTAGCGGGACAAAAATATAAAGGTCAGATTCAAATACAAGAGGAAAGGGTACTGGCACCAACCTAACTCAGGGCAAAAAAAAAAAAAGAGATACCAGGGAAAGGGGGCACTATTTACTCTCTATGGTACAAATGCTAGAATCTTTTCAACTCGAGAACACCAAGCCAGACTATTGCACTGCTATTAAAGATGCTGCCAAATTGAAATGAAAAGCAATATGATCAGATGGCACTATTTCTGGTTCAGGCTAAGATAACAGTACCCACCAGCAAGTATCCAAAAGAAAAAGTGTAAAGCACAAAGATACAGAAGTTTGAATCACTGTTTTTTAGTATCCCTTCCCAAAAAAGGGAAGAGAAATCACTATCAAAGGATCCTAAATTCTGCCAACTCTTGACATTGTATACTAACAGTGTGCAAACTGTTACTTATACAAGGAAATAAGATAGCGAATAAGTTAAAGAGTTCTCTTTTCAGCAGCAAGTGGAAGCTGAGGTTAGGGAGGAATCCACATGCCAAGAAATTAAAGAGAGGAGAAGAGATCATCACATACATACTAATATCCAATTATTCACCTGGAAGTTCTTAAAAAGTGATAATACCAGAATGTGAAGTGTGATGAACCATTAGAAATAATTTAAACTCTTAGCCTATAAACTGTCTCTAGATAAGAATAGTCAAATTAACACCAAAGTGCAAAATTATGGTCCTGTATACACCCCTATAATTGTATTTGACATGTAGCAATGAAATCATCTTCCTGGGCAGTGAGATACAGGAAGGCCAGACTGTAGTTCATTCATTTTTGTACCCGCAGCATTTAGCACCAGGCTTGTCACAAAGAAGGCACTCAGAAAATGCTCGCTAAACTGAACTTAAAATGAGAATCTTCAATATGGAAATAATAGAACCACTGGTGGGATACACACTAAACAATATTCATCATAGTTGTTCACTCTGAATGGTGTGGCCAAAGTTACCTATGTAGCTTAGATCATAACTTAGATAATGATAATCTATGTGAAAAAAGAGTAATACCTCTAATAGAATAAAGTAAAATACAGCAAGAGAACAAAAGAACTCAAATTTCTGATAATTTATCAAAGAGCTTAACTGCTCAGTATTACAGATGTATTAACGCCAGTGCAATTCAAGGCAATCTCTGCAGCCTTAACTGCCAGGTTATTTTCAACTCATGGCCCAAAGATTAATATGCATCATATATATGGCATTTATACATTCATCTATTCCTACATCTTCATGTCTATGCCATATGAGATATAAAGAGAGGTACAGGAGATCTAACTTTGAATAGGAAAACACAGGTTTTCTACCCTCATGGATGGTCTTCTTTACTGCTCTCATTCATCAAAAAAGATCCAGCTTTTGTTGAGGAGGAGGCAGAGTAAGATGGCCAAATAGAAGCATCCACAATCGTCCTCCCTGCAGGAACACTAAATTGAACAACTATCCACACAAAACAGCACCTTCATAACAAGCAAAAATCATCTGATTTTTTAACTTCTTATCACTGAAAGAGGCACTGAAGAGGGTAGGAAAGACAGCGTTTAATTGCCGACACCACCCCCTCCCCCCTTCCCCATCCTGTATGGCGTGGAGAGGGAAGCTGTGCACTTGCGGGAAAACAGAGCACAACGCTTGTGGGACTTTCCTTTGGACATCAGTGCTGCCCGGTCACAGTGGAAAGCAAGACCAGGCAGAACTCAGCTGGTGCCCACAGAGGGAGCATTTAGAGCAGCCCTGGCCAGAGGGGAATTGCCCATCCCCACAGTTGGAACCTGAGTTCCAGAGAGCCTTGCCACCATGGGCTAAAGTGCTCTGGGGTTCTAAATAAACTTGAAAGGCAGTCTAGGCCACAAGGACTGCAATTCCTGGGCAAGTCCTGGTGTGGTGCTGGGTTTGGAGCCAGTGGACTTTGGGGAGTACACAATCTAGTGAGACACGAGCCAGGGCCACCAAGGCAGTGCTTGAACTCCGCTCCCCACAATGCCCCCCACAACCCTAGGCAGTGCAGCTTGCAGTTTGGGGAAAGGCTCCTTCCTTCCTTCTGAGGAGAAGAGAGGGAAGAGTAAAGAGGACTTTGTCTTGCAACTCAGATATCAGCTCAGCCACAGTAGGACAGGCCACCAAGCAGGCTCCTATTCCAGGCCCTAGTTCCTGGATCACATTTCTCGGCACACTCTGGGCAAGAAGGGAACCCACTGCCTTGAAAGGAAGGACCCAGTCCTAGCAGGATGCATCACCTGCTGACTAAAGGACCCCTGGGCCCTGAATAATCAGCAGTGTTAGCTAGGTAGCACTTGCCAAGGGCCTTGGGTGAGACTTGGCTTCAGGTAAGACCTAACACCTCACACATTCCCAGCTGTGGTAGCTACAAGGAGAGACTCCTTCTGCTAAAGGAGAGGGAAGAGTAAAGGAGACTTTGTCTTACAGCTTACCAGTGCAGCCACAGTGGGATACAGCACCAAGGGGGATCTTGTGGGGTTCCAAATTTCAGACATTGGCACTTAGATGGCATTTTCAGATATGCCCTGGGCCAGAGGGGAGCCCACTGCTCTGAAGGGAGAGTCCTGGGCCTGAAAGCATTCATCACAAGCTGACTGAAGGGTCCTTGGGCCTGAGTGAACACCAGCAGTAGCCAATCAGTACTCACCATGGGCCTGGGACAATGGGGGCTATGGGGACAGAATTCTCTGCTTGCGGAAAGGGGAGGGAAGAGTACGAAGGACTTTGTCTTGTGGCTTGAGTGCCAGCTCAGCTGCATTAGAATAGAGCACCAGCTAGATTCCTAAGGTTTCCAACTCCAGGCCCTGGCTCCTGGATGGCATCTCTGGACCTACCCAGGGCTAGGAAGACCTTGACACCCTGAAGGGAAAGACACAAAGTTGGCTGGCTTTGCTATCTGCTGATTGTAGAGCTCTAGTATCTTGAGCAAACATAGTCAATAGGCAGGCAGTGGTTACCATGGGCCTTGAGTGAGACCCGGTGCCATGCTGATTGCAGGTCTGACCCAGCACAGTCCCAGTGATGGTGGCCAGAGGAATGCTTGTGTCACCCCTCCTCCACTTCCAGGCAGCTCAGCGCAGAAAGAGATTCCATTTGTTTGGGAGAAAGTAAGGGAGGTGAACAAGAGTCTTGGCCTAGTGACCCAGAGACTTCTTCCGGATCTTATCCAAGACCACCAAGGCAGCACCTCTATTGAGTCTGCAAAAGCCAGTGTTACCGGGCTCAGGGTGCCCTCTAATGCAGACATGCTTGCAGTAACTAAAAACTTAGATGGCAACACCCAAGTCCCTTCAAATACCTAGAAAGTCTTCTCAAAAAGAACGGGTACAAATAAGCCCAGATTGCAAAGATGACAATAAATACATAACACTTCAATGACCAAACGCCAACGGACATCCAGAAGCATCAAGACCATCCAGGAAAATATAACCTAATTAAAACAAACAGAATAAGGCACCAGGAACCAATCCTGGAGAGACAGAGATAATGTGATGTTTCAGACATGTAATTTAAAATAGCTGTTTCAAAGGATAAATGTTTGAGGGGATGAATACCCCATTCTCCATGATGTGACTATTACTCATTCCATGCCTGTATCAAAACATTTACTGTACCCCATAAATACATATAACTCCTAATTAAAAGTTAAAAATTTAAACAAACTAAAATTGCTATTTTTGAGGAACACAATAAAATTCAAGATAAAATAGAGGAGGAATTCAGAATCCTATCAGATAAATTGAACTAACAGACTAAAATAATTAAAAAGAATCAGGCAGAATTTCTGAAGTTGAAAAATGTAACTGACATACTGAAGAATGCATCAGAGTTTCTTAACAACAGAAGAAAGAGTCAGTAGGCTTGAAGACAAGCTCTTTGAAAATACACAGTCAGAGGAGAGCAAAGAAAAAAAGAATAAAAGACAATGAGGCACACTTATAAGATCTAGAAAATAGCCTCAAAAGACCAAATCCAAGAGTTATTGGACTTGGTGGGGGCGGTGGGGGGGGTGGGCAGGGATAGAAAGTTTATTCAAAAGGATAACAGAAAACTTCCCAAACCTAGAGAAAGGTATCAATATTCAAGTACAAGAATGTTATATAACACCAAGAAGATTTAACCCATATAAGACTACCTCAAGACATTTAATCATCAAACTTTCCAAGGTCAAGGATAAAGAAAGGATCCTAAAGCAGCAAGAGAAAGATAACAAATAACATACAATGTAGCTCCAATAAAACTGGCGGGACACTTTCTGTGGAAACTTTACACGCCACGAGACAAGACGCATAACATATTTAAAGTGCTTAAAGAAAAAAAAACTTTATCCTAGAGTAGTTTGTATCTAGTAAAAGTATCCTTCAAACATTAAGGAGAAATCAGGGCTTTCCCAGACAAACAAAAGTCAAACAATAGGGATTTTATCAACAACAGACCTGTCCTATGAGAAATGCTAAGGAGTTCTTGAATCTGAAAGAAAAGGACTTTAATGAGCAAAAATAAATAATCTGAAGGTACAAAACTCACTGCTAATAGTATAGAGAAAAGCACATAATATTACAACACTGTAATTGTAGTGTTTACTCATATCTTGAGTAGAAAGACTAAAAGATAAACTGATCAAAAATAATAAGAAAAGCTGGAAATTCAAAAAATAAGAGCGCATCGCACCCGGCAAAGGAGCGCAGCTCATCGCCAGCAACGGATCAAAGCTGGACGGAGAATGACTTTGACGAGATGAGAGAAGAAGGCTTCAGTCCATCAAATTTCTCAGAGCTAAAGGAGGAATTACGTACCCAGCGCAAAGAAACTAAAAATCCTGAAAAAAAAGTGGAAGAATTGATGGCTAGAGTAATTAATGCAGAGAAGGTCCTAAACGAAATGAAAGAGATGAAAACCATGACACGAGAAATACGTGACAAATGCACAAGCTTCAGTAACCGACTCGATCAACTGGAAGAAAGAGTATCAGCGATTGAGGATCAAATGAATGAAATGAAGCGAGAAGAGAAACCAAAAGAAAAAAGAAGAAACAGAAATGAACAAAGCCTGCAAGAAGTATAGGATTATGTGAAAAGACCAAATCTACGTCTGATTGGGGTGCCTGAAAGTGAGGGGGAAGATGGAACCAAGTTGGAAAACACTCTTCAGGATATCATCCAGGAGAACTTCCCCAACCTAGTAGGGCAGGCCAACATTCAAATCCAGGAAATACAGAGAACGCCACAAAGATACTCCTCGAGAAGAGCAACTCCAAGACACATAATTGCCAGATTCACCAAAGTTGAAATGAAGGAAAAAATCTTAAGGGCAGCCAGAGAGAAAGGTCGGGTTACCCACAAAGGGAAGCCCATCAGACTAACAGCAGATCTCTCGGCAGAAACTCTCCAAGCCAGAAGAGAGTGGGGGCCAATATTCAACATTCTCAAAGAAAAGAATTTTCAACCCAGAATTTCATATCCAGCCAAACTAAGTTTCATAAGTGAAGGAGAAATAAAATCCTTTACAGATAAGCAAATGCTTAGAGATTTTGTCACCACTAGGCCTGCCTTACAAGAGATCCTGAAGGAAGCACTAAACATGGAAAGGAACAACCGGTACCAGCCATTGCAAAAACATGCCAAAATGTAAAGACCATCGAGGCAAGGAAGAAACTGCATCAACTAACGAGCAAAATAACCAGTTAATATCATAATGGCAGGATCAAGTTCACACATAACAATCTTAACCTTAAATGTAAATGGACTAAATGCTCCAATTAAAAGACACAGACTGGCAAACTGGATAAAGAGTCAAGACCCATCAGGTTGCTGTATTCAGGAGACCCATCTCACACGCAGAGACATACATAGGCTCAAAATAAAGGGATGGAGGAAGATTTACCAAGCAAATGGAGAACAAAAAAAAGCGGGGGTTCCAATACTAGTCTCTGATAAAACAGACTTTAAACCATCAAAGTTCAAAAGAGACAAAGAAGGCCATTACATAATGGTAAAGGGATCAATTCAACAGGAAGAGCTAACTATCCTAAATATATATGCACCCAATACAGGAGCACCCAGATTCATCAAGCAAGTCCTTAGAGACTTACAAAGAGACTTAGACTCCCATACAATAATAATGGGAGACTTCAACACTCCACTGTCAACATTAGACAGATCAACGAGACAGAAAGTTAACAAGGATATCCAGGAATTGAACTCATCTCTGCAGCAAGCAGACCTAATAGACATCTATAGAACTCTCCACCCCAAATCAACAGAATATACATTCTTCTCAGCACCACATCATACTTACTCCAAAATTGACCACGTAATTGGAAGTAAAGCACTCCTCAGCAAATGTACAAGAACAGAAATTATAACAAACTGTCTCTCAGACCACAGTGCAATCAAACTAGAACTCAGGACTAAGAAACTCAATCAAAACCGCTCAACTACATGGAAACTGAACAACCTGCTCCTAAATGACTACTGGGTACATAACGAAATGAAGGCAGAAATAAAGATGTTCTTTGAAACCAATGAGAACAAAGATACAACATACCAGAATCTCTGGGACACATTTAAAGCAGTGTGTAGAGGGAAATTTATAGCACTAAATGCCCACAAGAGAAAGCAGGAAAGATCTAAAATTGACACTCTAACATCGCAATTAAAAGAACTAGAGAAGCAAGAGCAAACACATTCGAAAGCTAGCAGAAGGCAAGAAATAACTAAGATCAGAGCAGAACTGAAGGAGATAGAAACACAAAAAACCCTCCAAAAAATCAATGAATCCAAGAGTTGGTTTTTTGAAAAGATCAACAAAATTGACAGACCACTAGCAAGACTAATAAAGAAGAAAAGAGAGAAGAATCAAATCGACGCAATTAAAAATGATAAAGGGGATATCACCACCAACCCCACAGACATACAAACTACCATCAGAGAATACTATAAACACCTCTACGCAAATAAACTGGAAAATCTAGAAGAAATGGATAATTTCCTGGACACTTACACTCTTCCAAGACTAAACCAGGAAGAAGTTGAATCCCTGAATAGACCAATAGCAGGCTCTGAAATTGAGGCAATAATTAATAGCCTACCAACCAAAAAAAGTCCAGGACCAGATGGATTCACAGCTGAATTCTACCAGAGGTACAAGGAGGAGTTGGTACCATTCCTTCTGAAACTATTCCTGAGAAAAAGAGAGAATCCTCCCTAACTCATTTTATGAGGCCAACATCATCCTGATACCAAAGCCTGGCAGAGACACAACAAAAAAAGAGAATTTTAGACCAATATCCCTGATGAACATCGATGCAAAAATCCTCAATAAAGTACTGGCAAACCGGATTCAGCAACACATCAAAAAGCTTATCCACCATGATCAAGTGGGATTCATTCCTGGGATGCAAGGCTGGTTCAACACTCGCAAATCAATAAACATAATCCAGCATATAAACAGAACCAAAGACAAAAACCACATGATTATCTCAATAGATGCAGAAAAGGCTTTTGACAAAATTTAACAGCCCTTCATGCTAAAAACGCTCAATAAATTCGGTATTGATGGAATGTACCTCAAAATAATAAGAGCTATCTATGACAAACCCACAGCCAATATCATACTGAATGGGCAAAAACTGGAAAAATTTCCTTTGAAAACTGGCACAAGACAGGGATGCCCTCTCTCACCACTCCTATTCAACATAGTGTTGGAAGTTCTGGCTAGGGCAATTAGGCAAGAGAAAGAAATCAAGGGTATTCAGTTAGGAAAAGAAGAAGTCAAATTGTCCCTGTTTGCAGATGACATGATTGTATATTTAGAAAACCCCATTGTCTCAGCCCAAAATCTCCTTAAGCTGATAAGCAACTTCAGCAAAGTCTCAGGATACAAAATTAATGTGCAAAAATCACAAGCATTCTTATACACCAGTAACAGACAAACAGAGAGCCAAATCAGGAATGAACTTCCATTCACAATTGCTTCAAAGAGAATAAAATACCTAGGAATCCAACTTACAAGGGATGTAAAGGACCTCTTCAAGGAGAACTACAAAACACTGCTCAGTGAAATCAAAGAGGACACAAACAAATGGAAGAACATACCATGCTCATGGACAGGAAGAATCAATATCGTGAAAATGGCCATACTGCCCAAGGTAATTTATAGATTCAATGCCATCCCCATCAAGCTACCAACGAGTTTCTTCACAGAATTGGAAAAAACTGCTTTAAAGTTCATATGGAACCAAAAAAGAGCCCGCATCTCCAAGACAATCCTAAGTCAAAAGAACAAAGCTGGAGGCATCACGCTACCTGACTTCAAACGATACTACAAGGCTACAGTTACCAAAACAGCATGGTACTGGTACCAAAACAGAGATATAGACCAATGGAACAGAACAGAGTCTTCAGAAATAATAACACACATCTACAGCCATCTGATCTTTGACAAACCTGAGAGAAACAAGAAATGGGGAAAGGATTCCCTATTTAATAAATGGTGCTGGGAAAATTGGCTAGCCGTAAGTAGAAAGCTGAAACTGGATCCTTTCCTTACTCCTTATACGAAAATTAATTCAAGATGGATTAGAGACTTAAATGTTAGACCTAATACCATAAAAACCCTAGAGGAAAACCTAGGTAGTACCATTCAGGACATAGGCATGGGCAAAGACTTCATGTCTAAAACACCAAAAGCAACAGCAGCAAAAGCCAAAATTGACAAATGGGATCTCATTAAACTAAAGAGCTTCTGCACAGCAAAAGAAACTACCATCAGAGTGAACAGGCAACCTACAGAATGGGAGAAAATTTTTGCAATCTACTCATCTGACAAAGGGCTAATATCCAGAACCTACAAAGAACTCAAACAAATTTACAAGAAAAAAACAAACAACCCCATCAAAAAGTGGGCAAAGGATATGAACAGACATTTCTCAAAAGAAGACATTCATACAGCCAACAGACACATGAAAAAATGCTCATCAGAGAGCACTGGCCATCAGAGAAATGCAAATCAAAACCACAATGAGATACCATCTCACACCAGTTAGAATGGCGATCATTAAAAAGTCAGGAAACAACAGGTGCTGGAGAGGATGTGGAGAAACAGGAACACTTTTACACTGTTGGTGGGATTGTAAACTGGTTCAACCATTATGGAAAATAGTATGGCGATTCCTCAAGGATCTAGAACTAGATGTACCATATGACCCAGCCATCCCATTACTGGGTATATACCCAAAGGATTATAAATTATGCTGCTATAAAGACACATGCACACGTATGTTTATTGCGGCACTATTCACAATAGCAAAGTCTTGGAATCAACCCAAATGTCCATCAGTGACAGATTGGATTAAGAAAATGTGGCACATATACACCATGGAATACTATGCAGCCATAAAAAAGGATGAGTTTGTGTCCTTTGTAGGGACATGGATGCAGCTGGAAACCATCATTCTTAGCAAACTATCACAAGAACAGAAAACCAAACACCGCATGTTCTCACTCATAGGTGGGAACTGAACAATGAGATCACTTGGACTCAGGAAGGGGAACATCACACACCGGGGCCTATCATGGGGAGGGGGGAGGGGGGAGGGGGGAGGGATTGCATTGGGAGTTATACCTGATGTAAATGACGAGTTAATGGGTGCAGCACACCAACAAGGCACAAGTATACATATGTAACAAACCTGCACGTTATGCACATGTACCCTACAACTTAAAAGTATAATAATAATAAATAAATTTAAAAAATAATAATAATAATAACTACAACTTTTAAAAACACAGTACAATAAAATATAAACAGAAACAACAAAAAGTTAAAAAGCAGGTGGGATGACAATAAAGTGTAGAGTTTTTATTAGTTGTTTTCTTTGCTTGTTTGTTTATGCAATCAGTGTTATCACCAATTTAAAATAATGGGTTATTTAAAACCCATTATCAAATGTCTATCTATAGGTAGGTAAGTAGGTAGCTAGATAGATATTATTTGCAAGCCTCATAGTAGCCTCAAACCAGAAAACATACAACAAACACACAAAAAATTAAAAGCAAGTAATTAAAACATAACACCAGAGAAAAATTACCTTCACTAAAAGGAAGACAGAAAGGAAGGAAAGAAGGAAGCAAAGACCACACCAGAAACAAAAATATGGTAGGAGTAAGTTATTTACTTACCAATAATAATATTGAAAGTAAATGAACAAAACTCTCCTATCAAAAGACATAGAGTGGCAGAAAGGATTAAAAAACAAAAACAAAAACAAAAACAAAAAAAACACAAAGTCCCTACTATCCGTTGCCTATAAGAAACACACTTCATCTATAAAGACACACATACTAAAAATTTAAAAAAGGAAAAAGATATTCCATGCCAATGGAAACCAAACAAGAGCAGGGGTAGCTATACTTATTTCAGACAAAACAGATTTCAAGACAAAAACTATAGACAAATAAGGTGATTAAATAATGATGAAGGGGTCAATTCAGCAAGAGGATATAACAATTGTAAATATATATGTACCCAACACTGGAGGACCCATATATATAAAGCAATATTATTAGAGCTAAAGAGTGAGAGAGTGAGTGTGAGAGAGAGAGAGAGAGAGAGAGAGAGAGAGAGAGAGAGAGAAAAGTAGAGTTAAAGAGAGATCTAGATCCCAAGACAATAATAGTTGGAAACTTCAACATCCCATTTTCAGCACTGGACAGATCATCTAGACAGAAAAGAAACATCAGAATTAATCTCACTTCTATAACAAATGGACCTAATAGATATTTACAGAACATTTTATTCAATGGCTGCTGCATACACATTCTTCTCCTCAGCACATGGATCATTCTCAAGGATAGGTCATACATCAGGCCACAAAACCATTCTTTAAAATTCAAAAAAAAACCAAAATTATATCAAGTATCTTATCTAACCACAATGGGATAAAACTAGAAATCAATGACGAGGAATTTTGTAAACCATATAAACACATAGAAATTAAACAATATGCTCCTGAATGACCAGTGGGTCAATGAGGGAATTAAGAAAAATTTTAAAACTAATCGAAACAAATAATAGAAACACAACATACCAAAAATCTATAGAATATAGTGAAAGCAGTACCAAAAGGAAGATTTATAGCTATAATCACCTATATAAAAACAACAGAAAAATTTCAAATCCTCAAGCTAACAATGCAACTTAAAGAACTAGAAAAGCAAGAGCAAACCAAACCCAAAACTAGTAGAAGAATAAAGATCAGAGAAGAAATAAAATATAAACAAAAAATTATTAATGTAATGAAATGTTGGTTTTTTCAAAAGATAAAATTGACAAACCTTTAGAAGACTAAGAAAAAAAGAAAGAAGACTCAAATAAAATCAAAGATGAAAAAGAAGAAATTAAAATTAATACTGCAGAAATTCAAAGGATCATTAGAGGCTACTATGAGTCACTATTTGTCAATAAATTGGAAAATCTAGACTGGACAAATTCTAACACACATACAACCCACAAAGACTGAATCATGAAGAAACCCAAAACCTGAACAGACCAATAACAAATTATGAGATCAAGGCCAGGCACAGTGGCTCACACCTGTAATCCCAGCACTTTAGGAGGCCAAGGTGGGCGAACTCCTGAGGTCGGGAGTTCGAGACCAGCCTGACCAACACAGAGAAACCCTGTCTCTACCAAAAATAATAAAAAAAAAAAAATTAGCCGGGCATGGTGGCACATGCCTGTAATCCCAGCTACTCAGGAGGCTGAGGCAGGAGAGTCGCTTGAACCCAGGAGGCAGAGGTTGCAGTGAGCCAAGATCACGCCATTGCACTCCAGCCTGGGCAACAAGAGCAAAACTCCATCTCAAAAAAATAAATAAAATAAAACAAATAATGAGATCAATGCTATAACAAAAAGTCATCCAGCAAAAAAAAGCTCAGGACTCAATAGCTTCACTGCTGAATTCTACAAAATATTTAAAGAAGTAATACAAATGTTACTCAAACTATCTAAAAGATAGAAGAGGAGGGACTGCTTCCAAACTCAGTCTATGACACCAGTATTACCTTGATACCAAAACCATACAAAGACACATTTTAAAAAAAGAAAAGAAAAGATACAGGCCAACATCTCTGATGAATATTTATGCAAAAATTTTCAACAAAATACTAGCAAACTGAATCCAAGAACACATTAAAAAGACCATTCATCATGATCAAGTGGGATTTAACCTGAAGATGCAAGGATGGCTTGACATATGAAAATCAATCAATGTGATACATCATATTAACAGAATGAAGGACAAAAACTACATGATCATTTCAATGGATGCTGAAAAAGCATTTGCTGAAATTAAACATTCCTTCATGATAAAAAACATTCAAAAAACTAGGTACAGAAGGAACATACCTCAACACAGTAAAAGCTATATATGATGGAACCACATCTAGTATCATACTGAATGGAGAACAACTGAAAACCTTTCCTCTAAGGTCTGGAACACACAGATGCCCACTTTTACCACTGTTATTCAAAATAATACTGGAAGTCCTAGCTAGAGCAATCAGACAAGAGAAAGAAAGAATATCCAAATTGGAAAGAAAGAAGTCAAATTATCACTGTTTGTAGATGACATGATCTTATATTTGGAAAACCTAAAGATTCCACCAAAAAACTATTATAACTAATAAACAAATTCAGTAAAGTTGTAGGATGCAAAACCAACATACAAAAAAATCAGTAGGATTTCTACACGCCAACAGCAAAAAATCTGAAAAAAAAAATCAAGAAAGCAATCCCATTTACAATAGCTACAAATAAATAAAATACCTAGGAATTAACTTAACCAAAGAAGTGAAAGATCCTTACAATGAAAACTATAAAACAATGATGAAATAAGTGGAAGAAGACACTAAAAAATGGGAAGATATACCATGTTCATGGATTGGAAAAATCAATATTGTTAAAGTGTCCACACAACCTAAAGCAACCTATAGATTCTTCATGGACTGGAAGAATCAATATTGTTAAAATGTCCATACTACCCAAAGCAATAGACAATTCAATGTCTATCAATATACCAATGACATTATTCACAGAAATAGAAAAAACAATTCTAAAATTTACACAGAACCACAAAGACCCAAAATAGCCAAAGCTATCCTGAGAAAAAAGAACATAACTGGAGGAATCACATTATCTGACTTCAAATTATACTACAATGCTATAGTAACTAAAACAGCATGGTACTAGCATAAAAAATAGACTTACAGACCAATGGAACAAAATAAGGAACCCAAAAACAAATACATACATCTACAGTGAACTCATTTTTAACAAAGGTGCCAAGAACATACACTAGGACAGTCTCTTCAGTAAATGGTGCTGAGGAGACTAGCTATCCATATGCAGAAGAATGAAACTAGACCCCTATCTGTCACCATATACAAAAAATCAAATCAAAATGAATTAGAGACTTAAATCTAAGACCTCAAACTATAAAACTACTACAAGGAAACTTTGGGAAAACTCTCCAGGGCATTGGACTGGGAAAACATTTCTTGAATATTACCCCATAAGCACAGGCAACCAAAGCAAAAGGGGACAAATGGGATCACATCAAGTTAAATAGCCTCTGCACAGCAAAGAAAACAATCAATAAAGTGAAGAGACAACCCACAGAATGGGAGAAAATATCTGCAAACTACCCATTTGACAAGTGATTAACAACCAGAATATATAAGGAGCTCAAACAACTCTATAGGAAAAAAATCTAATAATCTGATTTTAAAATGGGCAAAAGATCTTATTAGACATTTCTCAAAAGACATGCAAATGGCAAATAGGTCTATGAAAAGGTGCTCAACATCACTGATCATCAGAGAAATGCAAAATCAATCAGATATCATCTCACTCCAGTTAAAATGGCTTTATCCAAAAGACAGGCAATAATAAATGCCAGCAAGATTGTGGAGAAAAGGGAACCCATATACATTGTTTGGGGAAATGTAAATTAATTAGTACGATCACTATGGAGAACAGTTTTTGAATGTTCCTCAAAAAAACTAAAAACAGACCTCCCATATGATCCAGCAATCCCACCCTCAAGTATATACCCATAACAAAGGAAATCATGTATCAAAGAGATACCTCCACTTCCATGTTTACTGCAGCATTATTCACGATAGCTAAGATTTGGAAGCAACCTATGTCCATCAACAGAAACAGATAAAGAAAATGTGGTACATATACACAATGGAGTACTACGCAGCCATAAAAAAGAATGAGATCCTGACATATGCAACAACATGGATGGAAATGGAGGTCATTATGTTATGTGAAATAAGCCAAGCAGAGAAAGACAAACTTTGTATGCTTTCACTTATTTGTGGGATCTAAAAATTAAAACAATTGAACTCATGGGGATGAATTTTTAGGATATAATCCCATTATAAGTTGAGGAGCATTTATATTTAATATTGAGATGGGAAGTAAAATGTAGAACAACATATGCAATATGTTAAAAATACAGACACAAAATAAAACTACATATCTACACTACAATGCTTGGAAAGATATCAAGCTGACTGCAATGATTACCTCTGGAAGGTAAATAGAAAAATATCGAAGGAAGATTTGTCCTATTTTTCAATATATTGTTTGGATTTTTCTGAGATATTATTCGTCCATCACTTGCTAAATTTAAAACATTTTTCTAAGGTCTAAAATGAAATAATCAAGATTTTGCATTTGGTCCTTACTATTTCAAACACTACATAACAATCTTGTGTATTGTTTATGTCAGAATAACTGACAAAACATTTAGATCCAACAAAACCCAATATATACAATAAATGGCATGAACTTATAAATTTTAAATTTTAAATTTTAAAAGGGGTATATCAGAAGAAAAAAAAAACTTACACTTCCAAAACTTACATTCTACCCACTAGAAGTAGGCTGGATACTATAAAAACTGCTTTCGTACATACCCTGTAACTCACTTATAATAAATGTGTTTTACAGATTAATGGTTCACAATAACATCATCCAACTGCAAACTACCTCCAAAATAATCACCATATAAATGAGCAACTTTTCTTCTCCCTTGGTTTTGCTATACATACGATTTCCTTTCCTGATAAATGTCTAATTTGCTGGCAATTTAAGCAGCTGTTTAATTTTAGCACTAGTTAAGAGTATATTTTTCTTGCTCTTTCAACATTTTCCTAGAAATGATACCCAAGGACCAGTCACCATGACAGTCAATCTGCACCAGTCATAATACAATTGTTAAGAGTATAAGAAGCACAATACTCCCCTAAAATCACATTTCTTTTGTTTCTTAAAAAACTCAACACAAAAATTGTAGCTCATAGCTAAATTAAATTCCCAAATCAGCTACAAACATATCTTTGATTTTCCACAGACTATTATTATTCATTAGAACTTCATTGGACATTGCCACGAAAGAACTCAAAATTAATACACAGCAAAATGTCAAATGCAAAAAATGCAATTTGGCATACATTAAAGGTGCCAGTTTTACTTTCTTAGAGAGCTTTTGCTGATTTGTATTGGAATTTTAAAGTTCCAATAATAAAAATTATTTACAACATAATTCCAAGTAGTCATTAGGTACATCTTGCTTTATTATATTTTCTATGCTAAGAATGAGCAGAAGCAAGATACAGAAGTAGTAAGACTAAAGAAAAGGAGGGCTGGGGGCGGTGACTCACGCCTGTAATCCCAGCACTTTCGGAGGCCGAGTTGGGCAGATGACCTGAGGTCAGGAGTTCAAGACCAGTCTGGCCAACATGGTGAAACCCCAGCTCTACTAAACATACAAAGATTAACCACGTGTGGAGGCACGCACCTGTAATCCCAGCTACTATGGTGGCTGAGACAGGAGAATTAATTCAACTCGGGAGGCAGAGGTTGTAGTGAGCCGAGAGGGGCATTCCATCTCAAAAAAAAAAACAAACAGATTTCAATCCTCTTCCCTTGTGCCTAAGCACAACAACAAACAGTAAAATTCAGAATGGAACAGAAACAAGCCAAGGATTTTCAGTAATAGAATTGCTTTAAAATACATATCTAGACATCAGGGAGAAAAGAAGATCAAGGGAATAAATCAAGGGAAAAAAGCAACTTCCCTCCTCTCCTCTTTAAATGAGACCAATTATTTCATTCAATCAACATATCACCCATTTAGCCAAATGGTCTTCAATGTCACTGCATATCTTTTAGTAACATGTGCTATATTTTCTCAATATTTAAAATATTACATATTAAAATTATTAGTATATAATTACCATGTAAAGAAAAATAGGAAAAAAATAAAGTTTAATCCGATTATCTTTCTGTCATCAAATACTGAAAGATATGCTCCAGTTTTGAGTGAAGGTACAAGTGGGGGAATATAATGAAAACAAAAAACTGCCAACTACTCCCAGAGTGTATCATTTAGTTTAATGGTTCCTAGTACACTGATAATATTCAACTGCTTCCTAAAGTTCTTCATTTATTCCCAGGAAGCAATAAAGCAGACTTTCATACTGCACATGCCATTTTATATGAATCTTGCTTACTTCATTCAGGATAGATAAAAGCCACATTGTATGAAAAAAAATACCCTAACAAATGGGAAATATCTAAACTTTCAATTGCTATAGATGACTCAGTGAGTGGGCAGTTGCAGAAATTCATAGCTGAGGCTAGAAAAAGCTAATGTTTTCATGAAGATCACTTTGAAATGCAGTTCTGCGTATACATTATTTGCTCCTGCATTATGATTTTGTTATACTTCCACTCTAAGCAATGATGAAATGTTGCATCCCATTGCAGAAGAAAAAGATGGAGTTTTTCTCATCATTATAGAAATAAGAAATCCTTTCAAAATTGGAGCCTTTTCTGGTTACTAGAACCATATTCCAGTATTTAAAATATTGCTACTTTGCCTCTATCATCTTGGCCTCCAATGACATTGTATTTGTCTCTCAAATACTGCTGATTGGGTATGGTGAAAGCAGTCATCTCTCTCCCAATACCAACAAGATTTTAAATTGTTTACTCTGAAGAAAAGCAGAGACATTTATTTTAAGTATGAAATATCTTTTAAAATAAGATAATAACATATTTTTAGAAATATATTTATCTACAGACAAGATTCAATGAATAAAATATTACAGGTAAGTAAAAATACAACCACAATAGGCAACCTTACTTTTTGATTGTACAGGCAAATAATTATTAAAGAGTTCTCATATTCCAGTAAAGAATTTAAATAATAAGAAATAGTACAAATCAAGCACAGTAATAACAGCTTCCACTGGTAGCACATTTATTTTGAAAGTTCTTCCATATATATTCAGCCTCTGAGTCCAATATTTATTGGATGTTCACATATCGAACCCTATACTAAGTCCTGGGGACATGAAGATGAATAAAACACATCCCTTTAGTTTCCATTCATCTCATTCGACGATCAAAATCATATTAAGAAAAAAGGGCAGGATTATCTCCATCTTACAGAACAAAATAAAGCCTAAGATGTTAAGGAATATTTTTCACATGACCACAAACTCAATTAAAAACAAAGCTTATTCAATTCTATTCTATTACATTCAGTTTACATCACTAACCTTTATGACCATGCCACATATTTATTACAATGCCACAAATTCATTTCAGAAACAGAATGACATTTTTTTTCATTTCCAGTTTTTAGGTTCAGAGGTACATGTACAAGTTGGTTACACGGGTAAACTGCATGTCACAGGGGTTTGGTGTACAGATTATTTTATCACCCAGGTAATGAGCATAGTACCTGGTAGTTAAAAACAGAACTTTAGAATATAGGATCAATTTTACTGACCATTCTAAGATATATCCAGTAGGCCTTTAGACAACTACAAATTTAACACTTGCATGACATGAAGATCCATAAATACAGAAATATCTAATTTTACTGAGGCAAAGGTTTAACATCTTATGAGACAGCAAAGTGAGTGTTCAGGATCCATGGTGTAACTTGGCTTTGCTGTTTTCTTCTCATATAACTCTCCAGAATACCTGCAAAATGATATTTTACTGCATCTTCTGGGGGGAAATTCTATGTTCTAGGACTGTGCTAATACTAGCCACCTGTGGCTACTAAGCATCTGAAATGCAGCTAGTCTGAAGTGAAATGTGCTTTAAGTGGAAAATATACATTGGATTTGGAGGATAGAAAAAATAGAATGTAAAATATCTCAGTAATTCATTATATTGACGGCATGTTGCAATATACTATTTATACTAGAATAAAATATATCATTAAAATTAATTTCACCTGCTTCTTTGTACTTTTTAAATTGCGGCTACTAGAAAATTTGAAACTACATATGTGGTTTGCACTATTTCTGTTGGACAGCACTGCTGTAAGATATACCCAAATATTTGAGACATATTCTTTGAGACTATAGAGAATCTGCTCTACTAATATATTCTGTATGATTGCCAGTTCTCAATACACTGGAGAATGATCACAGGAGGAGGTAGGATTTATTAATGATAAAGTCTATGATACATTATCAGAAAAAAAGAGCAAGTTATCAGATTATTAAAGGTACGTACACTGCTTCAGTATGTATTCAACTTATCGAGTGTGCTTAGCAACATGAAAAAAAGAAAAATGCCAATTCCTGCAATGAACATAAACCTGCTCTCTCCTCAGTCAGTCTCAGCTCCTGTATGCCTTTCACAGTGTGACCACTTTACTGCATTTATTATAACTGATAAACTATATCCCTATTATAAGTAGTATGAGGTCAATTCGATTTTTTTTTTTTTTTTTTTGAGACGGAGTCTTACTCTGTCACCAGGCTGGAGTGCAGTGGCGCAATCTCGGCTCACTGCAACCTCTGCCTCCCAGGTTCAAGCAATTCTCCTGCCTCAGCCCCCTGGATAGCTGGGACTACAGGTGCATGCCACCACTCCCAGCCAAGTTTTTGTATTTTAGTAGAGACAGGGTTTCACCATGTTGGCCAGGATGGTCTCAATCTCCTGACCTCGTGATCTGCCCCCCTCAACCTCCCAAAGTGCTGGGATTACAGGCGTGAGCCACCGCGCCCGGCCGAGGTCAATTAGATATTTTCACATGCATATATACACAAAAAGACTGAGGAGAAGGGCACTACGTTATTAGCACTAGTTATCTCTGGATGGTAGCATGACAGATTTTCTCCTTTTTACCTATTTTACGTTTTCCAACTTTTCAACAATAAAAATGAACTATATTCCTATCATAAAAGCTATTAATTTTTAAAAGATGTGTGGTATAATATGTAACATTCAACTCCACTTGAGATCTTCAGCCAAAAAGGACAGAGAAAATTAGAGGGAAATCGTTGCATATAGCAGGAGTCAGTCTCCTAGTAAGACAGCAAGCCCATAAAAATCCAGATGATGCAGGCCCATAGAAGATAAGAGAAGATCAGCATTCACGCCTTAATAAAGTCCTGCCATTGCCTTTTACAAAAGAATACAAAACATATCCTTTCCTAGATGACAAGATTTTTTTGCTAGACATTTGGAATACAAAACTGACAACTACAAGTTGCATTTATAAGATTCAAATTTTATTTATATATATTTAACTTTAAAATATGTGAAATAGGCCGGGCGCGGTGGCTCAAGCCTGTAATCCCAGCACTTTGGGAGGCCGAGATGGGCGGATCACGAGGTCAGGAGATCGAGACCATCCTGGCTAAGACGGTGAAACCCCGTCTCTACTAAGAAATACAAAAAAATAGCCGGGCGAGGTGGCGGGCGCCTGTAGTCCCAGCTACTCGGGAGGCTGAGGCCGGAGAATGGCGTGAACCCGGGAGGCGGAGCTTGCAGTGAGCTGAGATCCGGCCACTGCACTCCAGCCTGGGCTACAGAGCGAGACTCCGTCTCAAAAAAAAAAATAATAAAATAAAATAAAATAAAATAAAATATGTGAAATAAAATCTAAGTCAATAATTAAGGAATTCAGAAGTCTAACTCCCTACATTAGAAACCATTGTATCTATAAATTATTTCTATGCTGCTGATGGTGTGATTTACATATTCACTGATAATATCATTTCACAAGCTGCATTTGTATGGGCAGAGGTATATAAGAACCACTTAAATTTGCTGTTATACTGTATAGAATAAAATAGGTTTTTCATTTTTCTCATCACTCTTAGATTATAATACCTTCCTCACTGAATCTGGAAACGAACAAGCTCTTTTAACTTCAGAACCAATAGCTGAATTAAGACCCAGCAGTTTACTTGAAGTATTTAGTTTTGAGGTTTAGCAGTATGGATGCAGCCAGATTCCAAAAGCAAATAATGAAAAACAGCCTAGCCTAGCCAGAGCAACCAGGTAAGAGAAAGAAATAAAGCGCATCCAAATTGGTAAAGTGGAAGTGAAACTGTCACTGTTCACTGATGATATAATCGTATACCTGGAAAACCCTAAAGACTCATCCAAAAAGCTCTTAGATCTGATAAATGAATTCAGTAACGTTTCAGGATACAAAATCAATGTACACAAATCACTAGTACTACTATACACCAACAGGGGCCAAGCTGAGAATCAAATCAAGAACTCAACCCCTTTTATAATAGCTGCAAAAAATAAAATAAAATACTTAGGAATATACCTAACCAAGGAGGTGAAAGTCCTCTACAAGGAAAACTATAAAACACTGCTGAAAGAAACCATAGATGATACAAACAAATGGAAACACATCCCATGCTTGCGGATGGGCAGAATCAATATTGTGAAAATGACCATAGTGCCAAATGCAATCAACAAATTAAATGCAATTCTCATCAAAATACCACCATCATTCTTCATAGAACTAGAAAAAATGATCCTAAAATTCATATGGAACCAAAAAAGAGCTCAGATAGCCAAAGCAAGACTAAGCAAAAAGAACAAATCTGGAGGTGTCATATTACCTGACTTCAAACTATCCTATAGGACTACAGTCATCAAAACAGCCCGGTACTGGTGTAAAAACAGGCACACAGACCAATTTAAACAGAATAGAGAATCGAGAAATAAAGCCAAATACTATAGCCAACTGATCTTCGACAAGGCAAACAAAAACACAAAGTGGAAAGAGGACACCCTATTCAACAAATGATGCTGGGATAATTAGCTAGCCACATGTAGAAGAATGAAACTGGATCCTCATTTCACCTTACACAAAAATCAACTCCAGATGAATCAAAGATGTACATCTAAGACCTGAAACGATAAAAATTCTAAAAGATAACATCGGAAAAACGCTTCTAGATACTGACTTAGGCAAAGACTTCATGTCCAAGAACCCAAAAGCAAATGCAACAAAAACAAAGATAAACAGGTGGAACTTAAATAAACTAAAAAGTTTCTGCACAGCAAAATAAATAACCAGCAGAATAAACAGACAACCCACAGAGTGGGAGAAAATCTTCACAAACTATGCATCCGACAAAAGACTAATATCCAGAATCTACATGGAACTGAAACAAATCAGCAAGAAAAAAAAACAAACAATCCCATCAAAAGTGGGCTAAGGACATGAATAGACAATTTTCAAAAGAAGATATACAAATGGCCACCAAACATATGAAAAAATGCTCAACATCACTAATCAGGGAAATGCAAATCAAAACCACAAAGGAATACCACCTTACTCCTCCAAGAATGGCCATAATCAAAAAATCAAAAAATATTAGATGTTGGCACAGATGTGGTGAAAGGGAACACTTTTACACTGCTGGTGGGAATGAAAATTAGTACAACCGGCCGGGCGCGGTGGCTCACGCCTGTAATCCCAGCACTTTGGGAGGCCGAGGCGGGCGGATCACGAGGTCGGGAGATCGAGACCATCCTGGTTAACACGGTGAAACCCCGTCTCTACTAAAAATACAAAAAATTAGCCGGGCGAGGTGGCGGGCGCCTGTAGTCCCAGCTACTCGCAGGCTGAGGCAGGAGAATGGCTTGAACCCGGGAGGCAGAGCTTGCAGTGAGCCGAGATCGCGCCACTGCACTCCAGCCTGGGCAACAAAGCCAGACTCCGTCTCAAAAAAAAAAAAAAAAAAAAAAAAGAAAATTAGTACAACCACTATGGAAAACAGTATGGAGATTCCTTAAAGAACTAAAAGTAGATTTACCATTCGATCCAGCAATCCCACTCCTGAGTATCTACCCAGAGGAGAAGTTATCATATGAAAAAGACACTTGCATGTCCATGTTTATAGCAGCACAATTCACAATTGCAAAAAAAATATGGAACCAGCCCAAATGCCCATCAATCAAGTAGATAAAGAAAGTGTGAAATATATATATACACTAAAAATATATACATACACTAAAAATATATCTATACACACTAAAAATACACACACACACACACACACACACACCCTGGAATATTACTCAGCCATAAAAAAGAACAAAATAATGGCATTTGCAGCAACCTGGATGGAATTGGAGACCATTATTCTAAATGAAGTAACTCAGGAATGGAAAACCTGAGAACTTACAAGTTTTCACTTCTAAGTGGGAGCTAAGTTATGAGGATGCATAGGCATAAGAATGATAAAATGGACTTTGGGGATACAGGGGGAAGGGTTGGAGGGGGTAAGGGGTACACATTGGGTACAGCATACACTGCTCGGTGATGCGTGCACCGAAATCTCAGAAATCACTACTGAAGAACTTATCTGTGTAACCAACAACTACCTGTCCCCTGAAAACCTACTGAAATAAAAATAAATAATTATTTTTTAAAAACACAGTCTAGGAATACTGCTGCAGAAACAGTTTTTCAAAATGAAGGAGAGAACTGGCATTAGGAAGATACTTTCTCCTGTTTCTCCAATGCCTTAACTCTTCTTTCACACAAACCTCCACAATTAAAAAACTACTTCATACCCATATAAAATCTACAAATATTGTAGCATGCCTAGAAAGAAGGCAGTTTTTCAGCATTTGAAATATTCAACTAATTATTCCAAAATATTTAAGAGTTGAAGCAGGATGCAGTGGCTCATGCTTGCAATCACAGCACTTTGGGAGGCTGAGGCGGGAGGATTACCTGAGCCCAGGAGTTTGCGATCATCCTGGGCAACACAGGGAAACTGTCTCCAAAAAATAATTTTAAAAATTAGCCGGATATGGTGGCATGCACCTGTGGTCCCAGTTACTCAGGAGGCTTAGGTGGGAGGATCGTTTGAGCCCGGGAGGTCAAGTCTTCAGTGAGCCATGATCATGCCACTGCACTCCAGCCTAAGTAATGGAGTGAGACCCCATCTCAAAAACAAACACAAAAATATTTAAGAGCGGTACCATGGCATCTTCCCTTGCAATAACAAAACTGAATCTACTTTGAAAATTAAGGGGGAAAACTAACTTTAAACAATAAAAGTGCTCCTGTCAATGTGGGTGAAAGTATAAAAATACTGGAAAATTAAAATCTTTACTTTTTTTATTTTTATTTATTTTTATTTTTTTGAGATGGAGTCTCGCTCTGTCGCCCAGGCTGGAGTGCAGTGGCGCGATCTCAGCTCACTGCAAGCTCCACCTCCCGGGTTTACGCCATTCTCCTGCCTCAGCCTCCCTAAAATCTTTATTTTTAAATAATGTAATATTTCTATCATCTTTTACATTATTTAGCACACACATGATACTATGCTTCAAGCATTATTTTAAGTACTTTTCAAATATGAGCTCATTAAAAACCCTCTGAGGTTGATGCTATCACTTCCCACATTTTACAGATAAGAAAACAAAGGCACCAAGAAAGTGATTTTCCCAAGGCCACACAGCTAGTAAGTGGTAAAAATGAGATTCAACTCCAGGCAGTCTGGGTCCCAAATCCATGCTCTTAACTACAATGTTGCTTACTCTCAGAAAGTAATATGCTCATTAAAGCCCAGTGTTTGACTCATAGTTGAGTATTTAATAAAAATCTGCTCAACAGGGCCGGGCGCAGTGACTCACGCCTGTAATCTCAGCACTTTGGGAGGCCGAGGCAGGTGAATCAGAAGGTCAGGAGATCGAGACCATCCTGGCTAACATGGTGAAACGCCATCTCTACTAAAAATACAAAAAATTAGCTGGGCATGGTGGCGGGCGCCTGTAGTCTCAGCTACTCGGGAGGCTGAGGCAGGAGAATGGCGTGAACTCGGGAGGCGGAGCTTGCAGTGAGCCGAGATCGTGCCGCTGCACTCCAGCCTGGGTGACAGAGCGAGCCTCAAAAAAAAAAAAAAAAAAAAAAAAAAATCTGCTCAACAAATAAAAGAAAAAGTGGAGATGGCGAAAAGCAGAAAACCCATTATTCACTGTCTCAACATATCATTATGAGTATACTGGTATACTTTCTGTCAGTGTTTTTTCTTGTTCACAGAGGGATTTGTTTTTCTTTAACACTCAGCATATGCAATTTTGAGAAAATAAAAAACCCTAAGATACTAGCCTCTTAGCATTTTTAGAATAACAGTTAAAAACTGAACACTTGTATATATGCATGACATATATTCTAATTTCATCTCACAACCCCATAAAGTAAGTACAAGTATTATCCTTAATTTACAAATGAGGAAACTGAAGCACGGTTAAGAAACTAACATAAAGTCGCATGGCCAGGAAGTGGCTGAGTTGGTAAATTCAAATCCAGGTAGTGTGACTTCTGAACTAGAATTCTTGACTATTCTTGGAGGGCAGGTTTATCAGTTACTTGAAAGACAGTAATCATGGTTTGTGTTTTTTTGTTTGTTTGTTTGTTTCTTTCTCCATGTTGATCAGGCTGATCTCAAACTCTCGACCTCAGGTGATCCGCCCGCCTTGGCCTCCCAAAGTGCTGGGATTACAGGTGTGAGCCACCACACCCATCTGTGATCATGTTTTCACAGAGTGGTATGATTTGTTTGGCTTGGCCTAAAATGAGGATGTTACCTTACAGATTTATTTTGTTTTGCACTAACTCTGACTTAAACAATGAAAATTTTTAATATCTTAAGCTTTCTTTAACAAGCTAAACAAATCTTCATGTCTTAAATTTTATAAGGGTCAAGTACCTTCTTGAAATCTTTCATTCAACAAACATTTGAATATCCACTACTTGTTAGGAACTGTGCTAGGAAGATACAGTCTTTGCACTCAATGCATAGGCTCTTTCCACTCAGCATATAAATATGCTCAGATTTCTCACAACTAATAAATACAACACACTGGTCCTTAAACATGGATAATAGCTTTGTCAACCACTCGGAGGTAGGAATAAGAATGGAATCCTGCAATTATCTGCCCCCTATCCTACAAAGTAGGTACACCTGTTATTTTTCTTGTAGTTCCTAAAGAGTGACTGACACTTAAATAATTACTAGATAGGTGCTATTTGCCTGCCTCATGCCATACTACCACCTCTTATCAGCTGGCAATGAAAGTCTACCTATTTTTAATGCAAAGTGGTTGAAATTAAAATGTTTTACTAAAACATTGGCTTACCAGGCTACATGTTTTAACTATTTTTAAAATTCTAAAATTGTTATTTTGGGTTCTACTTTAATAACCAGATGACAAATGTGAATGTCTAAGACCACATGTGAAAGAAATAGTTTAAAAAAAAAAAAGGGGGCATATTCACAGAAGATGGTAAGGCCAATCCTGCTTGATTTACAACCCTGCTTGTAAATGGAAACATTTGATTGTATGCAGTCCCAAGTCAAATCCTATTGATTGTGAAAAGGTAGCAGACAGCCAAAAGTTAAACAGTCGAGGGCAGCAGAAACACTCCTTGCCAGTTCACTGAGTGGCTTAATTGACAGCCAATGACTACAGGCACAATTACCAACTCAAGACCTAATAATGGAAAGGAAGCAAGGACAGAAACAACCTCCAAAACCAAGGTTAACATATGGAGAAACTTCTACTGGTTGACAATTAGTAGTGTGTACATAAAGCCTTGACAAGTTTCTTGACTGACACATGCTTACATCAGCGTTTAAATATAGCTGGCGCATATTTGAGTTCATAGTTTCTTACGTCCACATTCTCTAACAAGCCTCACTAGTACTTCATACCTTTTTTTTTTTTTTTTAATAGAGACAGTCTTGCGATGTCACCCAGGTTAGAGAGCAGTGGTGCGATCATAGCTTACTGCAGGCTTGAACTCCTGGACTCAAGTAAACCTCCTGCCTCAGTCACTTGAATAGCTAAAACAGGCATGGGCCAGCACACCCAGCTAATATTTTTTTACTTTTTGTAGAGATGTGGGATAGGGGTGGGTCTCACTATATTGCCCAGGCTGGTCTCAAATTCCTGGCCTCAAGTGATCCTCCTGCCTCATCCTCCAAAAGAGCTAGGATTACAGGCATGAGCCACCACACCCAGCCCCTAGTACTTTATATCTTTATCAGGTATGTGGCCTTCTACTGCTATTCTCAAGTCTGTAATTTGTCTTATAAATTTATGGAGGGAGTGATGTTAACCCCAAACACAACTTGTTATCTTGCAAATAATAGATACTAAAGTGTTTATTAATGATATGAAATCCACTCTATAACTACACCTCAGCCCTTATCAATATGCAGAACTGCTCCTCCTTATCTCTCTGACTGGAATGCCCCATGGGCCAGTCCTTAAATCTCTTCTCTTCTCTAGCTACCCTCACTCCTCAGGTGATCTAATCTACACTGACAAGTTCCAAATGTAACCTGGACCATTCTTCTCTGAACTCTAGATTCCCATGTTCAACTGCTGACTTAATATCTCTATTACTTAGCATGTCTATTAGACATCTCAAAAACTTAACCAGTTTAGAACAGAACTCCTAAACTCTCCCCAGAAACCTGCTCTGCACCATCCTTAAGTCTTCCTCATTTCCATTAATGACAACTCTATCTTCCAGTTGCTCAAATCAAAAACCTTGGAGTGATCCATTACTCTTTTCTTTTCCCATTCTACATCCAATCCATCAGCAAATCTATTTGTAACAAAACATAATCCAGTTAGAGTCACAATCAGTATATTTATATTTTTATACACAGAAATACAGATTCTAATATAATTGTACGTGGATACATGGATTAATATACATACATGCATTTCCTAGTTCTTTCCACTGACAAAGTCTAGGAGCAATGACACTCCACAGCAATAAGCACACTTAGCATCCAGATCCTGGCTTCAAAATACCATCCTCCACTGAAAGGAACCAAGGTTCCTTAGAGAAATAATTGATTCTAGTGCTAGGGCCGGAAAAAAACCAAGATGAACCCGAAGCATGTGGTAATGTCAGAGAGTAAAGAAGTGTGCATGTACATACAAATTAAAAAAATAGAAATATGCCAAAAGGACACAGAAGTAGACCTAAAAGAGATCCCAAGGCCCAAAACGGGAATAATTCGAGCAACAAAATAATGATAGCTTTTAATTCTAACACTAAGAATTAAATAAATATCTATGAATTTGAACTGAGATAAATGATTAGATAGAAGAGAAGGGACAAACCTTCCTTATAGAAGAATTCCAGTTAATAAATGTAGAAAGAACGAGGAAAAAAAAAAAAAAAGTAGCTTCAGAACCCATAGCAATAATTGCTGCAGGCAAGATCCACTAATGAATGCTGAAATTAGTGGGCAGAAACAGGATACTGGCAAAGCCTCAAAGTAGCTCTCTCAAAATATTTACCAATTACTGTGGTGGTTTTAATATATATCCACAAATTCTTTACTACTTCTCCCTCCAGGAAGTGGAGTTTGATTCCCATCCCTTTAAGTGTGGGCTAAACTTAGTAACCTGTTTCTAATGCACAGAGTATGGGAAACGAAAAATGGTAACTTTACAGTGGACAAACCTGGCAGAAACCACCTTAACAGAGTGATCACAAGTGATAAATTATTTGATATCATGTACCTCCCGTATGAAATAATAAGGGTACTTCACCTCTATGGTACTCTCCTCCAAAATCCATAACCCCAATCTAATCATGAGAAAACATCAAACCTAAACTGAAGAACATTCTACAAAATACCTGTGTCAAGGTTATAAAAGATAAGAAAAGACCAAGAAACTGCCACACATTGGAAGAGACAGGACAACTAAAGCAATGTAGTATCATGGTTTGGATAACAGAATGCAAAAATAATATTAGAAAAACTGGTAAAATATAAAAGAAGTTTGAAGCTTGGTTGAAGCATCGTACCAATACTAATTTCTTAGCTTGATAAATGTACCATGGTTATGTAGGATGTCAACATTAGAGGAACCCAGGTGAAGAGTACATAGCAGCAATTTTTCTGTTTGTTTTTTGAGACAGGGTCTTATTCCGTTGCCCAGACTGGGGTGCAGGGGTGCGATCATGGCTCACTACAGCCTCTACCATCCAGGCTCAAGTGATCCTCCGACTTCAGCTTCCTAAGTAGCTGGGCCCACAGGCACATGCTACCACGCCCGGCTACTTTATTATTGTTTTTAGAGATGAGGCCTCCCTATGTTGCCTAGGCTGGTCTTAAACTCCTGGGCTCAGACGATCTTCCCACTTCAGCCTCCCATAGTGCTGGGATTACAGGAATAAGCTACCACACCTGGCCTGCATTATCTTTCTTTCTTTCTTCTTCTCTTTGAGACAGGGTCTTGCTCTATCACCGAGGCTGGAGTGCCGTGGCACAATCACAGTTCACTGCAGATTCAACCTTCCAGGCTCAAGTGATCCTCCCACCTCAGCCTCCTGAGTAGGTGAGACTACAGGTGTGCACCACCATGCCCAGCTAATTTTTTGTATTTTTTTTTCTAAGAGACAGGATTTCACCACGTTGCCCAGGCTGATATTAATGTCCTGACCTCAACCCACCTTGGCCTCCCAAAGTGCTGGGATTACAGGTGTAAGCCACTATGCCAGGCCCAATTACTATATTTTCTATCTTATCCTCTGACTTGAAATGAACATGGTTTGGACAAGAAAGAATGAAACGAACATGGTTTGGACAAGAAAGAATGAAACAAACATGGTTCAGACAAGAAAGAAATGAACATGGTTTGGACAAGAAAGAATGGGCTTTGAATCCTGGTTCCATCACCTGACAGGGTGTGTCTGGATATGTTATTTAACCTTTCTAATCCTCAGTTTCTTCATCTGAAGGAGAAAAAAGGAAATAATATAAGGTAAATAACAACACTGTTGAGTTAGTGTTAGGATCAGAATTAGGTATTAAAGTGTCTAGCACATAGGAGGTACTCCATAAATAGAAGCTAGTATTATTTGCTCTTCATTTGCTCTTCAGCTTCACACTGACTTCTAGCATTTCATGCTCCTCATTTTCTCCCAACTGGATCACCTCCTTACAGGCTTCCAGCTCATGATCCAGAAGGACTCCATAGTTCTTCAGCAGAGTTGCAATACTCAATATCATTAATTCCCTCAACCAACTGTCCTTCAGATATCTCTACCAAACAGATATCTACAAAGCAGTGGATAACAGCCTGGGCAGGATTTAAACCCGAGCTGTTCATCTTACAAACAAGGAGAGTAACAGCAACAATACGTATTAACTCATAAGGTTCTTGTGAGTATTAAATAGTTTCTTCAGATAGTCTGATCACTCATTGCTGGAAAAAAATCAACCATGCAAATTGGTGGTACTGCTACAAATACGAGGTCTACAATCTGAAATAAACAGGCCCTTAATGCTTAACTAACAATCCTTCTTCAGTTTCCTAGTCATGTGTCTGTCTGTCTACCTCTCTCTCCCTTACCTCCACCCCTATCCCCTCTAGCTATTCCTTGGAAGCTGTTTACAAAGAGTATGTATAAACTACAGACTGTCTTTTTTTTCCATTCCTTTCACAGGGATGGATTAATTTTACCTGGCTTTTGTGTGTGTGTGTGTGTGTTTTCTAAGAGATAGGGTCTCGTTATGTTGCCCAGGCTGGCCTTCAACTTCTGGGTTCAAGCGATCCTTCTGCCTCTGCCTACTGAGTAGGTGGGACTACAGGCACATGCCGCAGCACTTGGCCTCACATATTGTTTAAAAACCCCTATTCTATCACGTTCCCTTCACTCTTAGCAGATGATTAAAAATTATACAAGACATGTCATCAACTCTTCCTTCCTGCCCTGTCAGTTACAAACTTATTTACACTGCCATCCATCTCCTTCCTTTCTGCTCAATGGAAAAGTGAGACTACCTTCTATTTAAGGCCAACTTCTCTACCTACGCCCTGGATCTCATTCCCTATTACCTTCAAATCCTTGCCTCCATCCACCAGCCAGTTTCCCACGCCCATCAAACACACACATATACACTCTTCTTCAGTTTCTCCTCTCCACTGGCTCTTTCCAAGCTCACATTAAGCATGTCCAAGATTCCATTTGTAAAAAAGGCAAACTTCTCTAAATCCCAAGCATCTCCCCCTACTTACAGACTCCGTCAGAGTCCTTTGTTGAAAACATTGTATCCCTCTCAATTAGCTACACTTACAGTTGTTATTCACTTTTCAACACCCACCCCCATGCATTACAATGTAGCTAAGTGCTCTAGCTGAAGTTACAAAAGACATCCTAATCATCAAGTCTCAGAGACTTTATTCAGTCTTAATCTTACTTTTCCTTTTGGAGGCAGGATACAGTGTTGACCACTCCTAGTCCTTGAAATAATATTCTCCCTCAGCTTTCATGACAAATCTCTATGTCCTTTTTTCATCTTTGGTCTGTCTGGCACAGACGGTTGGCTTCTCTTCCGCTGCTTGCCCAATCTACTCAGCAGATCACAACAGAAATGTAGGAATCATCCAAAATCTTCAGTCTTGCTCAATTCTATAATCTAAATATATTTTTCCTGTCCCGTTAATAATACTTCCTAAATCTCTCATAGAACCATTCCCTCTTCTACACTCTTCATCATTTCTCGCCAGGAATAGCTTCCTAACTGGTCCTTGCTTCCAGTTTTGTTTCTAATTCAATATTCATTTTACTGTCAAAATGACGAGTCTAAAATACAAATCTGATTCTACCACAGCATAGCTTAATTTTTTCCCCACTAAATCCCCACAAACTTCAGAATTAAGTTAAAGTTCCTTAACTTGGTTCACAAGACAATCATTGATTTGGCTTATTACTTCATCCACCCCTGTTCTAAAGCTGTGTTATTGCTGTCCACTCACCTGCAGTCATTGAGTATGTGACTGTAGTTGTCCAAATTGAGATGTGCTATAAGTGTAAATTACATACCAGATTCTGAAGACAGTAGAAAATTATGCACGGGATTCTGAAGACAGTATGAAAATGGAAAAGTCATATTTCAATATTACTTTTTATACTGAATGCATGTTGAAATGATATTTTGGATATACTGAGTTTATATTATTAAAATTAATTTCACTTTTTACTTTTCAAAATGTGGTTACTAAAAAATTTTAAGTTGTATATGTGACTTATATTTGTGGCTTGTATTAAATTTCTATAGGACAGCACTGGTATAAGATGTACTTTCCCTCTTTCTGGACCTAGTTAACTTTTACCTATTATTGAAGATTAGCCCAGGTAACACTCTAAGATGCATTCTAGACACCCTCCCCCCATCCCCCCAAGTCTGAGTCAGCTACCCTTCCTCTGTGCTTCCATCCATAGGAATGTGTGCACAGCCCTGTCATACTATAATTATTGGTTATCACCTATCTTTTCCTCCTCAACTGTAACCTCCTTGCAAAAAGGAATATCATATTCTATAATACTCAGGTACTGCCTACCACCATGCCTGGCACTTAAAAGGTACTCAAACATTTGTCAAACAAATGTAAACTATCTATTCCTGGCCTAAAGATTACTAGAATTTACAATTCACGAAGGAAAACAAATCAGCCTTGAGGGAACCTAGACTGTACCAGGAGTTTCAGTAATGAAAGGACTGGGAAGGAAAGTGGGGTGGGGGGTGCGGGGGGTGGGGAAGATTGTAGGAATCACAGTAAAGAGATGAGCAAATGACAGAACAATGCTCATCATACACATCTGCCTCTTACAGTGAAAACAGCGATTTGCAACACTGATATGGAGCCTTGTACCCACACTTGGCATGCCAGGGGCCACAGTTTGGTTCCTAAATTACTTAAACAACCCATCCAACAAAAGGGTATGATTTGGCAGGTATCAACACAAATGGCTAGGGCCCAGCACCTGTTCCACTTAAACAGCACATCAGTACAGTTAAAAAGAACAACAAATCTCTCTCATGAAGCAAATGCTAATCTCATGATGCTTCACCACGGAACAATTTAGAAGAGTTATTACATGAAATGTGCCAAAGCATGAATTTATTGCTGATGCTTATTTGGCAAATATGGTTGGCACTGTTAGATGTTGAAAAACATGTATGCAAATAAGCAAATAAAAGTTTTTAAGCTCTCAAGCTTAAATATTTACATTACCATAAATGTACAAAGATAAATGTTTATATGAGTACATGTATAATGCATTCCAGGAACACATTTTTTAACGTGATTGTCGGGAAACAGTTATGAAGTGGCATTATTTCTTAATGGGCCTTCAGGGTAGACTCTTAAAAATGAATTTTGAACGTTAACAGGCTACAAACATTATTGTGAAAGTTTCTGTGTACTATCAACTGGATAAAACGAATAGTTGAGGTATCATAATAGTTCAAAGTGATCTTATATTTTTCTTTCACCAAAACACTTCTCTTCCAACCCTAGAATACAGCCACACATAAATTTTAGCCCCTAAGTTGGGGCGGGAGTAGGGGGTAGTGAGGGAAGAGAAGGAACACACATTAAAAAGCCTTAAAGAAAATAATTTGACATTTTCCCCACATAATACAGTCATGTTAGAGAATCCAAAACAAAGACATAATAAAATATTCCCCCTTTCCTCCCTGACAGCAATGAAAAGGGGATGTTTGTTTTTTCACATAGTTTGTGAGTTGGTCATATCCAAAATTCACTAGCAGTGCTATGAATTCTACTTCCATTGTTCATCTCTGGGCTGAGGCTACAACCCTCAACTTTGAAGCCAAGAAAATGTACCATATCTGCCATTATAGTTTACTAAACAAGTCACCAAAGAGAAGTCCCAGGCAAGTCAGAAAGTAATTAGGGTAGCCAGTGAATTGAGCTATCTAGAAATGCTCTGAGATTACAGGAGAAGCCATCATGAAGTGAGTATTCAAGATTGCTCATGGAAAGTTTTACCCCTGTGGATAATTCACGTTTTTCACTTCCATACTGCAGAGAGCAGTATGGGTTCTCTGACTACACACATCACTACATCACTTCATTTATCGGGAAAAGACGACGCTGTGGCTGAACAAAAATCAGTAGGTAGGCCCCAAAACAGAATCCTCAAGGCAATCCCAGTTCAGGTGAAAAGCTGTTCTCGTACATCATCCAATGACCTAAAAATAGTCTTTTATGTAAGTCTCTAAGTATTTAATTCAACGTATGATCTTACCACACTCAATAGAGGCAGAAAAAAAAAATGAATTAGGTTTTCTATAGCAAGGCCAATAAAGATGAAATCATAGTTTTCCTCTAGCTCATCACTACCCCCTCAACGCCAGCCTTCCAATAACTCCATTCCACAGCTCTCAAATTCCTGAACTTGGATCTTTAAAAAACAACGAATTGCAAAAAGTAACATTTAACAGGCCAGAGGCAGGCGGGGTAGGAGGGTCGCTCCCGGTGCTCTCAGCAATCTTGAACGCAGCCAAAGGAGGAAAAAATGAAATCAAGCTCCCAGACCGATGGTGCATACGACGAGGGGGAAGGGGACAGACGCGGTTCAGACGGCAAGTCCCCATCGAGGGAGGAAAGAAAAGTTGCAAGAACGGATGAGTCAAAGGGCAGAGAAGAAAAAAACTGAGCAGCCGAACCACTCACAACCCCCAAACGACCCCGCCAGCCCACACATTCGCAAGCTCCCCAGCCGCGGCGCGAGGGGAGCAGGCAGGGGGCCACCCGGCGCTGCCGGCGAGGCTGCACCGATGCTCCCGGGTGTGGGAGCGGACTGACCGTGTGGACCCGGCAGGAGCCAGAGAAGTCCTTCCTACCCTGGCCTCCCTGCGTCCAGCTCCTCCAGGCTTCACTTTCCCCCGCAGCCTCCCTGCCGCGCCGGGGGGCGTCCCTCGCGGCGGGTCCCAACTTTCCTTCCTCTGGGGGGCGCCGCGCTCCCGGGGCCGCCGCCGAGGGAGGGGGCAGGGGAGGCGGGGGGCGCGCGGCACCAGCGGGGCGCGGGGGTGGCCGGAGAGCGAGAGCCCGCGCCGGGCTGGACGCACTGGCCGCCAGAGCCCCGGCAGCGGCGCCACCCAGAACCCGCGCCGCCCCGCCCCGCCCGGATTCCCCCGGGTCAGCGCCCTCAACCCGCGGCAACCCTGGTCCCACAGCCGGCGCGTGAGTAAAAGGCAACCGAGGGGACACAGACAGCCTGGCCGCTGTTACCTGAGGGGCGCACACGACGCCGCGGCGACCACCATCGCCGTCCGTCCCGTCCCTTTCCTGGTGACCACGGCCGCCGCCGCCGAGCAACTGACACTAAGAACAACTAACTAACTACTCGCCGCGGCCGAGTCCACCGCGCGCTCCCGGCCGCTCGTCGCCCGCCCAGCCCACCAGCCTGCCCGCCTCCTCTCGGCCCCGCGCGCCGCCCCTCCGCGCGCGCCCTCGCCCGCTCGCCGCGCTCCTGGAGCCGTGAGCACGCGCGCGCGCGCGCACAAGCTCCAGTTGTCTCCCAGGTCTCCCTCAGCCCAGCGGGAGGAGTCGCCGCCAGGCCCCTCCTCTCTGCGTTCCAAGCTCCAGAGGACGAGACCTAAAGGGCGCCTGATTGGCTGTGGAGGGCGGGGCCAAGACAAGGGGCGGGGCTGCCGAGACCTTGGGCCCGCGAGAGCGAAAATTTGGGTTCGATTAAGCCGCATAGGAAAAGATCAGGGAAGTCTGGGCCCATCTGGGCGTCGGAGCCCGCTAGGTCAGCCGTCATCGAATACAGAATATGTTTTCGAGGACGCTAATATATAGTCATGACCAATTTCAGTTCCTCTACTTTCTGCGGGCCGTGGCAATAAAAAAAAAACTACATCTCCCAGAAACCTCCACGAAAATAAGGCTCACCTTGCGTAACCGCGTAGTCCTTCGCCGCATTGGGGCAAAATAATCCCTTCATTTTTCTGAAGGGACCGTGGAAAATATTTCATTTTTCTCCTCACCGGAGCAATTGTAAATGCTGTGCGGTAAGAGGAGTTACCTGTGGAAAGGTGGTTAAGAGATTAGGTAAAGAAAAGGAAAGGACACCAAAATAAAGTGCTGCGGAAGAATTTTTGTCCAGCTGTGAGACGACGAGTGCGTGAAGTGAAGGCGATTGAGAGGGGCTGAGGGAATTGTCCTCTGTGCAAGGGACTTTCTTTAGGCCCCAGGCCCCTTCCTGCCCCTGTCGTCAGCAGGTCAGTAAGCAAGGCGAGCTTGGGGGTGGCCCCAGTCGAGCTGCCTTTCACCCCTTGAAGATCACCCCTCTTTTGGTGGTGGTGGTATTGGTTTGTCTTGGTTGGAGGCCGGCTGAATGGGGGCGCCTCAACTTCCGGTTGGGGGAGGGGAGGAAGGCCGTCCTGGGGGAGGGGGGACACCCTCACTTCCTGTTGGGGGGGTGGTGATGGTTTGGGGGTGTCCAACCCACTTCCAGTGCTGGTGAGGGCTTGAAAAGGTGGTGCTTGGTGCCATTCGCGGAGACCGTATCTTGCAGCTTGGGGGTTGTGTTCTATGTGAAAAGTTAGGTTATTCCAAGTTGTGCTGAACACCAACCTACAGTCAGAATTTATGAGTTTGTTTCCACGTGGAAGATGGAGCATTTCCTCCCCAGCAAAATTGTCTCAGTGTTTTCTTCAAAGAATTCGAAAGCCCTTGTTAAAAAATCTCTATTCACCTCTGCAAGACCACATAGCTTGTGTGACTGATGAATTGCCAACACCTGCACCCCTACTCAAGTCCAGCCTCGGATGGGTGAAGTGTGGTGCCCTCTGCCTTGACATGCAACAGGAAATCTAGCTTCTCTTTTAAGGAGATAACTTTTTATTTAGGGGACTGAATATTTTACATAAAATCCGGGGCGTTTTCTTCTTAGCAGAATGAAAATATCACACTAAAGTACTCAAATTTGATGTTAGCTTAACTGATAAAATTGACGTCTTAAATTATTAGTCCTGTTGATTTTGGCTACAGGTTTTGCCCTGTGCCTGAGAACAAATTCCTCAGCCTTAAAAATTCTTATGCGTAGCTTACACGTAACATTTGTGAAAGTTGCATTTTATTACATTTTCCTCCTTTGTAATTTAATTCATCACTGATTTTTAAATGGTATCTGTTCTTTGTGGTATTAAAGTATAACACAAGGGTCATGAGACTCAGCTCCGATTCTAAACAGGAAAAAGCTGGCTCACAAAGGACAAAAGATCAATAAGAACTTTCTGGTTTTCAATATCTCATTTGTAATAAACTGTATGTGAGGTGGTAATAAACACTCAATAATTTTGATTCCTTGGCTTCTGTTGTCAGATAACACAATACTTAGAGGGGTGTGTGTCTGTGTGTTGAAGGAATCAATCTATTTGAAGCTTACTTTGTGAAATCTGAATAATGTTAGTAATTTTAGGATATGTTATCAGTGAACCTAGAACTGTATTTTGAAGTAATAAGGCCTGTGTACTTTTACTTTTGGGATTGTACTTAATCTAGCCTCAGACTCTGCAATTATTTTAATTCTATAGTAGTTTTTTTAAAAAGCTGTTTGGTCACGCCTGTAATCCCAGCACTTTGGGAGGCCAAGGCTGGCACATCACGAGGTCAGGAGTTGGAGACTAGGCTGGCCAGCATGGTGAAAGCCCGTCTCTTCTAAAAATGCAAAAATTAGCTGGACATGGTGGCGCACACCTGTAGTCCCAGCTACTCAGGAGGCTGAGGCAGGAGAATTGCTTGAACCCGGGAGGTGTAGGTTGCAGTGAGCCGAGATCCCGCCACTGCACTCCAACCTGGGCAACAGAGCGAGACTCCGTCTCAAAAATAAATAAATAAATAGCCGTTTGGTTTAGAGTTCATTAGAAAATATGTTTTAAACCAAATATTACAGTTAAAAAAAAAAAAACATGTTTTAACCTTCTGTTGTCACTTTAAAAAAAAAAGTCTAAGACCTTAAAATCAAGTATGATTTATATTTTGAAAGACCACACAATTGCAGTAGTTGACTGAAAAGACAAAATATTGGCTTCGTGGTTATTAATAGGTTAGGAACATGTAGACTGCCCCAAGTATTAATTGATTAAAGAAAAAGTGTTCACTATCTTCTGTATTAATGTACTATAGAAGAAAATATAGTCACCCTGACAAATGAAACTATAGTGTTAGGAAATATTGAAGTATGGAAAGATTGTAGAACTAAATGAAAAAAATAGAGAATATCATGTTAAAATACTGATTGAGGTAGAGTAATATTGCCTTTTGGAAACTGTCTTTATTAAATTGGTCTTTATGATACTCCATGGAAGAAATACAGTATAATAGAAATAAGAAAAATTGCTGCAGCTGAAAGACTTGAGCAGCTTGAAGAACTGTCTGTTTAGAAGAAAGCAATATATAAAGTACATATCTGAAAGAAGGTATTTTGTGATAAGTGGCAGTTATTCATTGGTTCCATCAAAGAAGAAATATTAGAAAAGCCTGTGAAAAATAGAGAGGGAAAGTCCATAGAACCTGTTTTTATTCTTTTTAAAAATGTTTCTTTGGAGAGGCTTGCTGTCCTCCAAAGTTTTGGTTTTTTTTCTTTTTTTTTCTTTTTTCATTAATGCCCTTTGTGCAGTTTTCTTTGCATGTTTAATGGAAATATAATATCAAAATTTAAAGAATTAAGATTAAGATTTTTGTACATGTACTGTTACTTCAAGTTAATGAATTTGAGGTTTCATTCCATTACTTGCCAGCTATATAATAAAGAAATTGTCAATTTTTTTTTCAAATACTTGGATTAGATAACCATTTTGTTTCTCAAAGACTCATTGGATACACTGCTCACAGCAGTTTGAAATATTAAAACCGTAGGTCACAATTCTGGCTTCCATCTGACTGAAATTCGATTATCCACAGAGATGTTATACATAATAGAGAAGTGTCTTTTCATTCTTTCATCTACTTTTCTTTGTAAAATCAGGCTAATGTTTTGCAACTATTGCTTTCTTTGTTTGTCGTTTTGATGGTGGTTTATTTTTGTTGTTGTTGTTTTTGCCATAGGGTTGAGGATTAAAGGAAGTATCTTAAGAACTTGAATGGGTTTTCAACTTACTGCTTTGCTGTCTTTATTTCATAGTCTTCACGGGTATTCAAATGAGAATACCCCTTACATAACTTTTCATTATTTCAGCAAAAGTTTAGAGTGTCTACTATGTGCCAGTCACTGTTCTCAGGTCTATGAATACAGTAAATATGGCCAAATATTCGTATTCTCTTGTAGTTTACTCTCTAATTTACAAATTAAAACTGGAAATTTGCTCACTTGGTATTCCTAAATGAGCAAATGATCGGTGTTCAAACTGGATAAAGAAGCAGCCCTAAACCTGATCTCTCCTGGTCTTAATCTCTAAGCCATTCTAAACCCAGATTTGAATGTTTCATGCTAATTTTTCTCCAGACCATAGAAGCCCCTGTGTTAAATATTCAGCCCCTTTCATTGAAATATGTATCATTTTCCTACCATTCTAGCTTCGTTTGTATTGTGAAAACAAATAAGAGTTAACAACGGGGAAAATATGGGATCAGATAGGCCCAAATTCAGCAGTGGTTTCTACATTCTACTAGCTGAGCTTACTAGCTTGGTAACCATGAGCAATTTATTTGACCTCCCTAAGCCTCAGTTTTCCTAAATCCAAATGGGGTTGTTTGGTGGAATCAGAATGTTTTATGTAAATCTCCTGGTCCAATGCCTGGTGCTAGAAGCTTCATTAATGCAATTATCTTACCCCCAATCTTGCTTCTGCTTTTCTGACTATTGTGATTTGCCCACATGTCTGTTTTAAGCTGTACATTTTCCCCACAGTATGGGATGCAGTGGTAGACTGATTGAGCTTCAGCCTTGTCCCCCTATCAGCATGCTCACATAGTTGTCAAGATTTAATTTTTTTTCCCTGTGGGAAGGATAAATCACTAATTTCCGTGATTAGAAGATATACAAAATAGAAAAGTTTCAAGGAAAGATTAAGGAATCTTAATCTTGGCACAAATCACTAAGGTAATTTGAATTGTTACAGGCAGACTTTCAACTCATTCTCCTAAACTTATTTAAATACTAAGACCAACAATGAAGACCTTTCACACTATGATCATACTTCTCATTACTCATCTACACATCCAAATGGGACAGCCTCTGGGAGGAAAAAAGAATCTGTACTGCACCCAGCTTTAATATTTTTGCTCATGCTATTTTCTGCCTGAAACACTCTTTTTTTCCTTGGAATCACCGTCTATCAACATGCCACTTTCTTTCAGGTTGTTTATTGAAGAAATATTTTCTGATATCCATTCTCTTCTACACTCTCCCAAACTGTACATATTCTGTCCATTAACTCTCCAGAGCATTATACCTTTCTTACAGCATTTACTGTCCGGTGCTCCTCTTGTTTGTTTTTATTGTGTTATTGTGGTAGGTAGAGTTTATGCCTTCCCTAAAAGGCTGCAGACTAGATCTTATTCCACTCTGTGCTGTCATACCTGGCACAAGACCATTCACATCATAGGTATTCAGTAAATATTTGTGGAGGTGAGCTGGTTCTTGGAGTATGATGAAACTGATCAATAACTTTTGTCCACAATTACGCCCAGCATCAGCACAATGGCTACCATACATTAAACACTCAAATATCTATAAAATGAAAGAGTAAATAGTCATCATTCTCTCATTTGGGAGCTCCTTAGGGTGTCAAATAAGCATATATTAAGTACCTACTATATAACTGGAGCCATAAGAACTGATCTCTGCTCCCCAATTTAATTGGAAAAAAGTAAATCATTACTAGTATCTGCAGACTTTGAAGATGGTAGGTGTTTGAGTAGGGATGGCATGGAGAGCTCAGTATAGAGTTGTTTGCGTTGTGAGAGATAGCCTCTGTTACCTGAACTCAGAAACCAAATAGATTTTGATATCAAGTATTTAGACACGTAACTTATATTTCCACTCCTAGGTATATGTCCAAGAGAACTGAAAACATGTTCGCGCAAAAACTTGCATACAAATATTTGTAGCAGCCTTATTTGTAAAAGGCAAACTCAAATGTCCATTAATTATTGAATGACTAAACAAAATGTGATCTAGCCATACAATGGAATATTATTCAGCAACAAAGGGAAACAAAGTAGCAATACCTGCTGTAACATGGATAAATCTTGGAAATATTAAAGTGAAAGAAGTCACATACAAAAGGCAACATATTGTGTGATTCCATTTATTTGAGATGTCTAGATTAGGCAAAACTAATAGAGACAGAAAGCACATTAGTGGATGGGAATGGGAGTGACTGCTAGTATGGAGTTTCCTTTGAAAGTGATGAAAATGTGCCAGAATTAGATAGTGGTGGTGGTTGCATAACTTTATATACTAAAATATCTTGTGTACCAATGTACAGTTGACACCTGAACAACGGGGGGGCTAGGGGTGCTAACCCCTGTGTTGTCAAAAATCCATGTATAACTTTTGACTCCCCAAAAAGTTAACTACATAAATAGCCTACTGTTGACTGGAAGCCTTACCAATAGCATAAACAGTTGATTAACATATGTTTTGTATGTTACATGTACTGTGTACTGTATTCTTACAAAGTAAGCTAGAGAAAAGAAGGTGTTACTTAAAAAATCATAAGGAAGAAAAAATATGTTTACTATTTATTATTCATTAAGTGGAGGTGGATTATCATAAAGGTATTCATCCTTGTCATCTTCACATTGAGTAGGCTGAGAAGGAGGAAGAGGAAGGATTGGTCTTACAGTCTCAGGTCGTGGAGGCAGAAGAAAATCAGCATGTAAGTGGACTCATGCAATTCATCCCATGTTGTTCAAGGGTCAACTGTACAAAAAAAAAATCCTGAAGTGTACACTAAAGGGGTCAGTTTTATGGTATGTGAATTATATCTAAAAGAGAGATACTTAGACTTGAAGAATAGGGGATTTTGAATGGGGCCAGAAGAAAGAAGCAAGAGGTATGAAAGCAAGGAAATGATCATTCTTTCTCAGATCCTAGAGAGAAATGTAAGCAGCTAGGTACAGGGCTGAAGGTATGTTAAAGATCAGGTGAGGATGGATTTGAGGATAGCTTCTGGCTTTTTGTCTTAATGTAGCAGGGATTGTGGTAAATGCTTAGACTACAGAGGTATTAACAAAGGAGAAAGACATTTTATGACCTTGAAGGAAGCTTCAGATTTCTTCTTGACTAGGTCAAGGATGTGGTATATAGTCTTTTTGGTTTCTGTGTTACAGTCAGCTGAGTTTAAAGAGTGGAAGTATTCTAAGTTAAGGAGTCTAGTAGCAATCAAAACAAAGTTACTAGGGAAGATGGGAGAGCAGGGACTAGACAAAGATGTTAGAATTTGATTCTAAAGCTCTCCCCAGGTAATGAAAATAGATAAATCTTAATGAGGAGGAACCAAGAGCAGTGATTTGGAGAAGTCAGTACAAATAAAGGTATTCATTTGGAGAAATATTTGAATGCCTTTTATGTGCCAGGCACTATTAAATAAAACTATAGCTATTTTCGTTATTTGACTTTTTTTCTGAAAATAAAATCTTATGAGTGTGATTAATGGTTCTACAAGCATGGGTAGTTCTAGATATGATACCTACGTTTCCCTAAAAGATTGTACTGATTTTTGATGATACCAGCAATGTATAAGGATGTTGTTTTCTCCACGATTTTGCCAGCAAAGTTTTTTGGCTAATTGAGCAGACATAAAATTATTCTTCTCTTTGCTTATAATCTGATAAGTGTTTCTATACCATGGAACCTGGATCTGTTGGAACATGAAGGAATTCAAGCCCCTTATAAGTGTTACCCCATATGGCTTCTTTAAAGGATATGGATTTTTAAGGATCCTAGAAATCAAAATTCTGTGATTTTATTCAGCTCAAAAAAATACTTTTATTCAGTACTGCTGTCCTTATTTTCTGAATAATAGTCAGATTCAGACCACACTGAGCCATAATTCCAATTCCCATTTGACTAACATTTATTTAGTATTGTGCTGGGCACTACATATTATCTTAATTCAAATAGTTTGGCATTTTTCCATGTGAGAAAAATTAAGTTTAGAGAGATTGGGTTACTTGCCCAAAATCACTTAACCAGTAAGTGGTAGAGACAGGATTTGAATGCAGATCCTCTAAGGCCAATGTTTATTCTCATACTCCATAATCCTTCAGTATCACCACTAAAATTTACTGGAGGATAATGAAAGTTGGAAAATAAATCTGAACTGGAACTTGGGACAATCAAGCACTGACTTACCTCTGTACATAATGAAGCATTTAGCAGAGATGTTGTTTGTTGTTTTGTTTTGTTTTGTTTTTACTGGGGAGGCTATAGTACATAAACAGAGCAAAAGATCTTGGTATAGTTAAACCCACATTTTCAAGGCCTACTGTATTCTGCCTGATGATCAGGTACCTACTACCCCAAAATCTGTGATGGTAACAAAGAAGGAGGAAGGCAGTGGTAGAAAAGCAACTGCCTTTGGGTATACACAGTAAGATTTATGTGATTGTAGAAAGAGCAGGCAAATGATGTGGCCTTCAGAGAATCCCACAAAGTAACCTTTTAAAATAGTAACTTAAAGTCTGACATAAGATTCATAACAGGTTATTCATCACAAGATAAGATATTCAAAGCATAGCATGTAAGATACTCAAAGCATATCAGCAAAAAAGGAGAGATTCCTTCGTTTTTATTCGGGTATGGTATACTCACAAAGCAAATTTAATATCAGGAATATAAAACAAGAGATACCATGTTCCAATTCTGGCTTTAGTCGGATATTATAAAATTTAATCCCAATTTACAGATAAGGCAATTCAGGGCTCAAGATTACACACCAAATAAGTGGACTGTAGGCTGGGCGTGGTGGCTCCTGTAATCCCAACACTTTGGGAAGCCAAGGCAGAAGGATCGCCTTAGCCCAGGAGTTTGAGACCAGCTTGGGCAACGTAGTGAGATGCCATCTCAACAAAAAATAAAAAATAACCAGACATGGTGGTGTATACACATGTAGTCACAGCTACTCAGGAGGCTGAGGCCAGAGGATTGCTTAAGCCCGGGAGTTGAAGGCTGTGAGCTGTTATTGAGCCACTGCACACCAACCTGGGCTGCAGAGCAAGACTCTGTCTCAAAAAAAAAAAAAAAAAAAGGATGCGGGGGGCGCTGTAGAATGTAGGTCTTTATGTGGTTGTTTTGCAGTTTATAGGTATAATTTTTAAATAATATGTTAGCCAGGCACAGTGGCTTGTATCTATAATCTCAACATTTTGGGAGGCTGAGACAGGAGGATTGCTTGAGGCCAGGAGTTTGAGAGTAACGCAGGCAACATAGCAAGACCCCATCTCTATTAAACAAAATAATAATAATTTAGTATGGTTTTTTTTTTTTTTTTTTTTGAGACGGAGTCTTGCTCTGTCTCCCAGGCTGGAGTGCAGTGGCGCTAGTGAGCTCACACGATTCTCCTGCCTCAGCCTCCCAAGTAGCTAGGATTATAAGCACCTGCCTGCTTCAAAGAAATGATATCCAGCACTCCATTTTTTCTTTTTCAGCCTCAAAATTCCTATCTCCTTTTTTTCCCCTTGTCCACATGTCCTTCATTCCTGTACTTCATAGCTTTAATTCCTATTCTCTTGACACAAACCTTCATTTTGGTTGCTGGTGGCATCGTAATTACCATAACTTTTTGGCTTAATAACAGTAGCAGTTATATCAACAAATAATAACATGTTCATACTCTTAAGCCAATAATTCCACATATAGAACTTTATTCTAAGAAAGTATTTTAAAGAAGAAAAATAGTTAAAGGTACAAAATGTTAATAGCACTGATATCTATACTATACTGTCTAAAGACTTGAAATCTTCTAAACATTCAACAATATAATAATGCTTAAGCAAATTATTGCCTGTCTATTCAGTGGGCTATAAGACATTCATTTTTCACAATAGCATCTTTAAGAATACATTGAAAGATGTTGTAAGAATGTTTTTGCAAAAATGAAAAGGAGAAACAAATCAGAAGGAAACAAAGTAGAAAAACTAATGTGATTGGTGTCTATTTCTAAAGCATTTATATTTTCTGTATAATAATAATTTATATTTATTGACAACTTACTGGTGTCAGGAACAATACTCAAGCAACATTATAGAAGTAACATTGTGTAGTTATTGAAAACTAGTGTTCTAGAGTCAAATCTTAGCTTCATCACTTACTAATATGTGATCTTGAAAAGGAAATGGAAGATAACTATGTCTACAATAAATTATTAAATCTGTATAAAGTATTTGGCACATAGAAAACCTGCAATAAGAATGTTTTTGTTATCAGACATTTTATAAATATGTCTCATTTAATCTTCACATCGTCACAATAACCTCATTAGATAGTGTTATGTTCATTTTACATGAAAGAAAATTGAAACTTCAAATGTTTAAATACTCTAGGTTAAATAACTTGCCAAATCACTTAACTAATAAGCAGTAGAGTTTTGATTCAGAGCCCAAGCTGTGATTTCCACTTATGACTCTGAGAGATGAGGTTACTGCAGACTAATGCTTTTGCTAAGAACAGGAAAGATGAGATTTAAAAAGAAAAGTGAGGTCATCAAAGACCTGCTGAGGCATCCAGGACTTAAGAAACCACAATTGTAGAACCAAAGGAGCTTCAGAGAAGTGGGCTGATGTTCCATGCTTCTCTTTTTTCCTAGGAATTTGCTAATTCTTAGAGCATGACAAGATGCTATGAAACTTAGCAGAGGGTTTCTTCTAAAAGCAGAGAAGCTGTTAGTTTTATGGGGCTGAGCAGACAGAACTTGGATTTTAGAGATCCCCAGGTAGCTAGTACTTAGAGAAGGATGGTACCAAGAAACTATTTTTTAAAACTTGTTTTCCCCTCACAATGTTTGCTACGCAGAGTCTATAACTGTAAGAAAGTTAATTTGTATTGCTTTAAGCCAATAGCTTTAAATAACTTGTTACAGCAACAATATGAAACTATTACAGAGACATGAGGAAATGATGAAGAAGTCTAACATATATATGACTGAAGGAGAGAAAGTTAGAAGCAGTAATATATATATGTATACATATATACATGTATATACACATATATACATATATATACACATAGATGTATATATTTTATATATATATATATTTTGAGACAGTGTCTCACTCTGTCTCCCAGGCTGGAGTGCAGTGGCGCCATCTCGGCTCACTGCAAGCTCCGCCTCCCGGGTTCACACCATTCTCCTGCCTCAGCCTCTGGAGTAGCTGGGACCACAGGCACCCGCCACCAGACCAGCTAATTTTTTTTTGTATTTTTAGTAGAGATGGGGTTTCACCATGTTAACCAGGATGGTCTCGATCTCCTGACCTCGTGATCTGCCCACCTTGGCCTCCCAAATTGCTGGGATCATAGGCATGAGCCACCACGCCCGGCCTAGAAGGAGTAATATTTTAAGAGACAGTGATTGAGAATTTTCCAAAATCGATGCAAATATCAAGACATGGATTTGAAAAGTGCAAGAAACGCCAAGCAAAATAAATACAAGGAGTACCACACTTTCATTCTTCATAGTAAAAATAAAACTGCTGAAAGTAACCAGAGGAAAAAAGACATATCATCTTCAAAGGAACAATTAGACTGACATCTGACTTGTCAACAGAAATAATGGGGGCCAGAAAACAATACAATGTAACTTTTTTTTTTTTTTTGCTTTTACCTACTTGGTTTGTTTGTTTGTTTGTTTGTTTGTTTGTTTGTTTATTTTGAGATGGAGTCTCCCTCTGTCACCCAGGCTGGAGTGCAGTGGCATGATCTCATCTCACTGCAGCCTTTGCCCCTTGTGTTCAAGTGATTCTCCTACCTCAGCCTTCCAAGTAGCTGGGATTACAGGTGCATGCTACCACACCCAGCTAATTTTTGTATTTTTAGTAGAGACGAGGTTTCACCATGTTGGCCAGGCTGGTCTTGAACTCCTGACCTCAGGTGATTTGCCTGCCTTGGCCTCCCAAAGTGCTCGGATTACAGATGTGAGCTACCATGCCCGGCTGCCTTTTTTTTTTTTTTAATTGACAAAAATTATATGTATTATGTACAGCATGGTGTTTTGAAATATGTATACATTGTGGAATAGCTAAATTGAGCTAATTAACATGTGTATTACCTCACACAATTTATGTAAGAACACTGAACACCTACTCTCTTAGCAGTTTTCAAGAATATAACACATTGTTATTAACTATAGTCAATATATTGTACAATAGCTATCTCAAACTTATACCTCCTGTCAAACTGAAATTTTGTATCCTTTGACCAACATCTTCCCAGCCCCACCCCACCCGTGGTAACTACCATTCTACACTCTACTTCTATGAGTTCAGGTTTTCTAGGTTCCACGTATGAGATCATGTGGTATTTGTCAGTACCAGGCTAATTTCACTTAACAGATAATGCCCTCCAGGTTCATTCATTTTGTTGCAAATGACAGGATTTCCTTCCTCTTTAAAGCTGAATAGTATTCCATTGTGTATATATACCACATTTTCTGTGTTCATCTGTTGATGGATACTGAGGCTGATTCCGTATCTTGGCTATTGTGAATAATATGGCAATAACCCTGAGAGTGCAGATATCTTTTCAACATAGTAATTTCATTTCCCTTGGATATATTCTCAGAGAACGCAACCTTTAAGTTCCTTAAAGAAAATAACTGCCAATCTAGAAATCATGATGGCAATTAGAACACATTTGCAACAGAATAATGAAAATACATATGAAAATGTGTGAATCAGTTAAAGCTATACTCAATGAAAAATGTGTAGCCTTAAATGCATATATTAGAATAGAAAAAAGGAAAAATCAGTTATCTAAATACCCATCAAGGTAGGAAAAGAACAGCAAATTAAACCCAAAGTAAGTAGAAGAAAGGAAATAATAGAAAATAGAAATCAATGAAATAGAAAACAAATTGTCGGCCAGGCACAGTGGCTCATGCCTGTAATCTCAGCACTTTGGGAGGCTGAGGTGGGTGGATCACCTGAGGTCAGGAGTTTGAGACCAGCTTGGCCAACATGGCAAAACCCCATCTCTATTAAAAATACAAAAATTAGCTGTGCATAGTGGCGGGCGCCTGCAATCCCAGCTACTCAGGAGGCTGAGGCAGGAGAATCACTTGAACCGGGGAGGCAGAGGTTGCAGTAAGCCGAGATCGTGCCATTGCACTCCAACCTGGGTGACAAGAGCGAAACTCCGTCTCAAAAAATAAAAGAAGACAACAAATTGGCAGTAGGGAATAACAAGACCAAAAGTTGGTTCCTTAAAAAGATTAGTAAAATGCGTAGACCTCTAGCAATATTGATAAAGAAAAAAAAAAAAAAGCATAAATTACCAATATCAGGAATGAAAAGGGAACATTTCTTTACAGATTCTACAGATGTCAAAAAGGTAGGAAGATAATCATGAACAATCTTATATAGACAGATTTGAAATTTTAGATGAAATGGACAAATGGTTAAATACTTTATTTAAATTGGCATAAAAAATTGACGTGAAGAAATACAGTATCTGAAAACTGTTTTTATCTGTTAAGTAAATTGAATTCAGTATTTAAAATTTTGGCTGGGCATGGTGGCTCATGCCTGTAACATCAGCACTTCAGGAGGCCAAGGCTAAAGAATCATTTAAGGCCAGGAGTTCAAGACCCTGTCTCTACAAGAAAATTTTTAAAATTAGCCAGGCATGGTGATGTGCACCTATAGTCCTAGCTACTCGGGAGGTAGGAAGATCGGTTGAGCCTAGGAGTTCGAGGTTGCAGTAGGCTGTGATTGTGCCACTGCACTCCAGCCTGGGTGATAAAGAGACCCTGTCTTAAAAAAAAAAAAAAAATCTACAAAGAAAACCAGGTCTACCTGACTTCACTGATGAATTCTTACAAATATTTAAGGAAGAAATAACCCCAGTGTTACTCAAACTCTTCAATAGAATACAAGTTGTTTTACGAGATCATCTAAGCCTTAATGCCAAGACCTGGCAGCTATATTTTGAGAGAAGATATTTACAGAGCAGTATCTTTCATGAACCTAAATGTGTTACTTGGGAATATAGGAACTCTCAAAGAATCTATAGACAAACTATTAGAATTAATAAGCAAACTTATACGAGCAACCAACAGTTAGAAAGTGAAATTTTTAAAATACCATTTACAATAGAATCAAACAAATCAAATTTAAGTCTTATAAGATCTTTACACAGGAAACTGTAAAACAGAGAGAAGCAAGATGTAATAGGTAGTCATAGATTGGAAGACTTGGTATTGTAAAGATACCATTTCTCTCCAAATTGATCTATAGATTAAATGGAATCCTAATAAAATCTCAGGATTTGTGTACATGATGGAAGGAGGGACTAACAAGTTGATTCTAAAATTCACATAGACATGAAAAGGACTAAATAGTCAAGACAATCTTGAAGAACAAAGTTGTAAGACTTTATCAGATAACAGGATTTATTATAAAGCTACAGTAATTACAGTGTAGTAATGGCGCAAGGACAGACAGATCTGTGGAACATAATTGAGAGCCCAGAAGCAATCCCATATGTATATAATTAATTAATGACAACAGTAGCATCCACCACAGTAGGTGAGGGATGGATTTTTCATTGAATGGTGCCTGGTTGTGTGTAGAAGGGGCAGGGAATGAATCCTTGACCCCTTACCTCACAACATATACAAAAACCACTTCTAATAAGTTTCTAGTTGGATTATAGAGCTAAATGTGAAAGAAAAATTTAAGGAGAAACTGGAAAACACCTTTATGATCTTGGAGTAGGTAATGATCTGAAAAGGAAGGAGAAGGTTGAATAAATTGGAGTTTATGAAATTAAAAACTTCTCTTCATTAAAAGACATTATTATGAGAATGAAAAGACTAGTAGACTAGTTGCAGAGTGAGAATACATATTTGTAATACATGTATTCAACAAGGGACTTGTAGAGCTCTTACAGATCAATAGGAAAAAACAAATAATCAAATTTCAAAAAGGACAAAATACTTCAATAGGCACTCCACAAAAGAAACTATCCAAAGGCCAATATGCATCCACCTATGTTATTTACATCAAATGAGTGCAAATTAAAGCCACAATGAGATACTTGAGACCTCTCAGTATCTTGAGACGCCTCCCTACATCCCCACTGAAATGGCTAAAACTAAAAAGACTTAGAATATCAAGTATTGATGATGTGAAGACACTGAAACTCGTATGTTTCTGGTAGGTGTGTATATTTTTACAGCCGTTTTGGAAATCAGTTTGGCTGTGTGTTCCAAAAGGTGATCATACACCCTCTGACCCTCTGACCCAGCTGTTCCTAGGTATACACCCAACAGAAATTTATATATATGTTCACCAAAAGACACAAATGGACAAGAATGTTCATAGTAGCATCATTCTTTTTTTTTTTTTTTTTTTTTTTTTTTTTTTTTTTTGAGATGGAGTCTCGCTCTGTCGCCCAGGCTGGAGTGCAGTGGCCGGATCTCCGCTCACTGCAAGCTCCGCCTCCCGGGTTTACGCCATTCTCCTGCCTCAGCCTTCCAAGTAGCTGGGACTACAGGCGCCCACCACCTCGCCCAGCTATTTTTTTGTATTTTTAATAGAGACGGGGTTTCACCGTGTTAGCCAGGATGGTCTCAATCTCCTGACCTCGTAATCCGCCCGTCTCGGCCTCCCAAAGTGCTGGGATTACTGGCTTGGCCACCGCGCCCGGCCGTAGCATCATTCTTAATAGCCCAAATGTCCATCGAAATAGAATGGGTAAGCAAATGTTTCTTGTATCTACATGGATGATCATATATCGAGCATAATATCGAGCAAAAGAAGCTAGATAAGTGCATGTAAGTACAAATAATTACATAGTATATGAATAAAGTTAAAAAACAAGCAGAACAAATCTTAGAAGTCACAGTAATTACTTTTACTGGGATAGCGAATGGGAAGGGGCATAAGGTGGGGGACTTCTGCTTGTTGTAATAATCTGTTTATTCTGGTAGGGCTACAGGTGATACAGTCTATGAAAAGTTGTCAAGCTGTACACTTACAATTTGCATAATTTTTGTTTTATACTCTATTTATTTTGGAGACAGTCTTCTCTGTCACCCAGGCTGGAGTGCTGTGGCATGATCTTGGCTCACTGCAGCCTCCGCCTACTGGGCTCAAGCAGTTCTTCTGCCTCAGCCTCCCAAGCAATCCCATATGTATATAATTAATTAATGACAACAGTGGCATCCACCACAGTAGGTGAGGAATGGATTTTTTATTGAATGGTACCTGGTTGTGTGTGAATGTGCCTGGGACTACAGACACATGCCACCATGCCTGGCTAAATTCTTTTCTTGTATTTTTTTAAGTAGAGATGGGGTTTCACCATGTTGGCCAGGCTGCTCTCAAACTCCTGACCTCAAGTGATCTGCCCACCTCAGCCTCCCAGAGCGCCAGGATTACAGGTGTGAGCCACTGCACCCAGCCATTTGTTTTGTACTTTAAGTTTTCTTAAGCCCTTCACTCCCTCAACGACTTGAAGGACTGTATTATTTTTCTCTACATTCCCTATATGCAAACCATGTAGATGGTATGCTTCTACCCCCGCCACTCCATCAAAAGGGCTCTACTAGGTCACTAATAACTTCCATGTTGTCAAAAAACTTGGACATTTTTTGCATTCTCATTTAATCCCAGTAACATATAGGTACATCCTTTTTTTTTTTTTTTTTTTCCTTGAAATAGCCTGACACCATGCACTCCTGGCTGTCTGCCTACCTGTGTTCATGTCCTCTTTGCAATCTCCTCCTCTACTCATCTTCTAACTGTTGAGTTCCTCAGGACACAATTCTAACTCCTTTTAACCTGTTATCTCTCCCTAGGTTATACCTTACATTCATGCTTTAAAATACCATCGACTATACTTGCTGGAAACTCTACTATACTTGCTGGAAACTCCTAAACTCCTATCTCCATCTCAGACTTTTCTTCTGTGTACAGGGTACAACTTGATATTTTATCTCAAAGCCATCTTAAAATGAACATGCCTAATCTTAATACTTTTTCTACTTCTACATTTCGAGTATTCCTTATCTCCATAAATGACGACTCAATCTACTGATTTCTTCGTTAAAAATCTTGGGCTCATTCTTGAGACCTCTTACTACTCCCCTTATCCCTTCAACACACACCCCTATCCAGACCACTGCACGATTCTATTGATTCTACCTCCTAAATATATCTTGGATTCACCCTCTTTGCTTCATCTTCCCTGTTGTTATCCTTTTCTAAGCCACCGTCATGCTAAGGAGGACTGGTGGACGATTGGAGTAACTTCCCTACTGATCTTTATAGATCCATTCTCTTTTTTTTTCCTCCCCCAAGACAGAGAGTCTCACTCTGCTGCCCAGGCTGGAGTGCAGTGGCATGTTCTCGGCTCATTGCATCCTCTGCCTCCCAGGTTCAAGGAATTCTCCTGCCTCAGCCTCCCACATAGCTGGGGCCATGGGTGTGCACCACCATGCCCAGCTAATTTTTGTATTTTTAGTAGAGACAGGGTCTCACCATGTTGGCCAGGCTTGTCTTGAACTCCCAATCTCAAGTGATCCACCTGCCTCGGCCTCCTAAAGTGCTGGGATTCAGGTGTGAGCCACCACACCTGGCTTCTAGATCCATTCTTACACATTCATTCTTTACACAGAAGTCTGAATGACCCTTTAGAAAGCATAAATGTCACATCATGCCCCTCCTTAAAATTCCTCAGAGGTTTACTCTTATACTTTGGGGAAAACCCGGATTTCTGACATAGCCCCAATTCTGTTCAGGAGTTGGTTCCTGTCTACCTGCCTTTGTTGCTTTCCTCTCTGGCTCATTTTTCTCCAGCCACAAGCTGCCTTTCACTTCCTCCAAAGCATCAAGTTCTCTCTCACCTCTGGGCCTAATAAGCTAGTTCCTTAGTATGCAACGTACCTACTTAACGTTTAACTCTCAGGTTATGTGTTCCTTCTTCAAAGAAGTCCCCTGTCTAAATGAAATCTCCCCTGTTATTCAATAGCTTTCTGTTCTTTTCCTTCAGGGCATTTTAAACAAATTTAAAGTTTATTTATTGGTATATTTGCTGAACATCTTTCACCTCCAACTCGAGTTTTTCACGAGGGAAGAGACAATTTGTTCACCATTGTATTGCTGGTATCTTAACCATGTACCTGGTAGATATTATTGGAAATATATAATGAGTAAGAAAATAGATCATGCCATCCTAGGTAAACTACAGGTAGGCAAGTACTTCATAGGTGTGTCCTGTGCCCTGAGAGCATGAAGGAGTTGCTTGTTTCCTCTGGTTTGGTACTTTATTTCTTAAAAATTCCTCTCTGAAAAAGGGACCAAGTAATCACTGTACTGCCTAGAGACAAGTTTTTGATGATTAGTCAGTCTTCTCAGTGCTAAGCTAAATTGGCCGCGTGTGCAGATTTTATTTAAGCCCCCAGAGAGGAATGCACCTGCCTATATTTTTTAGATTGAAACTTTTTTTTTTTTCTTTTTTTTGAGATGGAGTTTCACTCTTGTTGCCCAGGCTGGAGAGCAGTGGCGTGATCTTGGCTCACTGCAACCTCTGCCTCCCGGGTTCAAGAGATTCTCCTGACTTAGCCTCCTGGGTAGCTGGGATTACAGGCATGCACCACCATGCCTGGCTAATGTTTGTATTTTTCTAGTAGAGATGGGGTTTCACCATGTTGGCCAAGCTGGTCTTGAACTCCTGACCTCAGATGATCTGCCCGCCTCAGCCTCCCAAAGTGTTGGGATTACATGCGTGAGCTACTGTGTGCAGCCCTAGATTGAAACTCTTTAAAAGTAAAGGTAGAGAGTTCTCAGTAGCAGTCTTGAATAACTTGTCTTCTTTTCTAGAACTGCAATTTTGTTCATTTTTTTGAGACAGGATCTTGCTCTGTGGCCCAAGCTGGAGTGCAGTGGCACGATAACTCACTGCAGCCTTGAACTCCTAGGCAAAAATGATCCTCCCGCCTCAGCCTCCTGAGTAGCTTAAGACTGCAAGCACATACCACCACACTAAGCTAGGTTTTTAGTTTTAATTTCTTTTTTTTTTTTTTTAGAGACAGGGTCTTGCTATGTTGTCCAGGCCAGTCTCAAACTCCTGGGCTCAAGCGATCCTACCACCTTAGCCTCCCAAAGAGCTGGGATTATAGGTGTGAGCCACTGCACTCAGCCAAACTGCAATTTTAAAAAAACATATAAGGGCCCTACAAAGGAAAGGTAGTCTAATCGCATTTGGTTACTCTTGAGATTTACAATATTATTTGTAAGTATTATTAGCTATTTTAGTCACTTAAATATGCCATAATGCAACCAGAGTAAGTATATGACATGTCTTTTAATCACAATAATCAGAATAATGCAAAAAATGACCATACTTCATAATATTAATGTATTCATGTGTTTTATAAGTTATACACATCTATTATGATTTGATATTACAAGATACTCTGCATTTTCTTACATAGCTTATGTTTGCTTTCTTCATCCTAGATATAGTTTTTAATTAAATTATTGTTTTTGAAGCTGATTTTAGTACAATAAGATGTTTAATTGCACATTTGATAGAAAATTATAAACACAACAATTTGAAACAGCTTTCAGGCTACTAGCATTTCCCAAAACCCATTAAAAAAGGTCTGTTTACTACCAAATTTAAACCAGATAAATTTCATTTCAAGAGAAAATGTTTTCGAGGTTTTTTTTTTTTGTTTTTTTGTTTTTTTGAGACGGAGTCTCCTCTGTCTCCCAGGCTGGAGTGCAGTGGCGCGATCTCGGCTCACTGCAAGCTCCGCCTCCCGGGTTCACGCCATTCTCCTGCCTCAGCCTCCCGAGTAGCTGGGACCACAGGCACCCGCCACCACACTGGCTAAGTTTTTTGTATTTTTAGTAGAGACGGGGTTTCATGGTGTTAGCCAGGATGGTCTTGATTTCCTGACCTCGTGATCCACCCACCTCCGCCTCCCAAAGTGCTGGGATTATAGGCGTGAGCCACCGCACGTGGCTGTAGGTTTGGAGTTCATTATAAAGAAAAACTTTCCAATTGTCAGAGCTATTGAAAAGTGGGAGTAGACATTCCCGAGAGACTTTCAGGTTGGGGGCTGAGCCTTGGTTGTATGGTTGGACTCAGTGATCTTTGTGGGACCTTCTAATCCTGGAATTATCTTAATCAATGCTGCTTTTTAAAATTTTACTTTCTAAAACTGTGGCATATACAGTAAAGTATAAAAATCAATGAATTTTTACATAGATATATATATGTGCCTGTGAATATTTTCATCACTCTGGGAGGCTCTTCAGTCATTACCTTCTTTCTCCCCACCAGAGATAACCACTATTCTGATTTCTGTCACTATACGGTTGTTTTACTTGTTATTGAGCTTCATATAAATGTATTCATAGAATATTTATTCTCGTGGGTCTGGCTTCTTTTGTTCATGATTATATCTATGAGCTTCATCCGTGTTGCATGTAGCAGTAGTTCAATCTGTATAGTATTCCACTGATTTCATTGTAAGACTATATCATAACATAGCCATGCTACTGTTGATGGACACATGGGTTGGTTCCACTTTGAGGTTATTATTTAAAAAGCTGCCATGAACATTCTCATACATGTCTTCGGTTGGTTATATACACTCATTTCTCACTAGGAATGGAGTTGCTGGTTCATAGGATAGGTGTGTTTTAACAGGTATTGCTAAATAGTTTTCCAAAGTGATTGTCCCCATTTAGATTCCCAGTAGCATCCTAAGAGAATTTCTGTTCTTCTTCATCCTTGGTACCTCTGTGTATTGTCATTTTTTTTTTTTATTTTAGCCATTCTGGTGGGTATATAATACTAACTCTTTTTCTATAGCTATCGATAATTTGGATAGTCTCTTTATGAAGTGCTTGCTTTGTATTTAACCCCCTTTTTTTAAAAAAAGGGATAATTTATTTTTAATCTTAGTGATATTTAGGAGTTCTTTGTATATTCTAAATATGAGTCTTTAGGGAATATATGTATTACAAATACAATTTCCCAGTCTGTGGCTTGCCTTTTTACTCCTTTAACATGATCTTTTGATGAACAGACATTCTTAACTGTAGTGGACTCCAATTTGTCACTTTTCTCTAATGTGGTTAGTGCTTTGTCCTCTTCAAGAAACCTTTGCCTAGCCTAAGATCATGAAGACATTTAGACCGGTAATTCTTAAATTGTAGTATTAAAGTAGATAATAGCGAACTTTTGTTGGTTTACACACACAAAAAGAACTATATGGATAGAAATGTACTATTTTCTTCCATAATTTATTTTGAAACTTCGGGTATTAACTATAAACAAGTAGATAATGATACTTAAATCTGAAATTTATTAACTGAGAAAGTGTCAGTTAGGATAGGCTAGGTTATTGCTATTTATATTGCTGTGGTAATAAACAACCACAAAATCTCAGTGGCTTTCTTTCTTCACTTATGCTATTTGTACAAAGTGGGTCAACATGGGGCTATGCTATTTGTGGTCACTTAGACAACCAGGCTGATGTAAACTCCATCACAATATATACTTTCACAGTCACTGTATTCAGGGGAGGGAAACATGGCAAATTGCTTATAGACTCAGATTTTCTGCCCAGAGGAATCATATGTCACTCACTGTCATTGCCCATGAGTTACATGGGCCTTGTGTCTTCTCTGAGGCAGTGAGGAAGTTTCCTCTTATGTTTCTGAAAGGAGATCTAAATATTTTTGAATAGCCATAGTGACTATCACAGTTAAACATGAGTAAGTTACTTAACCCCTCTGTGGATCAGTTTGTTCACTATAAAATAGGAGCTAATGATAATATCTACTTGATATGGTGGATGTGAGGATTAAGTGGGATCATACATGTATAGCTCTTAAAATAGTGCCTGGTACTTAGTAAGCAATAAATTCTTGCTGCAATTATTGCTATCATTGTTGTTATTAGGCTCTTACTATATGATGACACCATACTACCTGCTTTATTTACACAGATTAGTTCTTGAGATAACTTCTTTATAGTATATACTATTGCTCTTCTCATTTATAGGATAGGAAAACATTGGTTCAGAGCTTTTGACTAGCTTGCCCAAGTTCCACAGCTAATAAGTAAAATATGAGATTGGAATCTAGGCAGTCTGACTCCAGAGCCCTCAATATAAACTGAGACTCCCTCCCAGATAGCAAATAAATATGAACAGAATTCAGAAATGCATACCATGCTTAGAGAACTCTGTGTTTGTGTACATATATGTTTATGGTTGTGATTTTGTATTGAATTTTTAATATATTCCTATTTTCTGCTAGTTTGTTAGTATTTCTATTTCATATAATTAAATATACTGTTTCTCGGTATTCTATGTAGTCTAACAACTTAACAAATTTGAAGTTGATTTTGTTCTTCATTAACAGGTGAAAAAACTTGAGCCAGAGTCGTTTAGTGATCCCAGAAACCAGTTAGTTGGTAGCATATCCTGAACTCAAAGTCAGATTTCCTGACTTCGATTCAGAGCTCTTCCTACTGCCTCAGGTTGTCTCCTTGTAGTTTATGCTGCACATCATCCTTTATCAAATATTTGAGAGGCTTTTTCTCCCCAGATTTTGAGTGAATTCGTTGTAGAAATCACAGGTAAGCTATTTTTCTTCATAGCTCACATTACTATGTCTTGATTGTAATTTATCAATTTTGTCTTTTAAATATTCTAATGTTACTAAACACCCAGGGCCAAATTAAATATTTGGAGAGAGTTTCTAGTAAGAATAAATGCCTCCAGAGAAGATTCTGTGGAAAAATGTTGTAATGATGAGCTTAAGAGTACCAATAACTTTTCTTTTTCATGTAAGGCAGTTTAGAGTCCAATTTCTGAAGGCACAGAGATGCCACTGGAATTAGAGATGAATCAAACACATTACATTTTAGGTTTATCTTAAGGTATATTGGCAAGAAGTAAAACAACAACTTATCAAAAGCTTGTTACTTTTCCTGCCAGTGGCATAAGAATGTACATATAACAGTCTCAGATGTGTTGTAATTTTCAGAGTTAAACCTCTTAAGGAAATGTTCATTTTCATGGTCTGTTTTCCCATAATTAAATGGTATTCTTGTTTGGTAATTTCAGTGTATTTTCATGTAACTTATCTGGAAAGTTAACAGGATATAAATTGAGTTACAACTTCTCAATCTATTGCTATATAGTGGAGATATTCAATAAGGAAGTCACAGCACTTTTTTCCCCTCAGTATCAAAATATGTCGGTTATCTGTCAAGAAAATGAACCGAATCTGTGCTGTGTGTTATTGCGCTCATGGGGAAATATTGTTTTGAGGCTACATGATCCTTGTTCTGGCCTCATGCAATTTAAAACATTAATTTTTGTTAAAATAAATACTGCTTTATAAAACTGAATGAAGAATTTAAGGGAATTTTTAATATAAAGCATGAGGTTTATAAATTGTGCCCTTACTCTGCCTGTTAAACATGCTTATTTACTCTTCTCTGCCCTGTAGTGCTAATTCTGATGAGAGAGAGAAAGAATATATCATTAGCAACTATCTTTAAGGCATTTTTTCAGCAATAAGCTAGAAACTCTTCTGTTTGTTTGTTTGTTTTTGAGACGGTGTCTTGCTCAGTCACCCAGGCTGGAGTTAGAACCCCTTCTAATGGTGTTTGTATGGAAAGGGGAGTATGGAGAGTCTGGCAAAAAGGGAATTTTAGCTCTACGTGTAGCCATATTTTTTTGAAAAGGAAACTATCCAAGTATTGCATGTGAAATTAAAATTTAATTTTAAAACATCTGTGATCTTTGATGGCACTTTTCCTCTTTCTTTAAAGTAACATAACCATACTGCTGAAGGTTGAGTTTAAAACAAAGATTGGAAAGTAATTATTCATAATTTCACCACCCTGACGTAACTACTTTGAACTTCTTTTTTTTTTTTTTTTTTTGAGACAGAGTCTCGCTGTGTCACCCAGGCTGGAGTGCAGTGGTGCGATCCCAGATCACTGCAACCTCCACCTCCTGGCTTTAAGCGATTCTCCTGCCTCAGCCTCCAGAGTAGCTGGGATTATAGGCTCCTGCCACCACACCCGGCTAATTTTTGTATTTTTTTGTAGAGACAGGGTTTCACCATGTTGGCCAGACTGGTTTTGAACTCCTGACTTTAAGTGATTGCCCACCTCAGCCTCCCAACACTTTGAACATTTTGATGTTTTTCCTTCCAATCTTTTTTCTTATGTATCTGTTGTTGTTATTATTATTATTATTTAGGGTCTCACTCTGTCACCCACACTGGAGTGCAGTGGCATGATCTCAGCTCACTACAACTTGCACCTCCCGGGTTCAAGCCATTCTCCTGCCTCAGCTTCCAGAGTAGCTGGGATTACAGGCGCCCACGACCATGCGTGGCTAATTTGTATTTTCCGTAGAGACAGAGTTTCACCATGTTGGCCAGGCTCGTCTTGAACCCCTGACCTCAAGTGATCCACCCATTTCTGCTTCCCAATACTTTGAACATTTTGATGTATTTCCTTCCAATCTTTTTTCTTATGTATTTATTTATGATGATGATGATGATGATGATGACAGGGTCTCACTCTGTCATCTAGGCTGGAGTGCAGTGGCACTATCATGGCTCACTGCAGCCTCGACTTCCCGGGCTCCAGCAATCCTCCCACCTCAGCCCAGCCTCCCTAGTAACTGGGACCACAGGCATGTGCCACCATGCCCAGCTAATTTTTGTATTTTTGGTAGAGATGAGGTTTTGCCATGTTGCCCCAGCTGGGCTCAAATTCCTAAGATCAAGCAATTCACCTGCCTCAGCCTCCCAAAGTGTTGGGATTACAAGTATGAGCCAACATGTCTGGCCTGTATCTGTTCTTTTAATATAATCCATATACTTTCTCATAAATATTTCATTGATAACTTTGTAATATAATTTTTAAAATAGCTTTCACATACTTTTATTGTTTGTAGAGCTTGTAAAGAAATATTTGATCCTCACGGTATCCCTTTGAGGTAAATAGAATAAGTTTTAGCCCCATTTTGCATATAAGGGTATTGAAGCAGATGCTCCTATAATGCCTCTACTTGGTACTGTAGTAGACTTCTGTTCATGACAGAAGTACTTACTAACACAGGCAAGTGAGTGCATTTAATGTTGAAAGAACAAAACAAATCGTTCTGTAGACTCTTACTCCCTGGACTTAGTCCTTCCTTCCTGGGCTAAGTGAACCTTTGAACAGCAGTAGGCAATGCTGAAAATACAGATTTTGTCAGATTTTAGTAAGTGCTCTAAACACCCAAGAATCTTGAAGTGATATAATGAAAGTTACAGCAAATGTGGTTTTAAACTTGTTTTTTCTTTTTTGTTTCACCTTGAAAAAAAGAAACAATCAGTAGCTTTTAAGTATAAAAGATTAAATCTAACTACTTGTTCTGAATTACTATGGTAGGGTGAGTGAGAACTGAGGCTCTGTGTATGACAGTTGAAGTCTTATCATACTGAGTAGGTTATCAGTGGAGAAATGTTCCTAGGAAACTGTCTTGTAGAACTTAAATGTGTCAAATTTGAATTCTGTGGCTATTTGTAACTTTCTGAAGTCCTGAGCATTGTTACTAGGTTTCAAAGGCAAAATATAGCAAAATAATTCTGAGTTTTTAAATTTCTTTCAGTTTAAACTGTAAGGCATGTTACAATTGTGCCTATTCATCTTGTGAGGAAAGCTCTAAATTTCATCTTACTGTTCAGAGTAGTAAAGACCACTAGCTGCTTTGCCTCCCTGTGACTAAAGTTTTCTGTCTTCAGCTTTTGGCTGAGGAAATTCCTCTGCCATCGAGTGTCCTCTGTTTTTCTTTTAGGAAATCTTCCTAGGAAGCAAATTTAATTTGTAAGTCAGTTGATTAAAATGAAAAACACTTTGATGGGATTAATTTCCGTTTATTATATTATAGTTTTTATAAATGTTCTTCCATTTTCCTTCTCAAACATGTTGTCTTTTACTTGCAGTCTTCATTGGCTTTTGAAAGGGTAAACGATTTAGGATTTGTTGCCTGTAAAAGAAAGAAACATTCTTTCTACCTCCTCTCTTCAGTGTTGTCTCACAGCTGCAGGTTTGAGCTGAAGAGCCATGTAAAATGTAAGAAAATAGAGGAGCAGTGTTCCTTGAACTAATAAGGACCCTTTCCCTGGAATTATTAACTATGAATTTTATGTTTGAGTTCAGATACTAGGGACCTTTGTTACTTCTGCTTTCTCATACAGTAGTTCCCCTTTATCCATGGGGGTATATCTGAAGACCTCCAGTAGGATGCCCGAAACCATGGATAGTAACAAATCCTATACATATGGTATACATGAATTTCTCTTTCTTCACAATTTCACAGATTTATCTTTACTGTAGATCTTAGCAACCTCAGCATTTGTATTTTTTTCCTTTTGTTAAGTCGGGAACTTTTACCTTTTCGCTTGAAGAAGCACTTTACAGCTTCTCTTTGGCATATCCAAATTGGCAGCCTTACTGCTCTTCTGCTTTGGGACCATTGTGAAGTAAAATAACACCAGCCCTGCGATACTGCCACAGTCGATCCGATAACCTAGAAGGCTGCTAAGTGACTAATGGGCAGGTAGTGTATACAGCATAGATATGCTGGACAAGGGAAGGATTCCCATCCTGGGTGGGATGGAGCAGGATAGCATGGGATTTCATCACACTACTCCAAACAGTGTACAACTTAAAATTTATGAATTGTTTATTTCTGAAACTTCCCATTTAATATTTTTGGACTGTAGTTGACCACAAGTTAACACACCTGCCAAAGAAAAACGACAGATAAGGGGGGAAATACCATGTATGCTGATTACGTTGCTTTTCGCACACTCCAGCCTTGAATTATATTGTTTTAGAGCTACCTACCTTAGTATGAATCTGGATTTCCAAACATGTAAGGACCCAGAGCTGTGTGGTCCTTCTCAGGTGTTTTCTCAGATGGTGTTTTCTGTTTCCTTCAGCTTTCTAGTGCATCTATGAATTTATTAGGATAATTAACAGTTACTTTAGCCGGTTACCCCACCCATTCAATTCCTGTTTCTCTGTTTTTCTCGTGTATTTAAATAAATACCATTACACACATCAGCCATTACCCTCTTTCCACGTCCCCTACTAGATTATGAACTGTAAAATAATGAGGGTTGTTGGGTTTTTTAAATCTTATTTACCTCTGTATCTTTGATGCCTAACACAGTGACACATAATAAACTGAAAAACATTGTTTTTCAGCTTTAAAAAAAAACTCATAACTCTTCTTGATAAATACATAAATTCCCTTTTCTGATATACCCTGCATGATATGCCTTTCATGATATACCTTGGTGTGGTTTTACTCGCACCAAGATGTGAGTAAGAAGTATACATATGTATCTTTACCAAACAAGAACATTAACTTTTTGTACTTTGTGTACTTAACAAGCTTGGTTATGTTTTTTGCTTTTTCTCCAAATACAAAATTGACTGTCACTGAAAACACCTTTTCATATATCACATGGCCTCCTAGAGGGAATAAGGCTTTACTGGCATTCCCTATTCCAGCTTATATGTACCCACCTTTTTACTGTTTCATAGTACACCCATGTCCCAGGAAATTGGGTAAGTACTTTACACTAAGGAAATAATTCCAGGTTTTATTGGATTACTTTAACTCTTAGTTCAGGCACTGGTCCAGAAGTCGTCTTACTTGGGCAATCACCTTCTTGTTTACTAATAATAAAAGCAGTGCTTAGATTGCCTCTGTAGGAAGGGCAACTTGTGACCAACAGGCACCATGAAAAAGCCAACGAGGTGGACTGTGACCTCAAAAGGCAGCACTCTGGTTGTAAAACGACAACTTTTGCTTTGGAAGAGAAAGTGTTTTTTATTTTCCCTGCGTTACACCGTGCTTTACAAAAACTGATATAAAATACTATTCCTCGATGTTTTGGTTTTGTGGAGTTTTTTTCTTCACAACACATTTTGTGTCCTAACATTGACGGTTCTCCATCAAGGTTCAATTGAGGGGGCAAAAGGCATATACAGTGATCCAGTTGCCTAGCAAAAAATCTGAACTGTACCAGTTTCTCTTTTGATGATCTAGTACTTCTGTGATTTTTAAGAAAATACCTGATTTAAGTTTCTAAAATTTTTACTTCAAAAAAATCATATAGTTTCACATAAGGAATTTGGAGAAGAAAATCGCAAAGATAGAAGATTAATTTTTGTTTCTAATTCTGGCCTCTTTTTCTCACTTTTTATTTTTCGAAAACAGAGTCTCTACAAGGAAGATAACAGACTGTAAAATTCTACAAAGCAAACCTACACATCACTTAACACCAGACACCATCTGGGTTACATAATGAAGGTGATCAACAAATGTTTGTTGAAATATAAACTCTCTAGGCATTTGCATTAGATGGAGGCTGGATTATTTCTTTTGTGGCCAAAATCCCCCACTATATTTAGCTTCAAAAAATTTGTAAGTAGTATATTGTTAGTACAACTCACCCTTTTTTACTAAACTGATTGTAAGACTACAGTTAAAGTATATGCAGGCCACAGTTTATAGATTCTAGTCCTGATGTTTTTCCCAGTTATTTTGAACTTAGAAACTAGCTTTACCTTCAAAATATATTAAGAATCTGACCACTTCTCACCATCTCTACTACTGCTATTCTGATCTAATTCTTTCAGTTGTTTTGTTGCAGTCGCTTCCCAAATAATTTCCTTACTTTCTCTTTTCCTTCACCACCTTCATTCAGTCTGTTCTCAAAATAGCCAGCCAGAATGATCCTATAAACTGTTAAATTTTATGCCTTATCTGCTGAAAACCTTCCAGTAGCCCTAGTTAGCTTTCAGACCTCATCTCCTTTTGCCACTAGTTTAGTCCAGCCACATTCGCCACCTCCTCAGTCACACCAGGTGGACTCCTTTGCTCTAGTTGTTTCCTCTGCTAGGGCCACTCTTTCTCCACATACATGCATAGTTCTTTCATCTCCTTCAGGGCTTTCCCCAAAGATTATCTCAGTGAAGCCTTTCATGGCCTCTGTATATAAAAAATTGCAGACACCCCCTTTCCTTGAACTGTTCCTAACCTCTTTCCCTGCTCTGTTTTTTCTTGGTACTTCAAAGTATGTATCATTATTCATTTTACTTATTTTATCTTGTTTTTTTTTGTCTGTTCTAGTACACTGTGAGCTCTATGAGTGCAAGAATCTTTGCCTGTTTTGATGACTACTGTATTCCCAATGCATAGAAAATGCCCAGGATGGTAGATAATATTTGTTGAATGAATGGATCAGTTTCTCTATAGTTTGGTTCCTAGGGTAGCCTACCAACATTTTAAAATAAATAATAAGGCTGGGCGTGGTAGCTCACGCCTGTAATCCCAGCACTTCGGGAGGCTGAGGTGGGTGGATCATGATGTCAGGAGTTCAAGACCAGCCTGGCCGTGATGGTGAAACTCCATCTCTACTTAAAAAAAAAAAAAAAATTAGCTGGGCGTGGTGGCAGGCACCTGTAATCCCAGCCACTTGGGAGGCTGAGGCAGAGAATTGCTTGAACCAGGAGGTGGGAGTTGCGGTAAGCAGAGATCAAGCCACTGCACTTCAGCCTGGGCGACAGAACGAGACTCATATCAAAAATAAATAAAATAAAATAAAATAAAAATCAATAATAGTCATAGGAGTCTGGGCTATCAGTTTTAGGTCTAGAGAGCCATATTTTCTGTCCACCCCCACCCTGGTGCCCAGCCAAACACACCCCTCCTTATGCCCTTCTCTTGAAGCAGCAAGCCTTATGTTTAGACCCTAATTGTCTCTCCGTACCCCAACCCTCCCCCAAAACCTAAGTATTTAATTACTCCCAAATTGCCTCTTCTCTCTCCTCATCTTTTTCCCTCTCATCTCTCATATAAAAACCTACGGTGAAAGAGTTTTTGACTGAACCCCAGTTAACTGCCTGGCAGGATTAGCCAGTGTTCTCATTCCCACTGTAAAACATATTGATTAATGTCCACAGCCCACTGATTGCTTTTAGCTAAACGTTCACAGCTGGTAGACTACTCTCTAGTAAGCCTCTTTTCCTTCCTCCAGTTAAATTGTATGCATATCAAAGTCAGTTGTGTTTATTCCCAAACCTCTTTATACCAGTTCTCTAGCATAATAAAATATATAATTATAATATTCTAAATATATAATATGGTAATTTAAAAATGAATGAATGTTATATTTTAGAGTGCTTTTAGATTCACAACAAAAGTGAGCAGAAAGTACAGAGACTTCCCATGTATTCCCTGTCCCCCCGCACACACACAGCCTCCCCAACTATCAATATCCCTGGCACCAGAATGCTGCATTTGTTACAATCAATGAACCGGTATTAACACATCATCACCATAGTTTACATAGTGTCCATCACTCTTGGTGTTGGACAATCTGTGACTTTTGACAGATTTATAATGACATGTATCCACCATTGTATCACATAGAAAGTTTCACTGCCCTAAAAATCAGGTGTTCCACCTATTCATCCTACTCCCCTGGCAACCACTAGTCTTCTTACTGTCTCCATAGTTTTGCCTTATCCAGGATGTCAAATAGGTGGATGGATTTACAACATGTGGGTGGGGTTTTCCTTATCCAAAATGCCTGGGACCAGAAGTGTTTCAGGCTTCAGATTTTTTCAGATTTTTGAATATTTGTATACACAGAATCAGATAATGTTGGGAATGAGACCCAAGTCTAAACAGGAAATGCATTTATGTTTTATCCGTTTACCTTACACATGGCTTGAAGGTAATTTTATAACAATGATTTTATTAATTTTGTGTATGAAACAAAGTTTGTGTACATTGAACCATGAGAGAGCAAAGGTGTCACTCAGCCACCCACATGTACAGTCTGTGATTGTTTGGCATCACCATTATTCCTGATTCTGAATTCATGTGCTACCAATAAGCAAATCATTTTCTTACACTGATTTGCACATAAGCACTTAACAGTAAAAAATGTGACATACCATTATTACAGTGAAAAATAATGTGTTCAGGGTAAGCAGCACAGTAGTATCACCAGTGCACCTGTGCCAGCTGTTAACAACAAACAATGGCAAGTTGAATAAACTAAATAGCATGTGCCAGTGTTTTTATTGTGACCCATGAGGTGAAGTCCCATGTGGAATTTTTGTGTTTTGTATTTTCATACAATGAAGGAGAGCTCTTGTTCCACATCCTTGCCAGCATTTGGTGGTATCAGTGTTTGGGATTTAGGGCATTCCAATAGGTGTGTAGTGGTAACTCGTTATTGTTTTAATTTCCTCTTGGGTCATCAAGTGGGCCCTCAGGAAATTTCAGATTTTGGAGCATTTTGAATTTCTGATTTTCAGATTAGGGATGCTCAATTTTTATAGCCTTTTCAGATTGACTTCTTTCACTTAGTGTAATATGCACTAAGTTTCCTCCATGTCTTTTCATGGCTTCATAACTCATGTCTTTTTAGCAGTGAATAATATTCTGTTATCTGAATGTATCACAGTTTAGCACTCACTTACTGAAGGACATCTTGGTTATGCCCAAGTTTTGGCAATTATGAATAAAGCTACTATAAACATCTGTGTGCAGGTTTTTGTGTGTACATATGTTTTCCATTCATTTGGGTAAATACTAAGCTAAGAAGTGCAATTGCTGGATTGTATGGCAAGAGTGTGTTTAATTTTGTAAGAAACTGCCAAACTGTTTTTTGAAATGTCTATACTGTTTTGTATTCCCACATAACGAAGGAGAGTTCCTGTTGCTCCACATCATTGTCAGCATTTAGTGGTGTTAGTGTTTGGGATTTTGGCCATTCTAATAGGTGTGTAGTGGTAGCTCATTATTGTTTTAATTTGCAGTTATAGTTGGCCCTATGTATCCTTGGGTTCTGCATCCACAAATTCAATCAATTTGGGGTGGAAAATACAGTATTCGAGAGACACAGAACCTGTGGATACAGGGCCGACTTTTTGTAGTCATGGGTTTTGCAGGGCCAATTGTGGGACTTAAGCATCTACAAATTTTGGTATACACAGGAATCCTGGAATCAATCCCACATGGGTATTAAGGGACAACTACACCTAATGACATATGATGTTGAACATCTTTTCATATGCATAATTACTATCTGTATATCTTCCCTTTTTTTGAAACAGTGTCTCACTCTGTCGCCCAGGATAGAGTGCAGTAGCGCAGTCATGGCTCACTGCAGCCTCGACCTCCCAACCTCCTGGGCTTAAGTGATCTTCTCACCTCAGTCTCTCTAGTAGCTGAGACTACAGATGCATGCCACCATGCCTGGCTAATTTTTGTGTTTTTTGTAGAGATGGAGTTTTGCCATGTTGCCCAGGCTGGTCTCAAGACCCTGGGCTCTGCCTGGGCCCTGGGCTCCCTCACCTCCACCTCCGAAAGTGCTGGGACTACCGGCATGAGCCATCATACCCAGCCCAAGTATCTGTATGTCTTCTTTGGCGAAGTCTATTCAGGGCTTTGGCCCATTTTGGGTTATTCATTTTTTTGTCTAGATTTAAGCATCCTTTGTACATTTTGGATAACAATTATTTATCAGATGTGTCTTTTGCAAATATTTTCTCTCAGTATGTGGCTTCTCATTTCTTGATGTGTCTTTCTCACAGCAACATTTTTTAATTTTAATGAATTCTAATTTATCAATGTTTTTTTCATGGATTGTTCCTTTGTTGTCATATCTAAAATAACATTGACATAATCATCTGGGTTATCTCCTATATTATTATGTTATCATCTAGGATCTTGTAGTTTTGTGGTTAACATTTAGGGCTGTGATTCATTTTTAGTTAATTTCTGTGAAGGGGGTAAGGTCTGTGTCTAAATTCATTTTTTTGCATATAGATGTCCAGTCGTTCCAGCACCATTTGTTGAAAAGACCATCTTTGCTCAATTGTATTGCCTTTATATTTGCTCCTTTGTCAAAGATCAGTTGCCTATATATATGTGAGTCTACTTCTGGGCTTTCTGTTCTGTTCTATTAATCTATTAACATTTTCTTTCACTGATACTACATTGTCTTGATTATAGTATGGTATGTCTTTAAGTCAGGTGGTGTCAGTCCTCCAACTTTGCTCTTCTCCTTCAGTATCGAATTGATTATGCTGAGTCTTTTGCTGCTCCATATAAACTTTAGCATCTGTTACCAGTAGCCACAAAATAACTTGCAGAGATTTTGATTGGTATTGCATTGAATTGTTATTGCATTAAATTGAATTGATAGATTAAGGTGATGAGAACTGACATCTTGACAATATTGAGTCTTCCTACCCATCAGCATGGAATGTCTCCACTTACTTAGTTCTTCTTTGATATCTTTCAACAGAGTTTTGTAGTTTTCGTCATCTAGATCTTGTATATATTTTGTTAGTTTATATATAACTAAGTATTTCATTTTGGGAGGTGCTAATGTAAATGGTAATATGTTTTTATTTTCAAATTTCTCTTGTTCATTGCTGGTATATAAGAAAGCAGTTGACTTTTGTACCTTAAACTTTTATCCTGCAACCTTGCTATAATTGCTTATTAGTTCTAGGAAGTTCCCCCCCCCCCCAATACTTTCAGATTTTCTCCATATAAACTCATGTCATTTGCAAGCAAAGTGAGTTTTGTTTGTTTCCAATCTGTATACTTTTTATTTCCTTTTCTTTTTTCTTTTTCTTTTTTTTTTTTTTTTTTTGAGACGAAGTTTTCACTCTTATTGCCCAGGTTGGAGTGCAGTGGCGCTACTTCAGCTCACTGCAACCTTCACCTCCCAGGTTCGAGCAATTCTTCCACCTAAGCCTCCCGAGTAGCTGGGATTACAGGTGACTGCCACCACATCCAGCTAATTTTTTATATCTTTAGTAGACACGGGGTTTCTCATGTTGGCCAGATTGGTCTCAAACTCCTGACCTCAGGTGATCTGCCCGCCTCAGCCTCCCAAAATACAGGGATTACAGGCATGAGCCTGGCCTTTTATTTCCTTTTCTTATCTTACTGGATCAGCTAGTACTTCCAGTACAATGTTGAAAAGCAGTGGTAAGAGGGGACATTCTTGCCTTAATGGGAAGCTTTGAATTTCTTGCCATTAAGTATGATGTTAGCTAGAGGTTTTTTGTAGAGATTCTTCATCAAATTGAGAAAGTTCTCTTTTCCTAGTGTGCTCAAGTTTGTCTGTTTTTAATGAATGGGTGTTGATTTTTGTCAAATGCTTTTTCTACATCTATTGATACGGTCATGTGACTTTTTTTCTTTAGCCTATTGATGTGATGGATTACATTAATTGAATTGTAAAATATTATAGGAAAAAGAATCCTGGAAAGATTCTGCACTCAGATTGCTTTTTAAGTTCTTGTTATATTTTAAAAATCTGAAACTAGAAATTATAGGCAGGACATTCTGGATGTGGAAAATGCAATGTTATAGGACTCCGATTAGTGGATGAATACGCGAAGGAAAGGCTTTGGACCTACATAAAAAGATTGGTGAATGGAAAAATATTAATGTTTTTAATTAAAATATTTAAGTGCATTTTTTTTTCTGATTCCTTCAATCAACTTTTTCAGTTAACCAGCAGCTAATTGTTTGGCTAAGTGAACTTCTACTTTACTTCCTCCTATCCAGCTGGATCTCTGATATTGGGTGTCTACTTGGTTGAACTTCTGGGTTTTTGCTTTCAAAGAGTTTGCTAGTAAGGCAGTAGAATCTTAGTTGATGAAATTTTTAGGCAGTATAAAGAAGTGAAAAAACTTTTGACTAAAAGCAAAAACAGTTGCAGGGAAAGGTTCTGGGGACTCACTGAGAAGACTTGCCTTACCAAGCGGTCTTTCACAAAAGTCTCTTCTTTCTTTTTCTGCTTAGAGTGTTCTCCTGTCCCCAACCATTCCTTTTTGCTTAACCTACTACTACTCCTATTCTTAGAAGAGATCCCAATCTTATATGTCTATAAAACAGCACAGGTAATGTAAATGAGTGAAGTGAGCAGAGTGGAGACTATGTTAGAGACAGCTGTTACCCAGGACCAACCAAATGTTGCCTTTGTTGGATGTAGGCTGGTTTGGGCAGATTTTTTTTAATAAAGGAATTCAAAGATTTGTCTTATAACTGCCCATTTTTCTATGTTGGCAACTTATTCAAATATTTTAAAAAATACATTGCAGACTCCCCCAAAAATGTGCATGTTGAATGAGGCCTGTGGGCTTCCAGTTTATAGACTCTACTTTTTAAAGCACTCTCAGGCAGCTTTTTCCTGTCGTAGTATTTGTGTATATTTGTGTACGTCAGTATTGCATTTAGCATGTTTTTTAATGATTATTTCCCATCTACTGAAAGTGAATTATACCTTGAGGGCAGTATCCATATAGACAACATACTACTCATATTTAAATTTCCAGCCCTAGTATAGTGCCTAGTATTTGGTTAATTTCAATCAGTGTTTGGGTAAATGAACAAGCAGACACATTTGTTAGTTTTCCTCTTTTTTTTTTTTTTTTTTTTTTTTTTTTTTTTTTTTGAGACGGAGTTTCGCTCTTGTTGCCCAGGCTGGAGTGCAATGGCACAATCTCGGCTCACCACAACCTCCGCCTCCCAGGTTCAGGAGATTCTCCTGCCTCAGCCTCCCAAGTAGCTGAGATTACAGTCATGTACCACCACGCCAGGCTAATTTTCTATTTTTAGCAGGGTTTCTCCATGTTGTTCAGGCTGGTCTCGAACTCCCGACCTCAGGTGATCCACCCGCCTCGGCCTCGGTGCAGTGTCGCGATCTTGGCTCACTGCAAGCTCCGCCTCCTGGGTTCATGCTATTCTCCAGCCTCAGCCTCCTGAGTAGCTGGGACTACAGGCGCCTGCTACCACGCCCGGCTAATTTTTGTATTTTTAGTAGAGATGGGGTTTCACCGTGTTAGCCAGGATGGTCTCAATCTACTGACCTCGTGATCCGCCCGCCTCGGCCTCCCAAACTGCTGAGATTACAGGCGTGAGCCACTGCACCTGGCCCAGTTTTCCCTTTTTTACTGGGTAAGAGATTGAAGTCACTTGAGTAAATGTTGAACAAAATTGATGTTAAAGATTCAATACTTAGACATGAATATCTAACATAAATGGAAAGTTGAAAATTCTAGTACAGAATATACATCAATTAGCCATGTTCACTAAAGTAGACATGAACACTGACTCCATTTTTTGAAGATAGTCTCGCTCCTTACAAATAATAAAGGAGAATGTATATATGAGGAAACATTTAGAGAGTGTATTGAGTGTCCCCCAGTTTCAGAGTTAATCCATTTAAAAGATACATAATCTGCAAAAGTGCCTGCTTGAGCAATAAATAAATACTAATTGAATGAGGAGCCTCCTTCAGTTGAGGGGTAAGGTGTGGCTTTAGGCAAAGTCTGGCCACAATATTATGATGAAGCTATGAAATCAAATGTATATTTAACAAACGCCCATGATATGCTCAAAACTGGAGTGGGGGAAATTTAAAGGTAAACAAGGCACTGTTCATAACGTAACAAAACATATAACTAAGGTTTAGAAAAGGCAAGTGTAGTACAGTGAGTCAAGTATTATGATGGGTGTTTAGTACAGAATGCTCTGGTAGTACATAAAAGAGGCATCTGATACATTCTTGATTGATCCAAGAACACGTACTGAAAGAAGACACATCTAAGGTGAGATGTGAAGGATAAGAAAGTATAATTGGCCAGACAAGAGAGACTGGGGTACTAGGAAGTATTCCAACCAAAGACAACAAGTGGCAGTTGCAGATGTAGAGGTCAGAGAATATGGTGCGTTTTCTCAGAATGAATCAAAGACATAAATGTAAGAGCTGAAATTATAAAGCTCTTAGAAGAACACATAAGGGTAAATCTTCACAACCTTTGATTAGGCAGTAGTTTCTTAAATATGACACCTAAAGCACAAGCAACCAAAGAAAGAAAAATAATTTGTACTTTAAAGTTAAAAATGTTTATACTTCAAAGAATACTATCAAAGTGAAAAGACAACCCAGAGAATGGGAGAAAATATTTGAAAATAGTATATCTGATAAGTGTCTAGTATCTACAATATAAAATGAACTCTTGCAATTTTGCAATAACAATACAATTTTTTAAATGGGCAAAGGAGGGCGAGTGTGGTGACTCACACCTGTAATCTCAACACTTTGGGGGACTGAGGTGGGTGGATCTCTTGAGGCCAGGAGTTTGAGACCAGCCTGGCCAACAGGGCGAAACCCTGTCTCTACTAGAAATACAAAAATTAGCTGGGCATGGTGGTGCATACCTGTAATCCCAGCTACTACTTGGGAGGCTGAGGCACAAGAATCGCTTGAACCCAGGAGGTAGAGGTTGCAGTGAGCCAAGATCACACCAGTGCACTCTGGCATGGACAACAGAATGAGACTCTATCTAAAAAAAAGCACACACACAAAACACAATTTGAAATAGGATTTGAATAGACAGTTCTCAAAAAAAGATATACAAATGCACAATATGCATAAGAAAAGATGCTTAACATCAGTACTCATTAGGAGAATACAAACCAAAATCACAATGACATACCACTTCACATCTACTAGGATGGCTGTAATAAAAAAGACAATACCAAGTGTGCTGAGGATATGGAGAAATTGGAACCCTAATACATTACTAGTGTGAATGTAAAATGGTAGAGGTGCTTTGAAAAACAGTTTGATTTTTCCTCAAAATATTAAACATGGTGGTACCAGATGTTCCAGCAACTCCACTCCTAGGTATATGCCCAAGAGAATTGAAAACATGTCCACACAAAAATTTATACACAAATATTCATAAGCAGCAGCATTCATAATAGCCAAAAATTAGAAACAACCCAAGTCTATCAACTGATATGTAGATCAACAAAATGTGCAATAGCCATCCAGTATAATATTATTCAGCCATAAAATGAAATGAAATACTGATACATGCTACAATGTGAACCTTGAAAACTTTATGCTAAGTGAGAGTAGCCAGACACAAAAGGCCACATATTGTATGATTCTGTTTATATGAAATATCAGAATAGGTACATTTATAAAGACAGAAAGTAGGCAGGCATGATGGCTAACACCTGTAATCCCAACAGTTCGGGAGGCTGAGGCAGGAGGATTGCTTGAGGCCAGGAATTCAAGACAGCCTGGGCAGCATAGCAAAACCCTATTTCTACAAAAAAAATTAAAAATTAGGCAGGCATGGTGGCACAAGCCTGTGGTCCTAGCTACTCAGGAGGCTGAGGCAGAGAGATCACTTGAGACAAGCAGTTTGAGGCTTCAGTGAGCTATGATTGTGCCACTGCATTCCAGCCTGGGTGACAAAGCAGGACCCTGTGTCTTTAAAAAAAAAAAAAAAAAAAAAAAGGTAGATTAGCAGTTGCCCAGGCCTAGGAGGACTAGTAGGAAGGGAGAATTGGGATTGTTTGCTAAAGGATATTGTGTTTCTTTTTGGGATGATGAAAATGTTCTAAAATTGGTTAGGGTGTTGGTTGCACAACCTTGTAAATACATTAAAAACCACTGAGTTGTATGTAGTAAAGGGGGGAACTTTATGGTATATCAATTATGTCTTCTAAAAAAGGCAACTTAGTATGCTTTTTGGCATGAGTTGGGGTTGAGGAATATGAAAAGATAATGCTGACTGAGTTGGAGGGATTTGGGTGAGTTTGGTTGAAAAGCTTTGACAGAGATAATATGGCAGTTGGGAAATATCCTAAGAACATATAGTGATTACTAAGAGCATAGAGGGCCCAGTTGTGATTGGATGCCATACATTTATAGTAATACTCTCTATTTTGTCTTTTTTTTTTTCTGCATCATCTTGAGCCAAAACTTAAGAGTTGATCTACTTCTGGTGTATAGAAAGATATAGTACAAGAGAATTGAGTGCTGGCAAAAGAACATTTGCAGTGTAGCCGTCGAAGCTAAGCTGGACAGAGAAGGGGAAATCAAGGGCCATAAGAATAGAGGTTTGCATGTTTAAAGGTCAGTTGTAATAGGAGAATTAAGAGAGCTGAAATGATGGGAGATGGTGGTAAGAGATTTTTGGGTATGAGGTTGATAAATCAAGCAACCTGATGTTTTAAAGGAACCAAGGGTTTTGCATAAAGCCTGTAGCATGGAAAATGAAATGGGCAGAATCTCACCTCTCAATTCTGAGGTGTATGGTTGGAGAGGGAGTGGTGGGGAAGGAATATGCTGCATCTCTATGAAAAGACTTAGGGAAGTGGGGTTAGCATGTGTAAACTAAGAAAAGGGCGCTTGAAAAGAGCCAACCCCAGAAACCAGAAGTACAAATATGCTTCCAGCACTGTCCAACACATTTAGAATAACATAGTCACATTGGTGTGATCATCCCTATTACTGGGAAAGATTACTAGAGCAATCTTAGTTGAGGAACATTTCTTCAGTTCCACCTAATTTCCTTTGTTCTGGCCATATATTGACCATAGCAATGTTCTGATTATGATCTGGCCTACTAGATGACTACAGAGAGAGAATGTGTTCACTGGTCAGTAAGTATCTGGTGCGCTTAATATAATTCTCATTACAATCTTTGTAATCATTAAAATATTTTAAATTGGCACTCTTTTATGTATCAATTTTTTTCAGTGAGTGGTTAGTGTTAGAGGGAATTTTGGGATTTCCAAAGCTCAGGACTAGACCCTGGTTCAAAGTGTAAGTGGCAAAGTAATACCATTTTTGTGAGGCTTCCTGGTAGAAGCTGGATAAGTCCCCTCTACTAAGAAACATCTGCATGATAGACCTGTTTATATAAAGTGCAGTGAAGAGCCAAAGTTGTATATTGCTTTGCCTTTGAACAAATTTCTCTTCTTTCCCCTTCTAGAGCAGCATTCATCACATTTCTTAAGTGCTTTGCGTAAAATTTCAAAGTTCACTGTGACCCCCGTACTGGGACATCATCAGGCACAGATGCTACATGTGAAGGGCTTTTGGCAGTCAGTGGCTTGGTAGCCATGATTCCATTTGAATCACTCCCTCGTGGACCATATGAAACACATTCTCCCAGGATCCCAGACATATTATTGGGAATCATTGTATTTTCCAACTTACTGGACTAGTTTAGAGGCTTTTGGGTTTCACTGCACTTTTCTTCATTTCCTTCTTTTGTTGATCTTGGCCCCTTAACCTTCCACCCACTTTATTACTCATCTCTTAGGGACCTGACTACTCAGTAACACTGAGAAAAATGTATCTGAAACCATATGGGTTTGAGTACAGCAAACTTAAGAGAGGGGAAATAAAAAAGGAAAAAATGTGTGTTCTCTGAACTTCCTTTGTTTATATGATCTGTTTATATGTTGTTAAGGTTATGTTATCCAGCTGCCTCCCCACATTTCAGAAATGACTAAAGATATCTGGAAAACACTCTAACAGGGTCATGTTGGCATAGTGAATGAAAAGACACTTCATTTGTCCCCGCACCAGATAATATATCTTCTTTTGAGGCATAGGAGCAATGCCAAGAGCTTTAAATGCTGAATCTCAAGGTTCTTGAAAGGCCATTGACTTCTAGGGATTCTTTTAGAAAGAAACCAGTCAATGCCAGGCGCGGGGGCTCACACCTGTAATCCTAACACTGTGGGAGGCCAAAGCGGGCAGATCACTTGAGGCTAGGAGTTCAAGACCAACCTGGCCAACATGGTGAAACCCCATCTGTACCAAAAATACAAAAATTAGCGCATGGTGGCACGTACCTGTAATCCCAGCAACTTGGGAGGCTGAAGCACAAGAATCACCTGAACCTGGGAGGCGTGGGCAACAGAGCGAGACTGTGTCAAAAAAAAAAAAAAAAAAAAAAAACCGCCAGTCAAGTGAGTTCCTTAAGGTATATACCTGGTCATTTGAATGTTTGCTCACTATGGATAGTCTATATGATCTAACAGATATTACAGTTTTCTTTTTGTAGAATGAACATTGGCATTGGTGTGAGGTGATGTTAGCAGCCGTTAAAGCCCAGGCTTTAATCTGGTATTTGTATAATGTGAATTAAAACTTAAGTACACTTGAGTCAGAGTTATTCAGTAAAACATGTAGAATGGAATTTTGTGGCATTTATTAGAGCTATTCCACTTGTTAACACCTTATCTTGAAGGAACTGAAAAGAGGTAGCAAGTGTTCCTGCAGTAGAATAAAGTGCTTACTCTGGTTGAGTGAGAAGTTCCTCTCTACCTTGCATGCTCTACCCACTGTAATGGGTAATATTTGTACAAAGATGTGTTTTTCCCATCAAGCTATTTATGGAACTTGGCCTGCTAAATAATAAACTTAGAAGTGAGAATAAGTAAGAATAAGGAATAAAACATCAATGTTATCTTTTGGAAATAAATCACTCCATTGAACATGGAGAATGTGGTCTTCGTGTCATCGGCATTTTCTTCATATTTCCGCTTCAGTGGAATGATCCTGGCTCTACTTTGCTGCTGTGCATTCCTTTTAATTGCTGTTTCACTAGGTCTCCTTAGCAGCAGCACCTGAAATAACTCCTGAGGAAGCTCCTAAGTGAATTCTCATAATTTGCTTCTCAATTCTCCCAGTTGATTGAGGCACTCTTTTTCTTGAGTGCTTTGCAGTTCTACGTAAGTGGCTGATGTTTGGGGTCACTGCTGAATGTTTTGTTTGAATATCCCTTTCATGATGAAGGGAAGGCTGCTGCTTTTAACTACATGGGATGATGCCCTTGGTGGTAAGCCTTGAAAGGCAAAAATCGTTTGTCATAGTGATATGCTAAATGAAATTATTCTTTGTCACTTTGTCCTTTTGTCCGTTCAGTCTGATAACCTCAGTTCTTGTGATTTGTTTGTTTTCTTCAATTAAGCTTAGTTGTTTCCTGTACCCAGGTGCATGCTATTTCTGCTCTTGGTTATGATGGTATGTGGAGCATATTTCTGACCTGGAAGTGTGGTTTCTTTGACTCAGAGCCACATCAGCATGCCTTCCATCCTGTACTTCCTTTGCATTATTTCCTTTTGGAGGGCTCAGTTTGCCACCATTTAATCTACAGATGATTCATCTGGGACTGAGAACTGGTAATGCTGTAATAACAATACCTTTCTTTATATAATACTCAATGCACTTACTACCTTAGACTTTCTCTGTTTATTAAGCACTTTCATTTTAATCCCTCACAGTAACCCTTTGCGTTAAGTCAGCAATTTTGTCTTAGTCTAAGATAGTGAAATTGTAGCTCAAAGAGCTTAAATAACTTGCTCAGAGTGGCAGTGCTTCTGAGTTACCCTGCTTAACAATTTCTACAGGAAATGAATACTTTTGAAGATACTCTGGATAAATAAAAAGGAATTTTCCAAACCACATCCCAGTTGTTAAAACCTAACTTGTTTTCAGTCTGGTCAGTTGATGAGACCAAGATTAAAAGGCCCATTCACCATACAGTTTAAATTGATGTGTCCAAGTCAAGAAAATAAATATTTAGGTCAGTTTTTATTCTGTTGCTTATGTGATAAAGTTCAGGAAGGCTGGCTCTTAAATTAGTGGAACTTGAAATGGAAGTAATTAAGCCATTAATCTTTTTATTACTATTCTCTTTTCCTTTCAGAGAGATGGAAAACTTGATGACTAGCTCCACCCTACCGCCCCTTTTTGCAGATGAAGATGGCTCCAAGGAGAGTAATGATCTGGCTACCACTGGGTAAGCAGCTGCTTTGGGACATTGGACTTCTCCGTAGGCCTCAAAACAAAACTTCTAACAAAGGAAGAAGTCCTAAAGAGGCAGTTTTATATCATAAGAATAGAGGGTGCATTTGTTTCACTTTGCAGAGAGAGTGACAGCCATCATAAACCACTTTGTAATCTGCATTCAATTATCTTTTGCAGTGCTCTGGTTTTTGTGAACTGATACAACAATATGTGGAATCTAGCAAACATTGGTGACTCCAGTTAAGAAAATTATATAGTCACCGTTAAGGAAATACCTGTCACAGAGCTAGCTCTAAAAAACAAATGCATTTTCTGTTCAAATTGCCATAGATATTAAAATAGTTTTTTCCCAAAGATCAGATTTTTTAATGTGGTTCTTTATTCAAAATGCTTAGTAACTTCAGCTGACTTCTGTTCTTTTCCCCATCCCACCTCGTTCTCCGTTCTGTGGGATCTTTTGAGAAATATGTAAAGAGATACAGAAAAGGGTTAATAACAGTAGTCTACCTCTTCCCTTAAAATCTCTGTTCCACTTGAATTTTTGTCCTTTCTAGATAGTTAGAGGTTATTTGGCAAAGAGAAAATGTGTTCACTAATAGACTGAAGTGCTAGCTAATCCCTAAGATGAATTATTTTAATATTCTTTGGAGCTCTTTAAAAAATAGGCTATACTTTGTAATTCTGTTTCCTTCCCTCACATTTATTTCTCACCTCGTTGATACCCGCCTTTGACCTCACTACTCAGATGAAAGTATTCTCCAAGACTTTTCTAAAGGCTGCTTAGTTACTATATTCATTCAGTAAAAACTTTCTGAGTATCTACTATGTGCCATTGTTCCAGGCATTAGATAGAAAGCATTGATCAAAACAGATAAAAATCATAGGCCCTTTAAAGTTCAAATTCAACTTGTTGAATCAGACAATAAACAGGATAAATAAGTAAAACACATATTATGTTGATAAGAACTATAGTTTTGTTGTTTTTTTTTTTTTTGAGACGGAGTCTCGCCCTGTCGTCCAAGCCCTGCCTCCCGGGTTTACGCCATTCTCCTGCCTCAGCCTCCCGAGTAGCTGGGACTACAGGTACCCGCCACCTCGCCCGGCTAGTTTTTTGTATTTTTTAGTAGAGACGGGGTCTCACGTGTTAGCCAGGATGGTCTCGATCTCCTGACCTCGTGATCCGCCCATCTCGGCCTCCCAAAGTAGAACTATAGTTTTAAAAAAGAAAAAAGTGGAGAAAAGGGATAGGAAGGGTTTGGGGATGCAGTTTTAGACAGGATGGCCCAGAAAGTGTTTAATGAGAAAGTGACTTGAATAAAGACCTGAAGGAAATAAGGCAACTAGCATGCAGTTTTCTGGGGAAGATTATCCTAGGCAGAGGGAGCAGTAGGTGCAAAAGCCCTGAGGCAGGAGAGTTTCCATCTTACCGAAATAGCCAGGAGGCCGGTGTGGCTAGAGCACACATAGCAGCAGAAGAGGCAGTAGAGGATTACATCAGTGCTTCTCAAACATGAATTGCCAAGAGAGCTGATGAAAATGCAGATTCTGATTTAGAAAATATGAAGACCAGAGATTCTACATTTCTAACAAGCTCCCAGAGAATGCCAGTTCTGTTGGTATGAGACCCATACTTTGGGTAAGAAGAGACTAGATCATAGGGATCAAAATGTTTTTTAGAGATCAAAATAAACCCTTTAACTTTTACTCTGAAGTGGGAGAGCATTGGAGGGTTTCAGGCAGAATTATATGATCTGACTTACGGTTTAATAAGATCCCTCTGACTGTTGTATTGAGAATAGAGTGAAGGGAGCAGGAGCTGGAACGAGGAGACCAGTTAGGAGGCTCTTAAAATAATTCGGGAGACAGATGATAGCCTGAAGAACCATCATCGGGTGACTTTCACAAGAGTGTTTTTGGTGGAATAGTAGGGGCAAAAACCTCATTGGAGTGTGTTTCAAAAATAATGGGAATGAGGGGTAGTGAGAAGTATAGAATTCTAGATATATTTTGAAGGTATACCAAACAGAATTTGCCTGAAAGAAAGGATGAGGAATGTAAGAAAGGAGAAGAAAAGCAGTCAAAGACAACTCAAAAGTTTTGGCCAAAGCAACTGGAGGGATGGAGTTGCCGTTAGCTTAGTTGGGGAAAACAGAACAAGTGTGGGAGGGAGTTGTAGGAGCTCAGTTTTGGAAATTTTACATTAGAGATGCTTATTAGATATCTAAGTGGAGATGTCACATATGCACTTTGATATCAGGTTCTGCTATTAGGGGGATGTTTAGGCGAGACAGAAAGTTGGGATTTATCAGCATATAACATTCAAAGCCACGAGACTGAGTGAGATCACCAAAGAAATGAGCACTCTATGGATGGAAGAAAGAAGAGATCTAAAGCCTGAGCTCTGGCATACTCCAGCATTTAAAAGTCAGACAGAGGCCGGGCACAGTGGCTCATACCTGTAATCCCAGCACTTTGGTAGGCTGAGGTGGGTGGATCACTTGAGGTCAGGAGTTCGAAACCAGCCTGGCCAACATGGTGAAACCCCCGTCTCTAATTAAAAATACAAAAATCAGCCAGGTGTGGTGGCACATGCCACCACACCCAACTACTTGGGAGGTTGAGGTGGGAGAATTGCTTGAATCCAGGTGGCAGAAGTTGCAGTGAGCCGTGATTGTGCCACTGCACTCCAGCCTGGGTGACAGAGCAAGCTCTGTCTCAAAAAAAGAAGAAAAAAGAAAGAAAGAAAGAATAGGAAGAGTCAATAGAGTCTAAAACAAGTTGCTAGAAAGGTAGCAGAAAAGCCAGAAGAGTGAAGGGTCCTGGAACCCAAGTGAAAAAAAAAAAGTATTTCAAGGAAGGGGAAAAGATCAACGTGTCAGATGCTTCTGGTACATCAGGTAAGATGGGGGCTGAGAAATGACACTGGATTTAGCATGGGTGTCATTGGTGGCTTTGACAAGAGTTGTAAACACAAATCTCCTTTGAAGTGGGCTTAAGGGAGAAGTCAGTAAGTATAAACAAGTTATTTCCAGGGGTTGTGCTATAAAGGAAAGGAGAAAAATTGGGACCTTAACTGGAAGTGGGATTGAGTTTTTTTCTTTTCATTTTGTTTTGTGTTAAGAGAATTAATGTCATACGTATATGCTGATTAGACTGATCTTGTAGAGAGAAAAGAATTTATATTGCCAGAAAGGACAGAATTGCTGAAAATCTGCCCCTGGGTAAACAAGAGTATGTGAGATCAAGGGTGCAAATAGAAGGGTTGTTGGCTTTAGCTAGGAACATGGATAGTTTATTCATGGTAACAAAAGATCCCCCTTTATTTTTTTTTTCCAGTCTTCGTCCAACTTGTCATCAAGAAGGCATGTGCTGCCTTGGCCATTCCTGTTCACTTAAGTCAGGGATTCATGGGATTCTGTTTTCCCGTGTGAATTCCCAAGTGATTCCTGTCCACTTAAGTCAGGGATTCATAGGATTGCTACTCTTTCCCAAACCTAGTTCTTATATTTTACCGAAATAAGAATGTACAAGAATTAGTAACTTAAAAATTGATGGCACAGTTGAAATGAAAATGACAGTGAAAGAACAAGTTGTCTAACACATCCAAAATGATTGAAATATTTGGAAAACAGCCCTGCAGAGATCAAACTGGATCTCGATGGTACCTCTTTTCAGCGAAAATGATTGGCATTGATTTCATAGCTTCTTTTACTTAACCTTTTTTAAAGGACCTCAAAAATGTAGGAATCTCCTGCTAAAATCATCTATTATGTTTCCTAGAAAGGGTCAGAAAAGTATAATTGCTTTCAGTCCCAAGACAGTCTGCTTCCTGTTTTCATCCATTTCTCGGTCCACTGTAATCTGGGATTTATTCTCATAATTCCACTAAAACTATACTTAACTAAAATTGGCAGTGACCTTCAGGTCTTCAAATTTAGCAGATACTTTTTGGCCTATCTTATTTAACATCTGCAACTTTTTACTTGATTAGCCACTACCCTTCTCAAAAGTCTTCCTGCCTTGGCCTCTGCAGTCGTCTTCTCTCCAGTTATCTTAATGCCCTTCTCAATCTCCTTCCTAGTTTTTTTACCTTGCTCATACAATGATATTGCTTCAGCCGAGTTCTATCCTGACTTTTCCTTCTTACTGTCTTTCTGGAGAATATCTAGCACTGCCCATTATTTCCATGGGCTAACGCCTCTCAAGTCTATCTTTATGCCCTTTTGTTCCACTTCTGTTTTCCTGGGGCATGTTTCCAGTTGTCTGTAGTACATTTCTACTTAATTATATTACAAGTGTTTCACATTTATCATTTTCTTGTCTGTCTGTCCACACACACATACATACCCCTGTTCTTACCTTGGTTAATATTAAGTACATAACCATCAATTGGAAGCCTCAGAATTACCTTTGACTCTTCTTTTCTTTCACTATTAAAGTCAATCAGTTATTAAGTTCTCTCCATTCTACCTTTTTTTTTTTTTTTTTTTTTTTTTTTGAGACAGAGTCTTATTCTGTCATCCAGGCTGGAGTGCAGTGGCATGATCTCGGTTCACTGCAACCTCCATCTCCCAGGTTCAAGCGATTCTCCTGCCTCAGCCTCCCCAGTAGCTAGGATTACAGGCACTGCCATCATGCCCAGCTAATTTTTTTATTTTTAGTAGAGACAGGGTTTCACCATGTTGGCCAGTCTGGTTTTGAATTCCTGACCTCAAGTGATCCACCTGCCTCAGCCTCCCAAAGTGCTGGGATTACAGGCGTGAGGCACCACACCTAGCCATTCTGCCTCTTAAGTATCTCTTAGCTTTCCTTCTGCTCGGAATCCTGCCTGCCTTTGTCTCTCACTTAATCTATTACAGTAACCTCTTGATAGTCTCCCTTTCTCCTTTTATACCCAGTTCTATCTGGAATGGTGTTGTTTACCTTGATGAATACATACTCATCTTTTAGGACCTCCTCTATAAATTCTTTCTTCACATCCCTCCATACATACAAAATTCATCATACACTCTACCATACCTTTATGGTACTTTTAACAAGCCTTTATTTTAGTACTTATGTTGCATTGTAATGATTCTCTATAACACTATGGGTTGTGCATTCTTTCAGAATAATGACTGAATATTACTCTATTATCCATCTTTCTACCACTCTTGCTTTCCCAACTCCTCCCTCGGTCAAAAACGAAAACAAAAATACTCACTAGCACATGGCGTTACCTTTCCTTCTATTCCTTTGTCCACATGTAGTAAGATAAGTCCACCTAAGACCCTACCATCATCTGTAGCTTCTTGTGTTCGCTCTTCAGAAGGGTGAAATCTGGTTTGCTAACTCATCTGGAACAGTATAGTGGGAGCAGGAAATAAGTACATCTGTCTGATTTATTAACATGTATACCTGAACTTACTGAACTTGATATTGTTCTTAGATGATCTAATTGTCAGTAAACGCTATAATCCAAGAAGAAATAGCCAATGAAATGTACCATTAAGAGATTTTTTCTTACACCCTTTAAGAACTCTTTTGTGATAGTTGGCAAACTGCCTCTACAACTCCCATTGCTATTCACTTTTTTCGTTAATAGTGTTTTCCCTTTACATTGGAGATACATGAAAGGTAGCATGTAAAAGTCAGATTCTACTGCATATTCAGAACTAAAACATGAAGTCTGTGTTTAGAGGAGATCATCTTTTTGAAGAAGATTATAGTTGGTTTTGGTAGGAGATGTCTTCATGGAACTGACCTGGCTTAATCAAGCACTGAAACCAGTTTTTTAAAACACCCTGTAACTTCTGTGAAGACATTGTTTACATTTATACAGATTACTGGGGGAATTGATTCAAGGACTGGCATGTGCTTTTGCTGGCAGGGAAATTTATCTAGAACCTTAGTAAACAGGTGGAGTTTTTGTGTTGTTGATACTTCTGCCTATTATTCAGGTTAAATCACCCAGAGGTTCCATACAGTAGTGGCGCCACATCATCCACCAACAATCCAGAATTTGTGGAGGATCTCTCCCAAGGTCAGTTGCTTCAGAGTGAGTCTTCAAATGCAGCAGAAGGCAATGAACAGAGGCATGAAGATGAGGTAAGCTGAAGTATCTCCTTCTGTTCCTATCCTCTGAAACTTCTGAAGAAGCAGTCACAAGGAAGGTGTGTTGATCAAGGTGCTGATCATCTAACCTTCTTATATTCTTAGGCTGATACCTGCAAAATTTTCTGTTTTCTATTTCTTGTTTTATACGGAACCATATTAATAATTTTAATGGCATAGACAGGTAGACTCTTCTTTCCCTGTTCCCTAAGAAATACCTACCTCATATTAGATGTTCAACAAATACTTGTTGAATGAGTGAATGATTTAATCATTAATAAGTAAGTAATAAGAAGTGTACATGCCCTTACTCAAGGCCACACTCTGCTCACCAAGCCCTGCTGCCTGGAGCCCTATGTGCCCAAAGGATTCATACTACTTACCAAATCCTTCACCCTCCCATAGGGAGTACCTTTCCCTAACTCACACAAAGGCATATGAGCCTGGGCAGTCATGCCCTTGTTGGACTTTCAGTGTTTCTGACAAATAACTGATTACATTGTCAGTGTTTTAAGGTACTCTTTTTTTTTTTTTTTTTTTTTTTTTTTAGCCAATAAAGAGTGCCACCATTGATTTTTGTCTTTTTTCTTATTTTAAAAAAGCTGGCTGGGCCTGGTGGCTCATGCCTGTAATCCTAGCACTTTGGGAGGCCAAGGCGTGCGGATTACCTGAGGTCAGGAGTTCAAAACCAGCCTGGCCAACATGGTGAAACCCGTCTCTACTAAAAAATACAAAAAATTAGCCAGGTACAGTGGTAGGTGCTTGTAATTCCAGCTACTTGGGAGGCTGAGGCAGGAGAATCTCTTGAACCTGGAGATAGAGGTTGCAGTGAGCCAAGATACTGCACTCCAGCCTGGGCTACAGAGTGAGACTTTGTCTCAAACAAAAAAAAATTAATTTTTTATCTCTCCTATTGGCATTTTAAAAGATTATAATGAATGCTTAAAGCTTCTTAAATACCTTAAACCCAAATTGTTTTTTTTGAGATGGAGCCTTATTCTGTTGCCCAGGCTGGAGTGCAGTGGCACAATTTCAGCTCGCTGCAAACTCTGCCTTCCCAGGTTCAAGCTATTCTCCTGCCTCAGCTTCCCAAGTATCTGGGATTACAGGTGCATGCCATCATGCCCGGGCAATTTTGTATTTTTAGTGGAGATGGAGTTTCCCCATGTTGACCAGGTTGGTCTCGAAATTCTGACCTCAAGTGATCCGCCTGCCTTGGCCCTCCAAAGTGCTGGGTTTACAGGTGTGAACCACTGTGCCAGCCCATAGTAACTTTAATGTAACTAGGTAAAAAAAAAAAGAAAAAAAAACTAATACCAAATACATAATTTGCCCAATGGTGAATTATCATATCATTTTATTTTATATACATTTGGAGGAGTAGAGTACTACAGTTAGTATTTAGATATTTTTGTCCTTGTTTATTTATCTTTTTCCTGTCTGAAATAAGAATTATTGTTTCCATGAAACATTAACTGATAGGGCTGTGTGTATTTGTAAAATTATGAAGTGAAAATATGATGTACCTTACATCTTATTTAAAGGGCCAAGAAAAAGGGCTCTGGTGAAACATCAGTGGTACCTCAGTCCTTTTCGTTTCCTTAGTTTTTTTTCAGAGGTGATTCAATCTTTTGATTTAACTGGTAACTCAACATATAAAGACCTCTGACTACGAAATGTACATCTAGGCTGGGTGCAGAGGCTCATGCCTATAATCCCAGCACTTTGGGAGGCTGAGGTGGTTGGATCACCTGAGGTCAGCAGTTCAAGACTAGCCTGATCAACATGGCAAAACCCCATCTCTGTTGAAAATACAAAAATTAGCTGAGTGTGGTGGTGCCTGCCTGTAATCCCAGCGACTTGGGAGACTAAGGCAGGAGAAACGCTTGAACCTGGGAGGCAGAGGTTGCAGTGAGCCGAGATAGCACCATTGCACTCTATCCTGGGCAAGAAGAGCAAAACTCTACCTCAAAAAAAAAAAAAAAATTAAAATTAAATATACATCTAAAGGAACAAATTGTCAAGCCAAAGACCTCATCTTCATTTCAGATATACTTACTGAAATTTTTCTGAGACTTAGATATTAATGTAATATTCCATTTGCTATCTGCTATGGGAAATAAGCTAGTCTTTGAAAGTTACCAATGAGCAGCTCCCTTTGTGAGTTATTTTTAATCTCTGCTACAACTTGTTTCTTCCTTTGCCTGGTGCGTGTGACACCATCTCACTCTGATCTGACAACGTCTGCCTCTCTACCACAATGCTGCATGTGCTGCTGTATTTCCCATTTGGACACTCTCCTGTCAGGAATCAGGACCTGACAGTTGTCTGTGGGACAGTCATATGCATATGAAGGTCAAAGCTGAGTGATCATGGCACCTTTTATTCTCACACATTGTGATTAGCACAAAAATAGCCCTTTAATGCAAGATTTTGTAGTGTGGTATGTAAAAGAGTTTGCAAGTGAAGCATTTGGGGTTCCTCGAAAATTGCATTGCTGTCATTTATAATAGCTACAACAGATATGGAGAGCTTTGAATATCCAGGGCCAAATTGCAACTCTTAATCCTGTTTTGTTGGTTGTTGTTTATTTTTGTTGTTGTTGGGTTATTTTGGGAGATGGTTGTTGTTTGGTTTTTGGTTTTTTATTTTGTTTTGTTTTGTAGCAACGAAGTAAACGAGGAGGTTGGTCCAAAGGAAGAAAGAGGAAGAAACCTCTTCGAGACAGCAATGCACCCAAATCCCCTCTTACAGGATATGTTCGGTTCATGAATGAGCGTCGAGAACAGCTTCGAGCAAAGAGACCAGAAGTCCCATTTCCAGAAATCACAAGGATGTTAGGCAATGAATGGAGTAAACTGCCTCCTGAGGAAAAACAGGTAATTGTTCTTATTCCTGACTCTTTGTTTGGTTTTGATTATATCTCAGAAATAACTTCCAAAAGAAAAGCAAAGAGGATGGACAGTTGATTCTGCAATTTTGTCACAGTGCCTAGGCGACCAGAAAAGCAGGGTCCATCATAGCAGTTTTCTCTAACTTAGTGATTTTTAAACTATTTGTTCGAGGGGTGTGAGCAGGGAAGGAGTCTAGGACTCCCCTCAACCAAAGCAGTACCACTTTTTATGCGCTGAGGTCACATAAGATTTTTGTAAGTGGTTCAGTATTAAGAAATCTACCAATAAAATATATTCCACTGAGTTAAATGAAAAGTTGTGAATTCAATGAGAAAAAGTCACTTAACACAATTCTGCAGTTCACATAAGATTTTTAAGAAAAAAATGTTACTGCTTTAATACATTTTTTAAACTAGAGTCTGGCAAATTAACCTGCTATTGAAAATAAAGCAAGAACAACTTGAATTCTTTCTCCTCTAAGACAGAAACTAACCTGATTGGCAAACTGAAATGAATCCATTTGTTAGAGATTCGAGAGGAATTAAGGACAAGATAGCCATGAGCTGGTTGAAATACCACTAAATGGTCATGATTGTGGGAGTTGCTTTGGGTTAAAAGTTCCCAGCATTCCCAGCATCTGAAAGATATCTATATTTCTTTTATGTCTTAAACTCTTTTATGACTTACACTTTTTAGAAAGGATTCCAGACACACTAAAACCAAATTGAAAAATACTCCCCTGGGAATTAATTGACTTCAGAAATTTTCAAAGAGATCAGATTCAGTTGCAACTTTTGAAGCTCTGTGTTAGTAGTAGCAAGCTAGCAGAAGGCAGTGAATATTATCCATTGTTTAGGCACTACTGTAGAAAAGGATAGTGGGCTGTACATACTATGTTATTCTTTTCTTTTTTATTTTTCTTTATTTTAAAATTAATGTGTGCTCATTATTTAGATCCTTTTCAGAGAATACAGAAGTGTATAAACAAAAATGTAAAAATAACAGTGGTTATTTCTTGGGATAACCACTATTACGTAGGACAAAGGTTTTGTGTTTGTTTTTGTTTTATTAACTTTTTTGTGGAAATAATTTCAAATGTACAAAAAGTTACAAACATAAAAATAGTACAAAGAACATCCAAACACTCTTTGCCCAGATTCACCTATTGTTAACACATTTTATTCCATTTCTCCATTTCGATATGCACTTATAATATGCTCAGTCTTTCTTACACTTTTGCGTGCTCAGTCTTTCTCTCTCTCTCTCACTCTCACACACACACACTTGCATGTGTACACCCAGACACACAAAATTTTGTTTTAATCATGTGAGGATAAATTATATACATTGTAGCCCTTTACCCCCAGAATATTTCAGTGTTTATTTCAAAGAATATTTTCTTATATAACCATAGTATAGTCATCAATTTCATAATTTTTCATTAACAATACTTTAATCTGTCATCCATATGTTGACCTAACCTCATTTCTTTATAACATTTTTCCATTCCAGGACAGGTTCCAGTCTAGGGTCAGGTTTTGTGTTTAGTAGTCAAGTTTCTTTAGCTATTTCCATAGTTTCTTTAGACTATTTCCATAGTCTTTCTTTTTCTTTTATAACATTGATATTTTTTAAAAATACAGTTCCCTTCTGCTTCCCCCGCTTCTTTTACCTTTAACAGAACATTGCTTATTGTGTATTTTTCAGATGTTTCCTCATGATTAGATTGAGGTTACGCATTCTTGGTGGAATGACTTGCATAGGCGGTATATCACATATGCAGGCACACAATGTCCTTTTGTTTCTCACTGGTAATATTAATTTTGCTTACCTGGTACATGATTTAAATTCTCCTTTGTCATTAGTAATCTATGGGGAGACAATTTAAGAACATGCAAATAGTGTGTTCTACATCAACATTTTCCCCTAGATTTAGCATCCATTGATTGTTTTTGCCTGATTTAATCTTTATCATTATGGTTACAACGTGATGATTTTTCTAACTCCAGCACTCCCTTCACATTTACCAGTTAGCCTTCAGCATTCTAATCTAAGCAAGATCTCGGCTTACTGCAACCTTGACCTCCTGGGCTCAAGCACCCCTCCCACCTCAGCCTCCTGAGTAGCACATACCACCAAACCTGGCTAATTATTTTATGTTTTGTAGAGATGGGATCTCACTTTGTTGCCCAGCCTGGACTCAAACATCTGGGCTCAAGCAATCCTCTTGCCTCAGCCTCCCAACATCCTTTGATTACAGATATGAGCCACCATGCCCGATCCCCTACCCCCATTTATTTATTTATTTATTTGTTTGTTTGTTTGTTTGTTTTTTGAGATGGAGTCTTGCTCTGTCGCCCAAGCTGGAGTGCAGTGGTGCAATCTCAGCTCATTGCACCCTCTGCCTCCCAGATTCAAGTGATTCTCTAGCCTCAGCTTCCCACGTAGCTGGGACTACAGGCGTGCACCACCACGCACACCCAGCTAATTTTTGTATTTTTAGTAGAGATGGGGTTTCAGCATGTTGACCAGGCTGGTCTCGAACTCCTGACCTCAAGTGATCCACCCACCTCAGCCTCCCAAAGTGTTGGGATTATAGGCGTGAGCCACCATGCTCCTACCCCCATGTATACCCCCATTTATTGTATTTGTATGGTAACAAATCATTGGTATTATGTCTATTATAAATCATACTAATAATCGTATGAAGTTTCTTCTACTAGTTTATATTGTATTACTATACTTAATTATTTTGGTGCTTAAATTGTACCAGATTTGGCCAGTTGGGTATCCCCTACATCTGGCTCTTATGTGGGACAAGGTGTTTAATATGATTTCTGAGTGTGTTTTCCATTCATTTAGAAGCAGTATTTTTATACTTTCTTATACTTCCTTTTGATGAATGAAAAGGGCAAAGCATTAAACAAAATAATCCTGGTAGAGCAATGAACTTTGTTTAAATAATTAATAGCACAAAGCAATCAAAGCATGTAGATGGAGGTTCTCTCAGAGTAGTCCATTTTTAGGTCCATAGGATGAGATCATTATTTTTACATTCTTTGTGTCTCCTAGCTTCATTGCTCCAATCTTCTGGCTCTTAAAGGGCCAATTGATGTATGACATCATCCCCTCAAAATGGGCTGGAGACAGCAAAACAAAGTAATATTCTATTCCTTCCCCTGGGAAGACTAAGTGTGCCTATGTGGTGTGCAGATCTCATGAGGATGGCTCTAGTGGCCATGTAGAGTTCTATCTATAGAGTTAGAAGAATAACTCTAATCATCTTCATGAATTTTTTATAAGAATGATCTCAGTAGAACTTGTCTTCATTAGGTTAGAAAAGGCAATAATTAGTCTAAAAACTCATAATGACCTATTTCTTTTATAATTGAGAGGTTATATTTTATTCTATTCATACAACTCTTATTTTTCTGATTCTTTTTTAAGGCATATTCCCTATATTCTTTTCTTCCCATGTTCTAATTGTCTCATTTTCTTCAAATAGGTAGTTTAATTTTATTTAAATAAGATCTCATTTTCTTGAAAATAATTCTGTGTTTCTTTCCTAGCGCTACCTTGATGAAGCAGACAGAGATAAGGAGCGCTACATGAAGGAACTGGAACAGTATCAGAAAACTGAGGCCTACAAGGTCTTCAGTAGGAAAACCCAGGACCGTCAGAAAGGCAAATCTCATAGGCAAGGTATCAAAACCAGAACCAAATGTATTTGTAATTTGTTGTGGGTGATGGAGTGTCTGTCATAAAACCAACTGTTAAGAGTGGTAACTAGAAAAGACGTGTTTCTGTTTTCTCTCCACTATTCACTTACAAGCATTATTTTGGAATTTTATTAAAATCACATTGCTCTCATTTAGAAATTTCAACTGGGTTTCCATGTCTGTTATCGATGATTTTGGCTTGTCCTCCAAGCCCCCTGTTAGTTGCCTGCCTGCCCTTTTCCTGATTCCCAGTTTAGGCATTTCTCTGCCTATAAGCAAACCTATCTACAAAATTGTATCAGTAACAGTAACTTGCCTTTAACACTTCTAAGACTTTCATGTGTCATTTTTGAAGCACCATCCACAACTAGTCTATTTTTCCTTAGCCATCACATCTTCTCTCTACTTGGGCATCTGGCCTGCTAAAATTATAGATGTTGTACAAGTAGTCTCTTTGGTTTGTGTCTTCTGTCTACTCTTTCACCCTGTTCTCCCTAAAGTTAAAAACTGTGTCTGCTGTTTCTCTTATGCCTAATTATGAATTCTAATTCTGTAGGTATGGGGTTCCCTTACTTTTGTTGGCTGACCGATTAATAAAGCCTTAAGGAAAAATATAATATGTTATGAGAATCTACATATATCAGCAGGTTTTATAGTTTGGCACAGTCATACACTTCGATTTGGTTATTGCTTTCTTTTTAAATGTAATGTTCTCTTATTCTTTTATATTTTTAGATGCAGCCCGGCAGGCCACTCATGATCATGAGGTAATTAGCCATCTGTCTACATACCACATATATGTATTTATAATAATGTTGCTTTTTGAAATGCTACTGGATTTTTTTTTTTAAGGAATGCAGAGTATTTCCTATATCATAATTCAGATTAAATGAGATACTTTAGCTTGGGGGTTCTTAGCATATGGCAGACACTTACGTTGTGTGTCTGTCATTGAACTACAGCCCCTAACCTCAATCCTTTCCTGTGATCTAAGAATTTTATTGGCTTTAAATGCCAAAGATGGCTGGAATTTGGAATGAAGTATAGAAATCAGGGCTAGCTGAAAGCTATAACTTGACCATAGTTTATCATCACCACATACTTTAATCTGACTCTCAGAAAAGTTGTTATTTAAAGAATCCAGCATTTGCTTAAAATGAACTGTTCAGCTACAATGTCGATAGAGCACAAGCACCAGTATCTCATTTTTTTGTTTGTTTTGTTTTGTTTTGTTTTTGAGATAGAGTCTCACTCTGTTGCCCAGGCTGGAGTGCAGTGGCACAATCTCGGCTCACTGCAACCTCTGCCTCCTAGGTTCAAGCGATTCTCCTGCGTCAGCCTCCCAAGTAGCTGGGACTACAGGCTCGTGCCACCACACCCAGCTAATTTTTTTGCATTTTTAGTAGAGACAGGGTTTCACCATATTAGCCAGGATGGTCTCGATCTCCTGACCTTGTGATCCACCTGCCTTGGCCTTCCAAAGTGATGGGATTACAGGCGTGAGCCACCATGCCCTGCCCAGTGTCTCAGTTCTTACACCTCCTTTCCTATTCCCTCACTTCACTAGCACGTGTTTGTATACTGGTTTCTTTCCTCCCACTTGGTTCAGCTCCACTGATAGGATTTAGGCCTATGTTTCTGTGTGTATGGGATTTAGGTGTGTGTGTTATTTCAAATTATGTTTCCTCCTTCAAACTTTTGTTTCCTCCAACTTCCTTTAACCTTCATGGCTCTCTATACTTCTCTTATGTGCTTAGCTGATCTGACCTAGGGGTTTTGAGGTAATTCAAGGGCTCACACTCTTTGGTTGTAATTTCTTTGCGGACATGCACAGTCTAGTTTTCATCTTTATATCCAACCCTATACCACCTATCATGATACCCTTACCTTGAGAAGGTATTCCATAAGTGATTATTTTTGTACAAGAATCTATTCAAAGTTGACCTGAAATAACTGGGAATTTGAACAAAAAGAATTTTCTGATGTACTATTTTACATGTATTTGTTTTTTTACCAAATCAAGGAAATGTTGGTTACCTTAAAACATAGAGAAAAGATTCAGATTCACAGGTCAAATAGATGTTATTACCATCTATGAACTATAAAGTGAGAAACATAGTAAATATTTGCATTTTATTCTTCAGATAGATCCCATATAAATGTAATTATATATGACATTCTATGCTCTAATTCGGATGAAATGTTATGTTTTTTTGCTGGAGAAACTTTGTATGTATTCTTTGTATTGTAAATCATAATAATGTTGCAAACTTTTCATATTAGCAGACATTTGTATAATTACTTCTATCTTTCTTTGCCTGTGTGCCCAACTATCAATATCATGAAATTTCCGTACTTCTTTTTTTCTCTATTTTATAGCTTCTCTATCCTTAAGAGTTACCAAAGAGAATTTGGACAGTAATCTGAAACATTAGAGCTCACATTTTCTAGTCAGTCGTCTGAATAGGTGTCAATCATCTGACTCATTTCATCACTATGAATTTTGCTGGCCAAACTATATGCGACATTTTTGTCTTCAGTAAACTTGATAGTTGCAGTCAGAAAACATGTAGATTTAGTCTGTATCGTAGAACCTGCTGCTGATAATTTGAGAAGTGAAGGTGTTTATTCAGATACATTAGTATAATATGAATTTCTGTAATGTCTGTGATTTGTGAAAAGAAGTGAGTCTCTATGTTTCCCTGTTACAGGATTAGACTAGACACATGTTAAACCAAACAAAAAAAAGGAGTGAGCAGATGGAGAGCGAATAGTTGTTTCTTAAAAGGTTATACAGTAGGTTCTGTAAATCCATGTGTTGGTATGCCCACAGCAGGATAAAGCTCCTTTAGTAAGCGTGTTGACCCAATTAATGTCCCTTACTTTAGCCATTTTTATTTTTCACTGAATAATATGTTTCCTAAATTAGATAATTTTAGAACAATTGCAACATAAAAGAACTGATTTGAAAGTTTTAAAACTGTTTTTAAACACTGTTACCCAGTAATTTTCTTACATATAACTTCTTAGTATAATAGAAGTTCAGAAAAATAGAAAGCACTGTGGGTGAAAAGCAGCCACAGAAGGAGCCCATGGAAAGGAGTAATTGAATCAGGACTTTAAAATGACCTAGGTTTTGTGGAGACCTCAGGGTGGGTAAAATGGCTCCAGCAGAGGTATGAGTAAGTTTTTAATAAAAGAGCAAATATCTTGCATTGTCTAAAGACCGTAGATCCTAAATACGTACTTATTTCCCTTTACTTATCCTATGAGGAGTAAAACACTGAAACTTAGTGATCCTCTCAAGTGACCACCTCATTTTGTCAGTGAGGAAAGTGACTTGCCTAAGACGGTATATAGAATGGAAAGAATTTACCCAGAATCACTTACTGAATTAAATTGGAGGCAGAATTGTGACGGAAACCCAGGCCTTCTGTGTCATAGTCTAGCATTCTTGACAGCACAGTGCCATGCTACGTAGCATAAACGACACAGTGTTGAAAGTAAAAATGGGCCTGGTTGCCCGAGATGTCAGTAAAATGTGTTGGTAGTTAAGTAAACTATTTGGTTTGTGTATAGTAAAGAAACCTATTGTATTCCAAATGAAACTTGGATCCATAAGTCATTGTTACCAAGGCAGGTACTGGAGAGGGCATATTAGAGCTGAAGAAATGCTGACCTGAAAGCCATTCTGCATAGCAGTGGGGCACTTCAGGGTGGTACACAATGTTAAGAGCATTTCCCAAAGTAAAAGGCTCTTGAGAGAAGCACATATCACACTCTTTGAAATTCTGGCACTGGGCCTAGATCACAGCAAGATAGGTTCAGTTCAAAAGGGCCTCTTTTCTCTTAACCTCCATTCAATATCCAGAATGGAAAACCGAAGTGAAGAATATTCTTGCTCCTCTCAAATCGAAAGCCAGCCCACTAGACCCAAGAGTTAGCTAGTATTACTCTCAAGAAAGTGTCTGTATCTTATGTGAAAACTAAGATAGAAACAATAATTTTGTTTCTCCTTTAATTTATGAGAAATGACAGAATGACACTCAGCCTGAACAAATTAGACCCTTTCAGTGAAAGGGTAATCAAATCCTTATGATTTTAATCCCTTGAGCTATCCTTGGAGCAGCTTAAGTACACCCAAGCCCCCAGGAGGATCCTCTCCATGCCATGAAATGTGCTCAGTAATGGAAGAGCGCTGATGTTTTTTATTACCACTCTTCCATTAAGTAGAATTTCTCTGTTACCTTTCAGAGACTGAACAGTTTCATTTAATTGCTTTAATGTTTCTTATTTTGTGCTCTAAGAATCTGTACCAAGGGGCAGTGTGTTAATGCACCTATGTGGTGCTGGCCTCTGCCCTTACATAATTAGCTTGGTTTGGACTGCTCTGGCAAAGGAGAGAAAAGATTACCAGTCTGAGGAGAGTCAAGACCTTGGAGAGGGATCTTTGTACCATGGTAATGGGAGCCAAGCGTCTCCACTTTACCCATCTAACTGGCAGATATTGAGACGTATGGCTAGGTAACTGATCTCATGTAACTGCAGTTAAGTTGGAGACTAAATAAGATAGGATGATAATGTCCTAAGTCTTTATGCTAAGTCATCTGTGGACTTACGTTTGTATCTGTTATGCCTTGTGCGTGTTGGGATTATGTGTCATAAGTTTTGTTTTCCTGCAGCAGCCCAGTAACAGTTAAAGCATATGGGAAGCCAGCAAATTTGAGAGAAAGCCACTGCAAAATATGGCTGAGATTCCTTCTGGAACCAGCCTTTCTTGTTCATACATTAATTTCCATTGAAATCCCCTAGGAACTGGCTCGAGGTAGAGCTTTGCATGTTGAAACTTGGGACTTTCAATTGATAATTTTGTTGTTTATTTTCAAGTTGTTCTGGGAAACTTTGCTTTCTTTTGTTAGGAAGAAAAATACAAAGTAGAAATTAAGTGTTCTGAAATTACATAGCTTTTCAGTGTCTTTCTTGCTCAGCTGCCATTGGCAGGTGGTTCACACAGCCCAGCCCCCTTACTAGGCAGCCACCATTATGAAAACAGGAGCTCGGGTGTCAGATTTCCCTCTTAAGCTGTGAACTGCTTAGCTTTTCTACTGGGCACCATGTCATTTTGGGGTTCAAAGATTTAGAAAACTAGTGGAGGCCGGGCACGGTGGCTCAAGCCTGTAATCCCAGCACTTGGGGAGGCCAAGGCAGGTGGATCACCAGAGGTCAGGAGTTAAGACCAGCCTGGCCAACATGGCAAAACCCCATCTCTACTTTAAAAATACAGAAAATTAGCCAGCCATGGTGGTAGGCACCTGTAATCCCAGCGACTTGAGAGGCTGGGGCAGGAGAATTGCTTGAACCCAAGAGACGGAGGTTGCAGTGAGCTGAGATCGCGCCACTGCACTCCACCGTAGGCAACAGAGAAAGACTCCGTCTCCAGAAAAAAAAGAAAAAAAGCCAGTGGTGACAAGAGTAGGAAAGATACATTCTATCTAGCTTTGAACAGTTGTTTATAGGAATGAAATATAGGTATTATGTTTGCATGTTTTTCATGTTATAAAGGTCCTGGGATCTTAAGATTTCACTAACAGTTTCTTCACTTCTCACTTCCTGCCATTTTACCACCTTTGTTATGGAAAATTTTGAACACTATGCCAAGACACTTAAAATTAATATTCACAATGCTTTCAACTTCAAATTCATTTTAGAAGTGACAGCCAAAGCATCTTGAATTATTGACTTTATTCTTAAAGATCATTCTGGAATATATTTTGCAATGATCTTGTGAGGCTTTTTGACTTTTAATGGCTTATTGGTGAATTAATTTTAGGCTTTGTTACTCTTTTGTATCTCACATAATCCTCTGCTTTCTAATTTTTAGAACCTAGTTATTTCTGATTTCTTGGTCTTGTATGTATGTTTGTTTGTTTGTTTTTCCTTTGTCTAAAGAAAATCTGAAAGACCCCAAAGATAGGCTGCCTCTCATAAGTAAATAGAAGAACCAATGGAATATCATAATTATTGCTCGTAGCTGTCAGATTTCTGCTTAAAATTCTTATTGTCCACTCTGCAGATTTATATTGCATAATCTTAGGGAACATTTTACATGCATAACCAACAAAAGTGACTGAAAAAAAACACTCTTTCTCAATTCCCACTGCAATCACTTTCACAACTGTATACTGTTGACTATTCAAAATACAAGGCTAAGAATTGGCTTCAAATTCTCCATTAGGGAAATTTACGTAACGTTGTTTTAAGGTTTCTAATTACACAGTAGTTGTACACCTGAGAGAAGTGAATACTTTACCTGCTTAAACTCTATGAAAGTTGGATTCCAATGGAAAGATGAATACATTTCCCTCACAGACTCACCTGGACTGATCCCTGCTCACCCTATTCTTTTTTAAAGAAGACGTGATCATTGTCTTCAGGCACTATTATTTAATTTAGCTTCTATTAAGAATTAACTGTTTTGGGCCGGGCGCGGTGGCTCAAGCCTGTAATCCCAGCACTTTGGGAGGCCGAGACGGGCGGATCACGAGGTCAGGAGATCGAGACCATCCTGGCTAACACGGTGAAACCCCGTCTCTACTACAAAATACAAAAAAAAAACTAGCCGGGCGAGGTGGCGGGCGCCTGTAGTCCCAGCTACTCGGGAGGCTGAGGCAGGAGAATGGCATAAACCTGGGAGACAGAGCTTGCAGTGAGCTGAGATCTGGCCACTGTACTCCAGCCTGGGTGACAGAGCGAGACTCCGTCTCAAAAAAAAAAAAAAAAAAAAAAAAAAAAAAAAAAAAAAGAATTAACTGTTTTGTTCCTCTTGATTCACAGAAAGAAACAGAGGTAAAGGAACGGTCTGTTTTTGACATCCCTATATTTACAGAGGAATTCTTGAACCATAGCAAAGGTGATTACTGAAGTTTCTTTTTGTGTTTCTCAGATTTTTGACAGGGGACTTACTTCTCAGAAGAAATGCATTGCTCAAAAGCAATGGTAGTGTTATCCCTCCTTAGGACTAGTCTAAAGGAAGAAGAACTGCCTATATTGCACTCTATGGTAAAGGTAGCTGCTCAAAGACCAGTGAAGGAAAGTTAGGCCATTGTTGTCAAAGCTTCTTTGGTCTCTGGATGAAAGGAAATAAATGCAAATCACAAATTCACTTGTCTTCAGACTCTGAGCCTGGAACCCTTTGTACAAATAAAAACTTACATGGGAGTCCAAAATATAAAATAACTAAGAGCAAATCTGATCCCATTGTAGTAAAGATGGGTACCTACAGCTGTGCTTGGCCAGTCTCCCAGGATCCCCCTGCAAAACCCCTCAGGCTTCTCATTGTACAATTTTAAAAAGCAAAAACTAACAAACAAAAAAATACTGGGAATTGAAACTGTTGCAATCTTACGTATGAAATGTGACTAACTTTAAGAATTAAAATAGCTCTGGGGAGTCAGGCGTTTCATTGCTGAAATTGCTATCAGGAATGCCATAATGAGAATAGGGAGATGAGGTGGGGTAGCTAAATTAGAGGCAGCTAAGCAGAACTTCCCTGTAAGAGTCATTGGGACTCCTCAGAGACTCCTTCTAGTGCTGCATGTGTTCTGTGGGATGTATGTCCTCAGCTCGGGAGGCAGAGCTCCGCCAGCTTCGCAAATCCAACATGGAGTTTGAGGAGAGGAATGCAGCCCTGCAAAAGCACGTGGAGAGCATGCGCACAGCAGTGGAGAAGCTGGAGGTGGATGTGATCCAGGAGCGGAGCCGCAACACAGTCTTACAGCAGCACCTGGAGACCCTGCGGCAGGTGCTGACCAGCAGCTTTGCCAGCATGCCCTTGCCTGGTAAGTCTTCCTGCCTGAGAACTGTCAGGGACAGCGGTGTGTGTGTTGTGGGGAGCAGGATGCTATTTATGTTAGTACTGGTGTGGAAAGGTTGAAATCTCCTCCAGAGGAAAATTAATTAAAATACATTTTTTCTCCTCTGGATATAAAAGAATGTCAGTATTGGCTAAAATCATCCAATGTTTCAGGCTCTCTGGTCATTCAAATTTTTGTCTATTTATATTTTAATATCTGTTTTCCTCTCTTTTAAGCTTAATTTGCTATTCAGAACACTGGAAACTGAGTAGTAAATCTTGAGGAGAGTGCTTCCTCTTATGTATGTTTGTTTGCTTTGTAGTTTTTGTTTTAACGGGAAGGAGGGGAAAATGAACACTGGTATTTCTTATATACTCTTTCATTTTGAGGATAGTCAGCAGAAAGCTGAGAGAGTCTAACCTTCTGTTACATGCAGCTACTCATATATCCAATCAGCAATTACATAGCCCATCTGTTTATTTAGAGTATGTAGACTAATTTATTTCTTTGAGACCTAAAAGTCTCTCCTCTAAAATTAAAAGCATGTCTGTGGAGCAGACCACATTAGAATCACTATTTCTTTGAAATTGTGTTTTATGGTAAAACTGAATAGGGAGAATTTTCTTACTTTATTCTTATCTCACTTCAGGAAGTGGAGAGACACCTACAGTGGACACCATTGACTCATATATGAACAGACTGCACAGTATTATTTTAGCTAATCCCCAAGACAATGAAAACTTCATAGCTACAGTTCGAGAAGTTGTGAACAGACTTGATCGTTAGGGAATGGTGAGTGCTCACTGATAAATATTTATATGCCAGCACATCATCAAAAATAAGATGTCATCAGACTTTATCAATACTACTAAAACCATGGGATTACATTGGATGAATGAGTTGGAGACTTGGTTAAGAATCCTGTTGCGTGGTTGTTAAATGTAGTAAATAATATTAGAAAACAGAGTCACTGTAGTCCCAGCTACTTGGGAGGCTTAGGTGGAAGGATTGCTTGAGCCCAGCAGTTCAAGTCCAGAGAGATCATGTCTCTAAAAATAAAATAAAACAGACTCAAGACAGTTTTTTCTCATGCTTGCTTCAGAATGGTTTAATGGGAAGAGCATGGTTTTTGTGGTTTAGCCTCAGTTCTAGCTTTGTCACTTATTAGCTGTATTCTTGGGCATCAGTTTCCCAAAAGGTTTTGAAAAGTGAGTGGGAAACTTAGAGGAAATCATCCCCAAAATAGCACTCAGAACAAAATAAATATAACTTAATTTTTAATCTTCCTTTTCTCTGGAAAATACTAATGATAATTTAGAAGTAGTCAGTGAGACATTGTATGTATGTGAGCCTACATAAGTAGGAAGCTTTTATATTCACCACTCAATAACACAGTGACTGTTGTCTGTTAAATGTTGATGTGGACTCACCATACAAACAGGTAACTCCCTGGTTTTGATAGATTGAAAAATAAACTCTTCAGCCGGGTGCAATGGCTCACACCTGTAAGCCTAGCACTTTGGGAGGTCAAGGCAGGCAGACTGCTGGAGCCCAGGAGTTCAAGACCAGTCTGGGCAACATGACAAAACCCTACATCTACAAAAACTACAAAAAATTAGCCAGGCATGGTGGCGTGAGCTTGTGGTCCCAGCTACTTGGGAGGCTGAAGTGGGAGGATCACTTGAGCCAAGGAAGTCGAGGCGAGGCTGCAGTGAGCCATTATCACACCACTGCACGCCAGCCTGGGTGATAGAGCAAGATACTGTCTCAAAATTTTTTTTAAATAAAAAATAAATAAATTCTTGGTGGGGCATAGTGGCTCATGCCTGTAGTTCTAGCACTTTGGGAGGTTGAGGCAGGATTGCCTGAGCCCAGGAGTTCAAGACCAGCTTGGACAAAATAGTGAGACCCCTGCTTTTAAAAAAATGAAAAAAATTAGCCGAGCATGATGGCACACACCTGTAGTCCTAGCTACTCAGGAGGCTGAGGCAGGAGGATCACTTAAGCCCAGGAGTTCAGGTTTCAGTAAGTTCGGGTCACACTAGTGTATTCTAGCCAGGGTGACAGAGCAAGACTCTGTCTCAAAAAACCATAAAAATATAAAATTCTGAAGCAAAAAAAAGAGGAGAGAGAAAATAAGTTTTTTAAAAATATATTCAACAAATGAGCAGTAGTATGTATTCCTTTTTTTTTCCCCCCCAGAAGGGATCTACATGTACACTTTTTGGTACTAATGGTCATTTCTTAAATGGAATTGCTATTTGTTCATTCAAATTCCTAAAGATGGGATACCCTTTTAGTATGCCATCCCACAAAATTGGCATCCCTTTGCTCTATTGGTTAAGTTATTCCATACCTGCAGACATAGAAACTGTGTGGAAATTTTAAGATTGGACTCTACAATGAGTTGGCCATATATGGATACTAAAATGAGAGTCAACAGCAGGATATGTTCCTTAGATTGGTCATGGGTTTGAATCTTTATTCATCCTGTGAGTACATGAGCACACTCATATACATAATTTATATTCTGCCTCGGTTTGGACTTTGAGCAACATATGTAAAGATAAATGCCTAGTAGAGACAAAGATAAATGCCTAGTATACTTGTTGGTGATGCCCTTGGATGGTAACTGTACAAGGCAATGCATTGTATTTTAGCCTCAGCCTCTGATGGGGAAAGGATTACCATCCTTCTAGTGAGTAGCCAGATGGAATGGACTGTACTTCTTAGAGATGGCTGGACTCCCTGCAGAATAAAGAAGTGGCATTACTGCTGCTGCTTATGAAGGGAACAGCTTGTAAATCTAGGCCTGGGATTTTCAGGAGCTCATCATCCTTCCCATTTTCGTACAGTGTTTTCAATTAGCACTCTTGTATGCTTGAAAAGTGAGAACTGGGAGAAACAGTGTGGAAGATTGTGAAAGAAAACATTAATTGATAACATGGTGTCTCTTCACATAGATATAGGGCAGCTAATTAAGTATTGACCCAAAAGTGGTTTTCCATTTTGAGCACTTTGCCAGTAAGACTCTCCTAAAGCTTTGTTCATCTCAAGAATATAAACTATATTATTTGTTTTCTGAGGAGTCTGTAAACTTAGAATATTACTATTATCCTTGATTTTAACCTACAAATATTTTGCCCCTGAAAAAATAACTAAAAGTGTGAACTGTTATATTACTACAGATTCTTACAATCTAGCCATGCAAACATAACTAACAATAGATGGTTTCCCACACCCCCTAAAACTGTCAAAGGAAATAATTACAAAGACTGTGATTAATACTGGTTTGGCCTCATTATACAAATATGTACAGACAGCGAGGCTGATGTCCCCAGCACTCATGGTGCAATTAATTACTCTGACAAGAGTTTGGCAAAGGTTTCATCCACTGTCAGGAGCCAGTGAGTGAAGGGAAGCTAATGGTCTACAAGTTTCAGAGGAGCATATTAGAGTTGGAAGGGCCCTTTAGAAATCCAACATTTTATATATGAAGAAACTGAATCCCAGAGAGGAGAAACATCTTGCTTGAAAATATCTGCATAGATGAGTACAGAATCCAAGACTAGAACCACAGATATCTAAACTCTCATTCACTGGGTTTCTAAAACATTGCTCTAAGGAAGAGGTGGATGGGGGAAGGGGAAAGCACTAAAAAGTCCTGAAATAGAGCATTAAGATACATAGGAAGTAGGCCGGGCGCGGTGGCTCAAGCCTGTAATCCCAGCACTTTGGGAGGCCGAGACAGGCGGATCACGAGGTCAGGAGATCGAGACCATCCTGGCTAACACGGTGAAACCCCGTCTCTACTAAAAAATACAAAAAACTAGCCGGGCGAGGTGGCGGGCGCCTGTGGTCCCAGCTACTCTGGAGGCTGAGGCAGGAGAATGGCGTAAGCCCGGGAGGCGGAGCTTGCAGTGAGCTGAGATCGCGCCACTGCACTCCAGCCCGGGCGACAGAGCAAGACTCCGTCTAAAAAAAAAAAAAAAAAAAAAAAAGATACATAGGAAGTAAATAGAAAAAAATTACAATCCAGGAATTATAATGTTACAGAGTTTTAGCCCATTTTAAAATTATTTTGATAAATATACAGTGGAAGAATTACCCTACCTGTCACCTTTCTTGTGACTGAGTAGTACCTTGAGACAAGTGGAACTGGGAGGAAGCCATGGGGGTGATTTTAAGTTGAAAGGTGACTACCTTATATAAACTACTAAAATGCGTATGTTGCCTGATTTCAATGATAATATTTGGCTGTTTGAGTTCAGGGGAAGAAAATCTTATGTGACTGTATTTTTTTTAATATGAGAAATGTTCTTGATTATATGCACATAATACATCTCTATACATGCAGATATCCTTAGTTAACACTTGAAGAAAATTGGTTTTGATTGACCATACATTCTTCAGACTAAAATAGGTTACTCATTTTCCCTCCTCAGGTTTGTCCCTGATAGTTGCTTTTCTGTGTTTAGCTGATGATTTTCCTACCTCCCATTGTTGCTGAACTGGAGCAGTGTTATGTTTCTCATTGAAATGTTATGTAAAACATCTCAATGAGGTTGCCTGCTTGCAGCTTTATGAGTTCTTTAGTTTACATATACCCTGCACTCACTGTAACGCTTATGAAACCAAAGCATTTTTAAAATCCATAGTGCTAACCCCTTCCAATCAATACTTACTTTCTTGGTGTTATTTTCCTTGTTTGTTCTTGTTTTTGTTCTGGTTTGTTTTGTTTTGTTTTGTTTTCTCCTGATTCCACAGGTCTTAGAGCTCCAAGATGTTCCATAAGTGTTTTTACTTGTAAGGAATGAGAAGCCATCCATGGAAATTTGAACTGAGTTGGGGTGGAGAAAGAGTGCAGATCCCTTTGCTTGTGAAAGAATTTTCAGTGAGTGAAAGGCCGTCACCCCAGGAAGCCATATGAGGGAGCAGCAACATGTATATGAGCTTCCTATGGAATTGTCCTTCTGTGAAACTTTGAAGGTATGCAGCCACTCTCCCAGGTCTTCAGGTTCCTACCATTTCCATTTCTGTTAAAGTGGAGCTGCATATCTTCAGCTTACTGGGTGACCCTGATGCTGACATCTGCTGCTGCAGAAAGGAAGACTTCTCATGTTGTAATTTCACTTAGACCCTTTTATCAGTGGAGCTCCAGTTTTCTTACCTACTTGTCACTTTTTTTAAATGCCTCTGGGGGTTATTTTTGCTTTTCTTGGCCCCCACCAATTTATACATCTCCATTTTCTGACCTCTGAACTTTGTTGCTCAGCAAGGTTCTGAAGGAGAGTTTCTTGCATTAGACAGGCCCAATCTTCTCCCATCATTGCCCTGCTGTGACTCCAAAGAAAGGAGCTGCTTGTTGATAGTGCCATGTGGAGCAAGGCTATGTTTCCTACCCCACATGGTGCTCAGTGGGTACCAGTCTTAGTGTGGCTTTGTGATTGCTGCCCTAAAGGAGAATGCTTTGTGATTGCTGCCCTAAAGGAGAATGCTCTTTCCTTCCTCACTGGTACTGCCTACTGTTTTCTAAGCATTGCTCCTGCACAGACATGGAGTCCCAGCCCCAGCAAGGCTCTTCTGTTCCCATCCATTGACAATGTCTTGTGGAGCATTTTTGCTGAGGAAAAGGTCACTTGTAAACAGAGGAGAAAGGGAAAGAGTACAAAGGGCCAAAGTTTATTGTAAGTGAAAACTGAGGGAATTCCTGTCTTCTTTAGGAGTAATGATTCATGGATCTAAATAGGTGGAAATATCATTCAAAATAGTCACTTGAGCTCACAAAAAAAGCAAGGAAGAATTCTCATGTCCTTTGTCTTCCTTCTGTAGCGATGAACTGCTGATCCATGTGAAGAAGACAGGCTTCCCTTCCTTCTCCCTCCTTAGTGATTTTTTTCATTTAACAGCATAAGTAAAGAGGACTTTCTGGTTCATTTTTGTTTGTTTGTTTTGTTTTGTTTAGAGATGAGGTCTCGCTGTGTTGCCCAGGCTGGAGTGCGGTGGCTATTCACAGATGCTATCATAACACACTACAGCCTCCAACTCTTGGGCTCAAGCATCACGCCTAGCAGTTTCTGGTTCCTTTAACAGCAAAAGGAAAGAGAGGTTCTGATTCTTACCTCAGGGTTTTTTGGTTGTTTCTTTGTTTTTGTTTTTGTTTTGACACTCTAGCACAAGGTTAAAGGTTATAGCTGAGATCTTTGGAACCAAAGCAGAGCAAGCAGAGCCCATTGTCTGGGCACCACACCACTGCAGGCAGGTGGATAGAAGTGTGACCCCTCTCACAATATGCCCGTAAGTCAGAGTGTAGGGCAGAACTCCCTGTCAAGTTGCTACACCATCCTGTCTTCTCAGCATCTCCTTGCCTGTTTTCTTTATTAGTCCAAAGGAAAACAGCAACAAAATCTGTTTTTAAAATGTCTTATGTGAACATACATCAGATATCCATGTGCTGAAACCCACATACCATCACTTGGCAAATTTTTAGAATAAGACCCCATTATTATCTATTGCTATAAACCTAGCCAGCTCTCTTGCTCTTCTGTATTTTCCTATTTCCCTGCCATCATCTGTATTTCTGCCGCTTCTCTTAGACTCCTTGTCTGCAAAGTCCAAGCCAGAATTCACTGTCTATGGCAGAAGGACATCCAGAGCCCATTCTGGAGGTTGGTTTCTTCCTTCTGCCAGATGCTTTCTGTCCTCTCTTCCTTCCTCCTCATATTTCTGTTACTCATTTGTGTTCAGTTTTGTGCAGCATTGTTAGCACTGCTTTTGTGACCAGAAAAGGCCATAACGTGGTCCAGGATCATCATTCTCCTGACTCTAGATGGGACACTTGACAGTGACTTGAAACATTTGCATATTCAGGAATACATGAGATCTCAAGAGAGCCTACAGTATGAAATCATTTTCAGAAAATAAGCAGCTTGCTTTTGAAATGCTCTCTTTCCCAGTAGCTACTCACCTGCCTCTGGTGGCTGGGATTCAGATGCCACAAAACTGTCAGTATCTGTAGAGCAGGCCTTTGCCACCTCCTCTCTCCTCTGTGCTCAATGAGGAGGCAGTAAATGAAGTTACAGGCTAGCACAATACCTAATTCATATTGCCCAGTACACCTGTAGATATTACTGTACTTTATGTTCTCAAGAAATAAGCTGTTGCCTGTTCAGTGTTACAGATTTCTTTGTTTCTTTTTAATTAAAACAGAAGGAGCAGCTGAGGAAAGGGAGACAAGGTATTTTATTTCTGACTAATTTTAGAAAAAACTTGTGTACATGTGTTTGGAACTGTTGAAATGCCAAGTTTTCTGTGTAAGTGTTTTTGTAATTAAACTTTCAGATTTTCTTTGTTTTTTAAGAAGTTGATATGCTTGTTTGACATTTGTCTCATTAAAACTTTTCTATGTTGAATTCACCTGTTTCAATTTTACTTACTTTGTAATAAAAAGTCCTACCTCTGGCCGGGCACGGTGGCTCATGCCTGTAATCCCAACACTTTGGAAGGCCGAGGTGGGCAGATCACGAGGTTAAGAGATTGAGACCATCCTGGCCAACCTGGTGAAACCCTGACTCTACTAAAAATACAAAAATTAGCTGGGCATGGTGGTACATGCCTGTAGTCCCAGCTACTCCGGAGACTTAGGCAGGAGAATCGCTTGAACTTGGGAGGCGGAGGTTGCAGTGAGCCGAGATCGCACCACTGCACTCCAGCCTGGCAATAGAGCGAGACTCCGTCTCAAAAAAATAAAAAATTTTAAAAGAAGGCCTACTTCTGTTTTTTCCTCTTAAAGACTTTGTCAACTCTACATTAATCATCATGTCTGTTATGCTTTTAAAACAGTAACACATTCATTTTACTAATTGCTACTTCAAAATGTGTCTTTACCTGTTTGAGAAGTCAGCTCTTTTAGTGTATGCTGTAACAATACAGTGAATTCTAATTCATTTTAATATAGCAGTAGTATTCTGGAGACAACTTAAAAGGATGTTTTTAAAGTCAGTGACTCTGATGTCCCCTTGATAGAAGATCATTTGATAGAAGAAAGGAGATGTGCTTAAATGCTTGCTTTTTTTTTTTTTTTTTTTTTTTTTTGAGTTGGAGTTTTGCTCTTGTTGCCTAGCCTGGAGTGCAGTGGCATGATATCAGCTCACTACAAACTCTGCCTTCTGGTTTCAAGCGATTCTCCTGCCTCAGCCTCCCAAGTAGCTGGGATGACAGGTGCACGCTGCCACGCCCAGCTAATTTTTGTCTTTTCAGTAGAGACGGGGTTTTGCCATGTTGGGCAGGCTGGTCTCGAACTCCTGACCTTGTTATCCGCTGGCCTCGGCCTCCCAAAGTGCTGGGATTACAGGCATGAGCCATCACACCCAGCCAAATGCTTGCTTTTTAAAAATAACCAATCAAAATCTTTTTTTTTTTTTTTTTTTTTTGAGACAGAGTCTCACTCTGTCGCCCAGGCTGGAGTGTAGTGGCGCGATCTTGGCTCACTGCAAGCTCCACCTCCTGGGTTCACGCCATTCTCCTGCCTCAGCCTCCCGAGCAGCTGGGATTACAGGCGCCCACCACACGCCCAGCTAATTTTTTGTATTTTTAGTAGAGACGGGGTTTCACCGTGTTAGCCAAGATGGTCTCGATCTCCTGACCTCGTGATCTGCCCACCTCGGCCTCCCAAAGTGCTGGGATTACAGGCGTGAGCCACCGCACCCGGCCCAAAATCTTTTTAAAGGAAATTAGTCACCTATTTCTACTATGCTTTTAAAAATCCTAGGGGTGAGGCACCCTGGCTTCCAGAGCCTGCTGCTTTCCAAGTAGCCAGTTGTGTGACATTGGGCAAGTCTTGATTTGTTTCAACTCCAGTTTCCTCTTCTGACATAACACATGCCTCAGCTCTCCTTTACTGTCGTAAGAAGGATAGAGTAAGGTACAGAATCCACCTTGCTTTGGAGGATAGGAAGATAGGAAGTATCTGTTACATGATTGCCAGTAACTATCAGGGTATCTCAGTTAGCATTGAGTTTGACTCTATATTAAGCAGAACTAGCAACAGCTTAAATAGTTTTCTCATAGAAAACTATGCCAAAGTTGGGCAGTTAAAGGCTAGTATGGAGGCTCCTGCCTGTACCACAACATGATCCTTCTCAAGGTCACCCCATGGTCCAAAATAGCCACTTGACCATCAGCTGTCACTTTGAAATTCCTGGCAGCATGAGGAAAAGAGGGCAAGGACAAAATGAGCAAACCTAGCTGAGTCAGGGCCCTCTAAAGAGTCTTCCTGGAAATCGTATTCAACACTTTCACTTGATTTGGCCAGAACTCAATCATGTGACTAAAGCTAGTATAAAGGAGGCCCAGAAATGTCATTCTTGCATGGACGTTACTGTGCCCAACAATATACAGGTTTTAGTAAGGAAGAAGGAGAAAATGAATATAGAGTAGGTGACTAACATTAATTTCATAACTATGTGTGACTTCATTTATGCACTCTAAGCCCAACCCCGCCATGCTAGTGAATGGAGTGCATTATCTTGCCTTTGCCTCTTGGCCATTTGAGAATGACCATGTACTTCCTTGATACCTTTTTTCCCCTGGAGAGCCAGAAAGCCAAAAACTAGCTTCCATCTGAGTTGGCATTTCCTATTCTCATCTAGCTCTTCCCCTACCCTGCAACAGCTGGTGGCCAGTCTTGTTTAGTAAAAATCCAAATAAACAGGTAGTAATACTTCCCCTAGTTGTTTGTTCCCTTTCTCTAACTGCTCAGCATCTGCTGAATTGAAACAACATCAGGGCAAGCTTTCCCTAAGGGTGGGGAAACTGAAGTATTGCTTAGCAGAAAAGCACATAGCTACTTCCTGCCCTCTGAAAGAACTTCCTGCCTTGCAACTGAGAGTTCCAAGTCAGGGGTTTTTTCTTTGTTTGATATATAGCCTGCACTCAGATATATACTTCAATATCTATGGATATAAGCAGTAGTTTATATGCCAGCCCATTAAAGAACTCGAGATAGAGAGTCAGACTAGGTGAAATTGTTAATGTACATCTGCTCATCCAGAAACCATTTCAGTTTAGTTTTCATAGGACTGTGTGTCTACGGGGGTAAACTTTTGCCAGAGGTAGAAATGTACATTCTCTTAGCTTAGTGAAATGCAAAAGGAGGAGCCACAAGGAGATAGGAATGGCATTGGGAAATTAAATGCATGGCCAATGCAGATTTTCCAGATAGAAGGATTTTTGTAAACCACCTGCAACACCAGATCTGTGGGAGGATGTCTTACATGTTTATGTGGGAATATGTAAGATTCAGTGTAAGAGATTCTCTTATTTGAATCTCTCTCTCACACACACACACCATCCAACACTTAAAGAGCCAGAGTTTTTTATACCAACTTCTCTTCATTTAACTTTAATTCACCCTTTAATTTGGGCCTACAAAGACGTTTATAAAACATGGTTTCTGCCCGCCATAGTTTCTGATAATCTAGTGGAAAGGACAAACTTGTATATAAATGTTTCTAACATAGGGCAGCTTGTATTAATAGTTTTAATAGAGACAAATACATTTTGTAGAGTGAAAGAATTATTTGAATCTTACCTGATGAGGTATTTTTTCCATAAGTGCAAAAGACTTTGCAATAGGGAGTAGATCTGAGTCAGGGTGGGGGATCAGTATCTTAAATAATTAATAAGGACTTTATCTGGAATGTAAATGAAACATGAAAATCTGAACTGATAGCCATCAGAGTTTTTCTGGTACAGGTTGAGGTAGCTGGAAGGTCAGAACAGTTGGATTAATTGTAATTTAGACAAGCAATTTTTCAAAGTGCTGTTTTGATTCATTAATAGATCATTAAACCAGTAAGTTGGCCAAAAACATTTTTAAAAATTAAAATGAAGAGAAACTATCAGATTGCACTACAGGTATAGTAAGGGTATTATTTTGTGAAACTTATACTTCAGATACAGTCATATGTCTACATACACTTATAATGTAAAATGTGTTTCTTACCATGGGATCACAATAAAGATAGTCAATGACTGTTTTTTTACCTCTGAAATTGGACAACACTGCGGGGTTCAAGTCTGGATTCTGCTGCTTTCCTCTTATATGACCTTAGGCAAGTTGTATAAACCACTGTATGACTTAAGTTTTCTCATCTGTAACATAGTGATATTTATCATTTCTGTCCTGTAGAGTTTTTATGTAGATTGAATTAGTCAATCCATGTAAAACACTTAGAATCATGCCTGTCATAGAGTAGAAGACATATAAATATAAACTTATAATTTGTGGAAGACCAAAGGGAAAAGAGAACTAACAATTAGACACATACTATAGGCCACTCTGCTGTGCTTTTTATATAAATTATGTAATTCCACAACTTTACAGAGTAGGACTACTATACTCATTTTTACAGTAAGTAAATTAAGATACTCATCTGATAAGTGACTTGTGCAGTTACAGAACAGGGAACAGGTAGAGAAATGGTTTATACCCAGATAACTGTGGTTTTACATTCCACTCTAGCCATATTGTCTTAGAGATAACTAATGAGAGTGGCATGAGTTCAAAGCCGTAGCATAGTATGGTGGGTCTGAGAACTGGAATTAGACCTATTCAACAATATTTGTTGAATATCTTTTTTGTGTTAGAAACTGTGCTGGGTCCTAGTCCTCACAGAGCTCTTCTCCTTGCTGGGGAAGAAGAGACTACAAACAACCTAACTCATCTCAGCTAATTACCTAGATTAGGTATATGAGGAAATGATATAAGCTAGGGTAGAGAAAAGGCCTTTCTGAAAAAGTATCTTCTGAGTAAAGACAAGATTGATTTGAAGGAGCCAGCCCGGTGAAGGGCTGAGGGTATAGAAAGTCTGAAGTCCTGAGGCAGGAATGAGCTCTGGAATTTCAAGGCATGGAAAAAGCTGGTGAGGCTGGAGCAGAGTAAAGGAGAGGCAGAGTGGCTTTGATGAAGTTGCAAGGCAGGCAATAGCAAGATCACGTAGATCCTCGGAAGTGTCATAAAGAGTTCGCAGTTTGTCATAAGTGTAATGTGAAGAGAGTTCTACACAACTAAGTGACAAGATCTGATTTCTGTTTTTAAAGGGTCACTCTGGGCCGGGTGCAGTGGCTCACGCCTCTAATCCCAGCACTTTGAGAGGTGGGAGCGGGCAGATCACTTGAGGCCAGGAGTTGGAGACAAGCCTGGCCAACATGGTGAAACGATGTTTGTATTTTTCTACTAAAAATACAAAACAAAATTAGCTGGACATGGTGGCACGCATCTGTAATCCCAACTACTGAGGAGTCTGAGGCATGAGAATCCCTTGAACCCAGGAGGCGGGGGTTGCAGCGAGCCGAGATTGTGCCACTGCACTCCAGCCTGAGTGACACAGCAAGACTCTGTCTCAAAAACAAAAATAAAGTAAAATAAAGGGTCACTCTGGCTGCTGTGTAGAGAATTGTGGGGGAGATAAGAATCAGAGAGACTAGTGAGAAGGCTGGCACAGGAGCCCAAGTGAGAAATGACAGTGGCTTAGCCTAGAGTGGTGGGAAAGGGCAGATTAATTCAGGATATAGTTTGGGAGTATAATGGACGGGATTTGCTGATGAGTGGGATGTGGAGAATGAAAGAAAAAGAATCAAGAATGACTCAGTTTTTCCTCGGCACAGTGGCTCACGCCTGTAATCCCAGTACTTTGGGAGGCCAAGGCGGGTAGATTGCTTGAGCCTAGGAGTTCGAGACCAACCTGGGCAATGTGGTGAAACCCCATCTCTATAAAAGAAAAAAGAAGAAGAATGACTTTTGGCTTGGGAAACTGGGTAATGGAGAGCAATGCCATGGCCTGAGATTGCAGACTTAAGTATGAAACATCACGGAAGAAAAATCAAGGTTTCTGTTTTGGACTGGCTAAACTTGAAGTCCCAACAACAGAAGAGCCCTGGGCAAGACACACATCTCTCTGCTATCAGTTAAAAAGTTCCTTTCAGTTCTTAAAAGTCTGTGGTTCCTTGAGATTCTAAGTTCAGGTCAGTGTTTGCTAACATTCCTTCTATCCTCAGCGCATGTGCACACATGTAGATCCAGTTACGCTGTGCATTGAACTATGAAATTAAGGAATGGTCTCCTTTTTAATTCTTCAAGCTCCTTAGGAAAAGAATTTTTAAAACCTTGCATCTGCATTTGTTTAAGATTGACATAAAGCAGCTGAATGTTCTAGGATATAAAAATCATGTCATAACCTGACCATTAGAAAATCCTGGGCAAGAAATGGAAAGCGTCTGCTTAAAGGAGACTGGTCAAAATTTGGCATCATTCAAAGAAGGGTAATGTGAGAAGACATCACTGATACAGTCAGAAGGTTTAAAGACTCAGCAAATGGGCTCCTGCGAGGGGTGCTTTTGCTGTCTTCAAGGATGGAAGTCAACTGAAGGCAGCTGGGTCCAGGCAGTGGAATGTAAGACAACAACCTATTTTTCTTGGGGCCAGTGGATTTTTGAAGTAGACTTATGTTATATTTATCAAAAGAATTTCTTGGTTTAAAGGACAAACTAGTATACTAATTAGGGATTTTATTCATCCCTCAGAAGAATGAATATTTTAGATATATTCATTTATTCAAGCGTTTCCAAGTACTCACTATGTGTTTTGGGTGTAAAGCTGAGAAAGTCCCTCTCCCCTGGAAGCTCACAATGTAACAAAAAATAGATACAAAGCTAACTACAATAGGGTCTGATAAATGATCAAGCAGCTGTGAGCACAGTATTCTTGGAAAACACAAAGGAAAGATTCAGCAGTTTTGCTTGGGGGAAGGCAAAAGAGCTTTACCAGGATAACATTTAGAGTTGGGCCTTAGAAAAAGAGTAGTTCCTTAAGATAAGCTAGAAATAGAACTGGAGATAGAAGTACATTTTTGGTGTACTCAAGTAATTCAGCGTGACTGGAACACAGGTTACATATCCAGGGCATTGACCAAAAAGAAAGATAGTGAGGTGTTCTGAAAATGGATTGTAAATGGGCCTTGAATGTCATGCCAAGGGTTTTAGCTTTTGTTTTGCAGGCAGAGGGAAGTCATAAGGGCTGTTTTTGCAGGGCAGTGACATGAGAAAAAAACTACGCCACAGCCTCTCAACCATTTTTCTGCCACGAGCTGCTTTGGCAATCTGGTGAAGTCTATGGACACTTCTAGGAATGTTTTAAGTGCATAAAGTACAAATAAAATTGCAAAGGAAATCCACTATATTAAAATATAGCTATCAAAATATTAACAATGTGTTATGTAGGAGTACCTGTGCTTCTTGATAAAGCATTAAATAACATGATCTAGCTCTAATAATGACCATAATTTTAAAGTAGTAGTGATCATAAATAATATTTCAACACCTGCAATGGCTATAATATAGTATGAAAATATCTGTGATCTTGTTGGTGGCAAAGTCACAGGTCCTGCCAATACTACTGGGGCTTGTTGCCAATGTTTATAATCAAAAGAAATGCAAATTTTTCAATTAGAGGTTTGTGAAAATCAAAATGTAATTTCCCCCCATCCATTATTGTGGTCCTTAGCATAAATACTCTTGAATTCAAGGCAGTATGGAGATAGACTGGTTAGGAGAGTGTTAAAATAGCCAGGATGGAAGGTAAGAAGAGCATGCAGTTGGGGGTTGGGTACGGTGGCTCACACCAATAATCCCAGCAATTTGGGAGGCTAAGGCAGGAGGATTGCATGAGCTCACAAGTTCAAGACCAGACTGGGAAACATGGTGAGACCTCATGTCTATAAAAAATTTTTTAAATTAGCCAGGCATGATGGTGCTCCCAGCTACTTGGGAGGTTGAAGTGGGAGGATTGCTGCAGCCCAGGAGGATTGCTGCAGCCCAGGAAGTCGAGGCTGCAGTGAGCCATGTTCACACCATTGCACTCCAGCTTGGGTGACAGAGCAAGACTCTGTCTCAAAGGAAAATGAACAAATAAAGAAGAAGAGGAAGAAGAGCATGCAGTGGGGATGGAGTAAAGGAGCAAAGGAGGAGATTAGAGACATTTGGGAGTTTGACTTGGCTCCTCCCAAACCTCAGTGAGGAGTTCTTCAAGGAGGAATTTTGGGTAACTGTGGTCTGGTGGGGCGGGTTCACCAGGAAGGCAGTGTAAATACCCTTTAGGTAGCTCTCAATGTGCAGTCTACTTTCATTACTTGGTTCAACTAATATGCATTACCCTCTGGAGCAGGTAGTAGGAATATAGCAAAACAGATAACAATTCTCGCTTTCATGGAGCCTAGTATCTAGTGGAAGAAATGTGATTAAACAAACAAGTAGATGTGATGTTGCCATGTGGTATCAAATGCAGGAAAAGAGTAGTATGGCGTGTGTCAGCATATTGGCAGGGAATGGGCAACTATTTTTTCAACAGCAGGGTCAAGGAAGGCCCCTTCAAGGAAGTGACAGTTAAGATGAAAAACCAGTAGGACTTAGAGTCAGGAACAGAGCACAAAATCCATTTTTCCTTGGGGATTTAGAGGAGCTGAAAGAAAACCAGGGACCTGGAGCAGGGAAATGTAGGGGAAAAACAGCAAGAGATAGGAGAGAGGCCATATGCGGTCTTATCACCAGCCCAAGGATCTAGGATAGTCTCCTCAGTGCAGGGGGAAACCACTGCAGGTTTCAGAAAAGAAGTGATATCATCTAGTTTGTGGTTTTAAAAAAATTATTCTGACTTCTCTGTGAAGCATTGAAATGGGAGCTAAATTGTGACTGTGGCTATAATCCCTCTGGAGGTGGTGATATCATGGACTAAGGGTGTAGCAGTGAAGAATGACGCGGGGAAGAGGATGGAATACAGCCATTTAGGTAGTGGAAGGAACAAGATGAGTGACGGGTGAGAGGGAGGCAGGAGGGAGAGATCATCCTGCAGTGATCTCGTGCTTCATACGGATGGTCCAGGCACCAGTTACTGAAACGGAACGACTAGAAGAGGAGCAGACTGGGGCAGGGGAATGGCTGGAAATCAGACAGCATTGTGGGAAAGTTTATTTGAGATGCAAGTGTTAAGTCAGCAGATGTAGGTGTTAAGTAAGCATTTATACTGACAACTCTAGAGCTTGAAAGGCGGGCCTGGACTTGGAATGACTTTTACCAAAGACTTCCGAGGAGACTTTTTTTATTAGAACTTTTCTCCCAGATCCTGGCACTACTCTGAAGGCAGATAGTCAAACCCTACCAACTGCTGCCACTCCTGGCTAAAGATTTCACTGTTTTATTCTTTGCCCTACTGCTAACTTTTTTGTTGTTCTTGAAGCAGGGTCTTCTTTGTTGCCCAGGCTTGTGCGCAGTGGTGCGATCATAGCTCACTACAGCCTTGAACTCCTGGGCTCAAGGGATCTTCCCACCTCAGTCTCCTGAGTAATTAGGACTACAGATGTGTACCACCATGCCTGGCTAATTTTTCCATGTTTTATAGACATGGGAGTCTCAGTATGTTGCCCAGGCTGGTCTCAAACTCCTGGGCTCAAAGGATCTTCCCACCTCAGTCTCCCGAGTAGTTAGGACTACAGATGTGCACCACCACGCCTGGCTAATTTTTCCAAGTTTTATAGAGATGGGGGTCTCACTGTGTTGCCCAGGCTGGTCTCAAACTCATGGGCTCAAGCAGTCCACTTACCTCAACTTCCCAAAGTGCTGGGATTACAGGCATCAGTCACTATACCCAGCCCCTACTGCTAACTTTCACTATTCTTTCATCCTGCCCTTGACATCAGAACAACATCTGGACCTAAGTGAGACTTTTCCATGGCTTAAATCAGGTAGTACCTCTAAAGATGTTCAGAATATTTAAACTTACATGAGTCTCCCACGTGAGATTTCTGCAGGGGGAGCTTTGCAGCCATAAAGAGGATGCTAAACATAGTGGCTTATAATGAAATAATATGTTTATCTTGGCTGGTTTTATAGCAAATGTGATCAGGATATTTACTGGTGGTTTCTTAGAACTAGATGAAAACAATAGGACAGACCAAATGAATTACAGCAACAAAACATACTAACAACATAAAGGAAAGATACAGATTATGGAAAATTATAAATTGTGGTCATGCAAAAAGAGATCTCACTGTAGCCTGAACACTGGTGACCCACAACTAAATGGGGCCAAGATTAATCATGCCTCGATCTTATACATAAGCCAAAAGATCTTTTCTAAAGATCATGCCTATTAAAGCAGCAAAGACTGTTCTGCAAGATACATCATAATGAGCTCCAGGCATTTAACGAGAGACAAGTGCTACGGTTGAAAGTGGTAACCTTCAGCATCGAATCTGAAAATGAAGTGGGCCTGCTTGCTCTGCAAAATGAGGCCACAATCCAGTCTGCTTAGGTGAAAAGAAGTCTCACATTTGTAGATGCTCTGTTGCAGGCAAACCTTAAATCTTCTGGGAAAGGGGGAAAGGCTTTTGTTTGTTTTTATTTTTCTAATTAGGTAAGGATTGTACATGCAAGGAGCAAGCAGCTGACTCTGGGCTGCAGGCCCAGTAGCTTCCAAAGGCAGTAAAGCCGGCGGGCATGGTGGCTCACGCCTGTAATCCCAGAACTTTGGGAGACTGAGGCGGGTGGATCACTTGAGGTCAGGAGTTTGAGACCAGCCTGGCCAATATGGTGAAACCCTGTCTCTACTAAAAATACAAAAATTCGCTGGGTGTGGTGGCATATGCCTGTAGTCCCAGCTACTTGGGAGGCTGAGGCAAGAGAATCGCTTGAACCCGCGAAGCATAGGTTGTAGTGAGCCAAGATTGCGCCATTGCACTCCAACCTGGGCATCACAGCAAGACTCCATCTCAAAAGAAAAGAAAAAAAACAACAACAACCAAAAAAAAAGGCAGTTTCCAAAAAAAAGTGGAAAACAGAATTAAGGAAGAAACCAGCCTAATGAGTTGGATAGAGTGTCCCAAAAGCCTCTGGAAGAATATGCAGCACTCCAAGGCCAGGAGACCTCAGCTTCCATCTCTGTTGTAATGGCTGCCTCAGATGAGGATAATTACCTGGCCAAAAAATAGCAGCATTAAAGAAAAGGGTCATCCCCCCCTTATTCCTTGTTTTTCATCCCCTAAAAGCCCCTCATCCAAGGACTTGTGTAAAGTTGTGTCCGCCCCTACTTTGATCTGCGGTAGGAAATGCTGGGATGCATGTCCTGACCCTCCTTCCCCCACTGCAGCCCTCACGAATGGTAGCTGTCTCTCCTGCAGACAGGATGCTGCCTCATGTCCTGAACCTCACCACAAATTCCTGCCCCACTGGCTGCTTCTGGCTTCCTCTTGCAATCCCAGGAGACAAAGGACTGTGAGGGAGGAAGGGAGCCGAGCATGGTCTCCCAGGCAGAAACCCGTTGGGATGCCGGAGCCTCAGCCTGCTTACTGGGGTCTGCCTTTCTGGGTGGGAGGAGGGGCAGCCTCCCTACTCCTTCCAAATGTCCCTGTCTTAAACCCATTCTGCACAAAACAAGCCAGTTCATTGTGTTCTTGGATATAAATATTGATTCTAGGTGATGTTAACATTCTGTTCGTAAAAGAATGTAACATATTTCTCCCACACCATATTAGACTGATGTGTTGTTTGGCCAAGAGAAGTACAGATTGCTGGCTTCTGCGAGAAAATGTGGACATTTAAATGCATGCAGCTTTCAGAAGTCTAGGGAGCAGCCTCAGAACAGCAACCAGGCCCCTGGGTTGGCTTCAGCTCTGCCCTCCTCCATCCAGTTTCTCCTTTCCCATCTTCATTGTTTGCACATGCCTTTGGTATTTCTAATCACTTGTAATTTAAGAAAATGCTTTCTTGGAATTATGTCTTCTTTCTCAAGGACCTGTTAATGTGGGACATTTGCTTTCTTCAGGAGGGCCCGGAAGGTCAGGACCAAACATTTTTAGTTTTCTTCCCCAGGAGAAAAGATCTGGGAGGTCCTGTTCTCCTGTTTTCTTTTTCCCCCTCCCTCCATGTCGGAGGGAAGGGCAAAGGCTTCAGAACAGAGGTGGTCCCGCCAAGCTCTCCACCGAGGCCTGACCAAGCCCAGGACTCAGATGTGCTGGCCGCCTTGGCAAGGCAAATTCCCCACATTCCACAAGTGCTCTTGAGGGAGAAATAGAACTAATGAGAAAGTGGAATTCTTGATGTGTATGCGTGCTCACTCGGGTGCCAATTCATCTGACACAGACAGATCCCTGGCCCTATTTCGCAAGACAGTGATAGAGCCCATTTCCAGATGTGCGGGAGGGCGGCCCGGGACCCAGTGCTGGCAGGAGAGCCGGCGCCCTCTGCTGTCCTGGCCAGGAAACACTGCAATGGTGGGAAAGAATGTGGGGTTCCTGAAAGCCGACTGTTAAATCTACAGCCAGCCCGCGCTGGTGTGGAAGGGGCCTGCAGCTCCTTGCTGTTCAAATGATGAGCCTGCAAGGGGGTGGATTCCCTCCTTCTAGCTGGCTCTCTTTGTGTTTTGTGGCTCTAAATGAGCCAGAAATGATAAGGATTTACAATAAAACCCCAGCCTCCCACAGCATCTGCTGGTCCCATTCCCAAGAAGGTGAGGAAAAGTGGCACTGTCTCTGGCCTGTGAACCTGGCCAGCAGGCCCAGGCAAGGCGAGACAATGAGGGCAGCTTGCCCAAGAGGAGGCCTCCTGCTGATTAGCAGCCCTTGGGCCATACCCTTGCCTAAGAATGCAGCTTCTGGAGGCCTGGCTGGCTCCAAGGCTTCCAGCCGAGTGGAAGCTGCAACTGCTCCCACTCAGGCATACTGGCATCTCTAAGGGGCCTCAGAGCTGGCACAGCCAAGAGACTGGCTCAGCTTACAAGCTTAGACAGAACTGCCACCCCCTCTGCCCTGCTGCCTGCCAAGACAGCAGCACAGCAGTGGGTCTGGGGCCAGGGCCAGGCTTACTGCTGCAAGAGACAGAAAGAGATATTAATAGAGAGAGAGTGCGCGTGTGTGTGTATGTTGGTGAAAGGGGGTGGAGATATTAGGGGGATGCAAGGGGGATGGCTGGTGAACTCTACTTCTTGGACAGCCTTTCAGTTCTGCAAAAAGGCACAAAACAATCAGTTTTTGTTTTCTGGCAGATTTTTAATTTTTTTTTTGTAAACCAATCTCTTCCCTGCTGGGAGAAGAAAAACCCAACCCGCCAAACAATCCCCTAACAACCCCTAAAAACAATGCCCTTCTCTCTCTGGGACCAATTTTCAAGCTGCACAGCAGTCCTGACAAGGTCAACAAGCTGGAGCTGTAAGTGGAAGATCTTTATCTATGTGGGAAATAGGAAAATCATTTGACTGATAAAAGGAAATACAATAAATAGCATCTAAATTCCTGGCTGCATTCCCCCAGGCCCCTCCTCTGCTGGAGAAAGTGCGTGGGCCAGGGATACATGTGCTGCTCCAGCATGTTTAAAAATAGCATGCAGCACACAGCCCTTTCTTACCTTCCAGAAAGACTTCATTACCGGATCCTCAGCCCTGAGCCTGCAGAGCTGCTGCCGGCGCTTTCTTCTCCCTGCGCTGGATTTTCCTCTTTGGAAGCATTAAGGGAGTGCATGTGATACATTTTACTCACGGGCCAGCTCCCGCTCAGCTAGTTTCAATCTAGGCACGTCTAGAGCTCACGTTGAAAGTCCATTGTATTTAACGGGGTGTTAACTCTGTTTATTCTCTGAGACTTGTGCAGTAATTTTACACTCTGCAAAACTAGCAACTTGAACCAGAAATGGTATTCCTCTTTCCCCATGTCCACCCTAGTGGGCTGCAGTCCCTGGGCACCTCTGGTCCTGCCTCCTAGGGTTCCTGTAGCTCAGGTAGCCGAAGAAGTTCTGCATGCGGTGGGAGATGGGAACTCTGGGGTTCACATCCGGTTATGCCTCTTGTTGGCATTGGTGCAGCCTGAAGCAGGTCTCTTCAGCTCCTGGAGACATTTTTCTCATCTGTGAAAAGGAGATTTTAATCTGCCCCATGTATCTCAAAAGGCATACAACAATCTCATAGTGCAAAAACATTCCCCTGGGTCCTACAAAGACACCACCCTATTATTCCCAACTGGGCCACTTCAGCATCACCTCGGAAGCCACTTAACCCCTTCAGATCTCCATCTCTCCACTAAAACCTTGGCGATCTGGATAGGACTATAAAATCCACTATTCAGGCTGTATCTTCACCATGCTGTTGCGATTTTTTCTAAGTCCATTATTCCTTCCACCTTTATTGCCTGGCATTCTACTCTTGGGAAGACTTTCTTGTCTCCCCACTTACATATTCTCAGGGCCTGGCCCTAGAAGGTGCTGAAGACTTCATATAGGACCAGATGACCCCCTCTAGCTCTCAATCTCCAAGTCTCCAGCAAAATAAATGAAGCACATACTATTCTAATACATTCTACCATTCCGTGGGAAGTGTGCCTTCCATTATTCCCACCTGATCTAAAATCCTGACACTTAGGGAGCTTGCAGGGTCCTTATTGATCAAACATCACCTGGACTTTGGCATTCCTCCTCCAGTGCCAGGCCTTCCCTCCTGCATGAAACAGCTCAGAGCTGAGTCGCCCTCGCTGGAGTTCCTGATCTCTCTTTCCAACTCCCTCAGGGCTTCTCCATCTGGCATCCTGCAGAATCCTCAACTCAATTTGTCCAAAATTAAATATGCATTCTCCCCAAACCCACATTTTCTCTAATATCTGTCAGCTCAGTTAAAAACCCCCACTGCTCTCCGAAGCTGGAGAGCCTGGAATCCTTCTACACGCCTCTCCCCAGCTCTTTACCCTGCTCCCAGCCCCTCACATCTCTCATTCACAGAATTCCCCACCCCACCCCACTCAGCCCTGGAATCCCCCTAACAGCTGGCCCTTCTCATCACCCCCAGGAGAGGCCTTTGTGGGGGTCTTCAGCATTCAGCTCTCCCCAGGCTCTCCTAATAGCCCATTGTTTTGTTTTTCCTTTTTTTTTTTTTTTTTTTTTGCTATTAACTAGTTCTATAATAGCCTTTTAACTAGCCTTAGTATACCCAGTTTCATTTGTCCCCCTCTTAACTCCCCTCCACCAGTTTGTCCTGCATACCACTACAAAAGCAACCTTTCTAAAATGCAAGATTAGTCTTGCAAATATGTTTTTTGTTTTTTTTGTTTTGTTTTGTTTTGTTTTTGTGGAGACAGAGTCTCACTCTGTTGCCCAAGCTGGAGTGTAGCAGCATGATCCTGGTTCACTGCAACCTCTGCCTCCCAGGTTCAAGGGATTCTCCTGACTCAGCCCTCCCTAGTAGCTGGGACTACAGGGGCACACCCCCATGCCCAGTTAATTTTTGTATTTTTGTAGAGACAAAGTTTCACCGTGTTGGCCATACTGGTCTTGAACTCCTGACCTCAAGTGATCTACCCGCCTCAGCCTCCCAAAGTACTGGGATTACAGGCGTGAGCCACCGCGCCCAGCTATGTCAGTCTATTTTAAATGAGATCATAATTGTGGTATTTGCTTTTATTTTTAAGCCTTACAAAAATTCTATACGATAAGAATTATTAGCATTTAACAGATGAAACTAAGACTTAGCTAGGTTAAAGGAGCTAAGGCCACACAGCTGTCACACCTTGCAGAACCAGAATTTGAACTCAGGTCTGCTTTACACTGCAAAACCCATGTTCGAAAGTATTTAAGGTAGGTTGCTAGCTCGGTACCTGGCACAGAGCAGGTAGACCAATGTTATATTCTTTATATTCCCCCTTTTTTATAAACTTCAGTCTCTTTAGCAGGGTGCAAAGGCCTATCCCATGGTGGGTAGCAAATGTCTCCAAATGCATCTCCTGTTACTCTGTGGCCCATCATCACCACTACCCATTAGGCCACATTACCAATTGCTATTCCCCAAACCCTACCTGTTATTTTTATTTATTTATTTATTTGTTTGTTTGTTTGTTTGTTTATTTATTTTTAGACGAAATCTTGCTCTTGTGCTCTTGTCTCCCAGGCTGGAGTGCAATAGCACGATCTTGGCTCACTGCAACCTCCGCCTCCTGGGTTCAAGCGATTCTCCTTCCTCAGCCTCCCGAGTAGCTAGGATTACAGGAGCCTACCACCACACCCAGCTAATTTTTGTATTTTTAGTAGAGATGGGGTTTCACCGTGTTGACCAGGCTGGTCTCCTGACCTCAGGTGATCCACCCACCTTGGCCTCCCAAAGTGCTGGGATTACAGGCATGAGCCACTGCACCCGGCCCTCCCTGTTCTCTCTTTTTTTTTTTTTTTTTTTTTTTTTGAGATGGAGTCTAGCTCTGTCTCCCAGCCTGGAGTGCAGCGGTGCAATCTCGGCTCACTGCAAGCTCTGCCTCCCGGGTTCACGCCATTCTCCTGCCTCAGCCTCCCCAGTAGCTGGGACTACAGGTGCCCGCCACCACGCCCAGCTAATTATTTTTGTATTTTTTTAGTAGAGACGGGGTTTCACCATGTTAGCCAGGATGATCTCGACCTCCTGACCTCGCGATCTGCCTGCCTCGGCCTCCCAAAGTGCTGGGATTAAAGGCGTGAGTCACTGCGCCCAGCCCCCTGTTCTTTTTTAAACTGTCTCTCTGAAATCCTCTTTCCTACTGCTTGGCAAGGCTTTTCTTATGTTGTCCTTCCTGCTCTACAAGCCGAAATCAGATAGCACCCATTCTGTGATGCTTTTCCTGATCCCCAAACTCAGAATTCGTGGCTCCAACATCCCTCTTGCCAGCACCACTTGTTACGTATGCCTATTCTGTTACTGATCATCTTGGGGGTGGCTCTTCTGTCCTGTCTCTTCTCATCTTTGTATCTCCAAGCCTGGCACTGTGCCTGGGACAAGGTAAGCACTCAATAGTAAGTCTGTTGAGTTTAGTTCAATCCTGCATCCTTCCCTAGGACTAATGCTTAATTTCATCTGTCTTGCAAAGGTCAGCATGTCTCTGAAGACTTGTTTGCATCACCTCCGCTCTCTCTGATTTCCACACTCACCACCCCATTGAAGTTGCTCCTGGCAGGTCTTGAGAGACCTCCATGTTACCAGAACACTCTCTTGTCCTCACCCTCCAAAAGTTGCAGCAGCATTTGACATGGTTTCCTCCCTTCTTTTAAGTGACTCCTCTCCCTCAGCTTCTGCCATAACAGTCTCCTGCTTTCTTTTGCCTCTCAGGCTCTCTTGGGCCTCCATCTGAGCCCTGGAAGTAGAGAACCTCAGGCCTCCGACCTGGGTTGCATTCTCTTCCCTCTACTTTCCTTCCTGAAGAGATTTGTCTATTCCCATCATTTAAAGTAGAGCCACTATCTTCAGCTCTCAGCTCTAGATTCAGATATGTGACAAGCTATTTGACATCTCACTTAGATCATCCTTAGGTATTCTGGGCTTGAAAGCCTAACAATTGACCCCTGGGTTTATTCCCAGACCCTTCCTCCCTCGGTGTTTCTCTGTTCACTAAAACATAATGAAGGGTCCCCTTCTTGGGATGTTGGGAGCCACTCTCTAGGAGGGAGGGTGCCTTAGAAGAGGGGGCAAATCTGGGGATACCTGAATATCATGCATTCCTACCTCTGACTTAACCCTGGAGAAATACCAGATGCCTTAACCATGTATTCAATGCCTGGCATGATCTGGCCCCAGCATCCCTTTCCAGGCCCAGCTTTCATCTCACCCCTAGATCAGAAATGGGTGAAGTATCGTCCATGAGCCAAATCTGGCCCATGTTTTTATACAGCCTGTAAGCAAATAATACTTTTTTATATTTTTAAGTAGTTGAAAAAAATCAAAAGAAGAATATTTGGTGACACATGAAAATTACATAAAATTCAAATTTCAGTGTCTATAAATAAAGTTGTATGAAATACAGCCATGCTGGTTTATTTACTTATTATCTGTCTCTGCTTTCTAGCTACAAAGGCAGATTTGAGTCGTTAGAACTTAAGACTTATACCTACAAAGCCTAAAATATTTACTATCTGGCCTTATACTGAAAAAATTTGTCAAGCCCTGCTCTAAACCAGTCCCCTGTTCCCTAAACACACCTTGCAAACTTCTAGTTTGGTACACACTGATCTCTGCTCCTATCTAAATCCTACCTCTCTTTACCCCTTGCCAATCCAGCATCTTCTGGAATCTTCCTTGTCTCCTCCATTCAGTGGTTTCTCATCCTTCTCCAAATCCCTCTGCTAACATGTAAAGTTGATGGACTTGCCACCCAAGACCTTAGATGACTATTAGTTTCTGGTGTATGTCACATGTCCTGTCCAGATTGGGAGCCACATGAGGACAGAGATGGTATCTGTTCATCTTGTATCCCAGAGCCCAGCACAATGCTTAGCAATATCATTAGTGCTTAGAAAGTAGGTGTTAAAGGCCAGGTTCAATGGCTTATACCTGTAATCCCAGCACTTCAAGAGGCCAAGGTAAGAGGATCACTTGAGGCCAGGAGTTTGAGACCAGCATGGGCAACATAGTGAGACCCTGTCTCTACAAAATATAAAAAAAATTAGCCAGGCATGGTGGCATGCCCCTGGAGTCCCAGCTACTCAGGAGGCTGAGGTGGGAGGATCTTTTGAGCCCAATAGTTCAAGGCTGCAATGAGCTAGGATCCCACTGGACTCCAGGCTAGGCAACAGAGTGAGGCCCTGTCACAAAAACAAAAGCAAAACGAACAACAAAAAGTCGGTGTTGATGTACTCCTTTCTGAGTGGTTTCATCCTTCTTGACATTCCCCTATTTATCTCTGAAAAAGAGCTGTCTACTTATTTGCTTAGGTATTCCTTTTTAAGGAAGATGCAACTTTTATCCAACCTCCCTCCAGTTCATCCCCATGAAGTGCTGAAGAAAAGGCATAGATAGATAAGTTGCAAGAACAACTTTACACGACTGCCAGGGCTTATGGGGAGAGGGGGCAGTGAGATGGAACTGGGCTGGACTCCAGTCCCAGCTCAGTCACTGATAGCAAAATCTGATAGCAAGACCATCAGTTTTGCTATTTCACCTGTCCTTCCTCAGTTTCATCATCTGTAAAATTGTTGACGGAAAGTTGAATGTCTGCTCAATCAAAGGATTCCCTCAAATCCTTTCCAGTTCCAAAACCTGAGGATCGTGTTTTTCCTATAAGCCCTCAGGATGGTGAAAATTCCCAAGCTCACCTCCTGAAAGAGGCAGGCTTGTCAACCCTAGCTACCCCATTTGAACACTCTCCTCAGGAGACGCCCTCTGATGCTTATTCCTTATGTAAGCAGTGCAGCCACCCTAGGGGAGAGGCATTATATCCCCACTTGGCAGACCCAGAAAATGAGCCCCAAAGAGAAGTGATTTGCCCGAGCAGGAGAGCATATCACACAATTCTAGGGATGGTGCTCACACCCTGGTCAGTGGTGCTCCCTCGGATCATAATACACCAGCGATTCTCCGACTTGGGTGTTTAAATCACCAGAGGATCTTGTTAAAACAGATTTTTATTCAGTCACTCTGGGGTAGGGCCCAAGAGTCTGTATTTCTAACAAGCTCCCTGTGATATGGAGGCTCTGGTCTCTGGATCCCACTTTCAATAGCGAACTAGTGTACAACCTGTACAGCTGCACATGGCAGCTGTACACACAGCTCAAAAGCAGCACCACCGGGACTTAAATTTAGGTCTTTGGACTCAAAGTTCAGTGTCCTCTATGCTGAGCCAGGACTTTGCAAAAAGCACCTCTACTCTGGGCATATGAGTGCCTGGGGATCTGGAGGAAATTTGATAGGGAAAAAAATCTCTTTAGTAAAAGAGAAACAAAGTCCTGCCTTTGCTGGCCAAGAGTCCTCTGCCAAGGCCCTCTGGGGCAAGCACAGATAGGTGTCTGCATAAGTGGGGAGCCCTGTGGGAACAAGAGGAAATCAAGGGACCCCACACCTAGCCTAATGGCAACCTGGGGTCCAGAGTAAGGAGGAAAGGCAGCTGGGCTCTTGGTCTGCGGCTCCCAGGGTGGCTAATGAGCAGGGTGTTCTTCCTTGCAGGTGCTGAGAAGTGGGATGAGGCTTGTAAGGAGACAGAGTACCAAGCTGCAGTCTGGGAGGCCTTAATTCCCAGAGTTCTCCCTGCCACAGCTGAGCTGGCTCAGGGCCCGTTTCTGTTTGCTTGGAACAGTCTGACATTTTGCAAGGAACGCTTTGCGCAGGGTGTGCCTTCTGGCCTCTCAAGGGTAATTGCCCAAGAGAAGCAGGTGCTCCCCGCTGGGGCTGGAGTTTCCATTGGGGAAATCAACCTGACATAATGTACTGGGGAAAGCGTTGTACACTATAGAGAGCTGTGCAAATGCCAGCAGTCCTGGGGTGGAAGGAGGGCCTGCAGTAAGGGGCAGCACTGGAGGACCGCTGGAGGGGCAGTGCTGAAAGACGGGCTTCTGTTGGAGAGGCCTGGGAGGCCTTGGGGGAAGTTGGCAGGAGAGAGCTGGGTGTTACAAATGGGGGGATACAAAGGGCAGTGAGCTTGCAGGTAGGAAACTGGGCTTCAGTGCTGGCCCCACCACTCACCAACTTCAGATAAGTTTCTGCAGTTCTTTGGGGCTCCATCATCTCCTGTGTCTACGAGGCAATGAAGCAATAGGGGCCAGGGCATCACTGCTGTATTATTGTGGGATTTTAGTGTCCTTGGGGGTTCCTGGCACAGTGTATGTTAGTTGACTCACTGAAGTTCAGGGTCATGTGTGGCAGACCCCTGAGCACTGAACAGGGGATGTAAACACCTGTTTGGACACCGAATCCTGGACTGGCCTTGATCAAACGCCTTCCTCTCTTGAGGCCTTGGTTTCCCCTGTGTGAATAGCAGGAAGCAGTGGAGTGGCTGCCCACAAGTGCCCTTCCAACCCTGGATCTGTGCTCCAGATGGCTGCAGGTCCTGGTCAGCAATGCCTGAGTTGGGACGTCCACTCTGGGGCTTTGCCTCATCAACAAGGGTGAAGCAGGCAGAGATTTCCAGGTTTGAGGTGAAGGGCCTCAGCCTCTGTTTGGGCAGCTTCCCAGAGCCAATGGAGTTCAGACACAATTTCCCTAGGACATCTTCAGTCAGGGGCCTCAGGATGGCCCAGTCACCAGATGCCCAGCTGGACAGAGCAAGAGCCTGGCAAGGCCATGTAGGGACAGCATGCTGAGCCCAGTGGCCTTGATCATAGGGCTCTGCCTCACCCTCTCTGCTCCCACATCCCATGCCTCCCATGCAGGAGAACCAGCAGGACACACTGGCCTCTGCATCCTCACCAGCCAGTGCCGCTCCTCTGCATGTTCGAGAAATACAGGGCAACCTGGGGCCTGGAGGAAGGAGGAAAGGTAGCTGAGCTCTTGATCTGCCACTCCCATCACATTTCACCAGCTAGAGAAATGTGATGCGTGCAAGGATATAAACCAGGCTGATGTGGGCTGCAGGGCTGCAGGGCCAGAGGGCATGTATATGGAGAACACCTGTGATTCACAGGTATGCAAGCTCAGGGGCCCCGGGGAGTAGATGGCAGAGCCAGATCTGCAGCCCCGAGCTGTGTCTTCCTTCTGCCACACCACTCTCTTCTTGAACAGACCAGGTAGCTGCTATTTCAAAATGCAACCATTCCATCTTCTAGTGTAACTCTCCCAGGACAGCCCTTCTGGAATTGGAAGCAGGTGCCCAGGGTCTGCCAGCTGCTGGGATAAACTACCTGAGTTTCTTCAACCAGTTTTCCCATGTGGGATTTCTACCCCCCACCTAGGGTTGGTAGAGTTAGCAAAACAAACAAACAAACAAACAAAAACCCATTCATTAATACAGGACACCCAGTTAAATTTGAATTTCCGATAAACAACAAATAATTTTTTAATATAAGTATGTATGTCCCGTGAAAAGTTCAACTTTAACTGGGCATCCTGTATTTTATCTAGTGATCTCACCCACATCCCACCCCGATCCCAGCCAAGCCCTCTCTGGGAAAAGTTAGAGAAGGTTTAAGAAGGTCATGGGGCCTCGCATTAGGATCAGGGTGTCTTTAATGGGCAGTCCTCCCCTGCGCACTCCCTTCCCTCTCGGCCAGTTGCTGGTTCACGATGAAGCCTGCGATGCCCCTTGCCTGCTCCGGAGGCAGTGCGTTCTCCCCGCGGGGCGATTGTGTTTATTGTCTCTGCACCCAGCCCGACATGAAGTGTGCGCCTGCCTGCTTGACTCCCTGTTCTTGCTATTCATTAGCACTGCTCAGCCACTTTGTCTTTGTTGCTGAGTACCTAGAACACAATTTATTTTTCTTTTCCTCCCAAAGTGGGGGTTCTGGGAAGGAAGCCAAGGATTTGAGCCGGGCCGCCAAAAGACAGAGCTCCGCCTCTGAGACTTGCGCCTGCCACACTGCGCCCAGCCCATGTTCTGGTTTTCATGCCTGCGGAATGGGTGTGACCTGTTCAAGCCAAAGGCAGAGGCTCCCAGACCCTGGAGGGAGCCATCTGTGGAAACAGGAAATGTCCTTGCATTCCAGCCATGGCCCCCATAGGCGTTTCAGTGCCCCTTATGCCAGTGGGGGATGTGATGAAGAGAAGGAAGGTCGGCCAGCGCCTCCACACCACACTGCAGAGGCAAAGGCCTGGGCAGCCCTGGTGTGGTTCATGCTATGTGTCCACTTGACTAGGCCACCATGCCTGTTTCTGGATGGAATTAACACTTGAATCCGTAGACTGAATAAAGCACAGGGCCCTCCTTCATGTGGATGGGCTCCATCCAATCAGTTGAAGGCTCAAACAGAATAAACGCCTGAGTAAGAAAGAATTTGCTCTCTGTCTGACTGTCTTCAAGCTGGGACATCAGTCTCCTCCTGCTCCCAGACTCACACTGGAACTCACACCATCGGCTTTTCTGGGTCTGGACTCCTCAGTTCCCATAATCCTGTAAGCCAATTCCTTATAACAAATCTCTCTGTTCATCCTGTTGGTTCTGTTTCCCTGGAGGACTCTGAGTAATACAGACTTCTTCTGTCCTCCTCCGGGCTCCCCGCTGTACAAGGCAGAGTCTAGGCAGGTGCAGGTACACCCCTGACACACACCGCTCCCAGAAGCAGTCAAATGACAGGTCTCTCCAGGTGCCTCTCTCCGCTGTGCCTAGTCCTGAGGTTGGAGACTATCTTAGCTGAGGTTCCCCTGAGGCAAACTGAGTCTAGATTCATGTGAAAATGATTTCTTAGGAAGAAATCTAAGTGGGAAAAAACAGTCAAGGAACAAAGACGTGGGACGCAAGCAAAGAGAAAGAAGCCAAGCCAGGTGTGGCATCAAGCCAAGCCACGTGAAGAGCTGCGTGTCTCATACCCCAGGGAGCTGTAGGGACACTTCAGAGGTGCCCCAATCAGAGGCAAGCAGGCAGGGGCAGTTTTACTTCCTCCCTCCCCCCGATTGGAGCACATAAATGTCCAGGTACTTCCTGTTCTCCATAGGTGTGGACAGAGTGGTTCTGGCAGCTCAGCGTCACTCTTCAACAGAGAGAGCCGGCTGTTGTGAGTGAAAGCACAGGGGTGGGTAAAGATAGTTGACTGCAGGAGACATGAGGATGGAAAGCATTTGGGGGCGGGGGCGGTGCTGGGTGTAGGTCTGGAGAGCAAGAGAGGGGCAGGTTGGGGAGGTCTTGCCTTTGGGGGGCCCACCCCAAGCACACCTGAGTCTGAGCTTCCCTTGAAAAAAAAAGCCTCCCTAAAGCAGCAAGTAGCCCACTGCACTCAAGCCCTGCGCACACAGTCTCCGGGCCAAAGCTATTTTTGTTTTACTCTAATAACAATGAGCACATTGTGCACACTTCCTGACTAATCTGCTCCGTGTGGTTGAGAGGAGGGACGAGGAAGTCCTAGGACTGAGGGCCCATCTTAGGCTGAGAACTAAGCCTGAACTGCCCAGCTAAGTCAGGTGTAGGAAAGACCCCAACTCCCAGGTCTAGCCATTGCCCCTTCCTGTCTACTCAGCACCTACTTGTCTCGGATGGCTGCTGGGGTTCTGCTCTCAGTGCAGAAAGCTAAGGACCTGCCAACTCCCTGTGTTGCTTCTTGCAGGTAATAGGTGCTTCCTGAGCACCCACTGTGCACCAGATCCCATGCGAGGCCGTTTGCATGTCGGAGTTCATTTTCCCTCATGCTCACCTCTACGACGTAGCGAGTGTGAGCCCATTCATTCAGACAAGGATGCTGAGTCTTGGAAAGACTAAGTGACTGATCCAAGTGTACACGCTGGTCAGTGGTGGGGGCCTTTTCAAATCCAGGCCGCTGAATCTCACCCCTGGGGTGAGGGTCTTTCTGCACCTCTGAGACCTTGTGCCCAGGAATCCACACTGAAGTACATAAGAGGTGGTGGCACCAAGCCAGGGCCGGATGGGTCACTTAGCAGGCCACATATATGCTTTGGCACCAGTAAAGCAGGGCACGCCCCAAATATGAAGTTTTGGAGAAATTATCCATTTTTAAAAATCATTGCAGACTCAATGGGAAACCCCAGAATACTGTAGGACTTCCTGACTCTTATTCTGTGGTTTAGGACTAGCTTTATTTTGATTTGCACATGGTAAGTGGGGGATACTTGATCCTTTTCCAGGCTTAAGACCCCAAAATAAAGGTCTTCATCTGGCCCTGCCCAGCCCTGCAGGGAGAAGCTGCTTCCCGTGGCCTCTTTGCCCCTTTTGTTAACTCAGCAAAGATGGATTGTGAACTTATCTGCCAGGACCTGTGTAAGAGGTAGGGACACAGAAGTTTCAGCTTCCCTGCCTGCTCTTGGAGATGACCACATCTATGGACATGCTTTGTAAACTGTCAAATGCCATAATGTGATGAACTTCTGCTGGATGCTACTGTCATGAAGCTTGATGCTACTCTCCTTGCCAGGACAGCTGGGAGTCAAGGGATGGCAGTCCAGCTGAGCAGTCTCCTTCATTTTCTTTCTCTTTCTTTCTTTCTTTCTTTCTTTCTTTCTTTCTTTCTTTCTTTCTTTCTTTCTCTTTCTTCTTTCTTTCTTTCTTTCTCTTTCTTTCTTTTTTCTTTCTTTCTTTCTTTTTCTTCCTTCCTTCCTTCCTTTCCTTCCTTCCTTTCTTTCCTTCCTTCTTCCCTTCCCTTCCCTTCCTTCCTTCCTTCCCTTCCCTCCTTCCCTCCCTCCCTCCCTCCCTCCCTCCCTCCCTCCCTCCCTCCCTCCCTCCCTTCCTTCCTTCCTTCCTTCCTTCCTTCCTTCCTTCCTTCCTTCCTTCCTTCCTTCCTTCCTTCTTCCCTTCCCTTCCCTTCCCTTCCCTTTCTTTCTTTCTCTTTCTCTTCCTTCTTTCCATCTTTCTTTCTCTTTTTTGAGACAGGGTCTTGCTCTGTCATTCAGGCCGGAGAGCAGTGGTCACGGCTCACTGCAGCCTTGATCTCGCTGGGCTCAAGCAATCTTCCCATCTCGGTTTCTCAAGTAGCTAAGACTATAGGTGCACACCACCATGCCCACCTAAATTTTTTGTATTTTGTAGGGATGGGGTTACACCATGTTGCTAAGGCTGGTCTTGAAATCCTGACCTCAGGGGATCCACCCGACCTCGGCCTCTCAAAGTGCTGGGACTACAGGCATGAGCCGCTGTGCCCAGCCTTTTCTGTGTGTGTGTCTTAAAGAACTATCCAGGCTGGGCGCAGTGGCTCACACCTGTAATCCTAGCCCTTTGGGAGGCCAAGATGGGTGGGTCACCTGAGGTCAGGAGTTTGAGACCAGCCTGGCCAACATGGTGAAAACCCATCTCTACTAAAAATACAAAAAATTAGCCAGGCATGGCGGTGCGTACCTGTAATCCCAGCTACCTGGGAGGCTGAGTCAGGAGAGTTGCTGGAACCTGGGAAGCAGAGGCCGCAGTGAGTAGAGATTGCACCACTGCACTCCAGGCTGGGCAACAGAGCAAGACTCTGTCTCAAAAAAAAAAAAAAAAAAAAAAAAAGCTACCCAAATTATATATGTTTCAGGCCCCTAAAACCTGAATGCATCCAAGATCATGTTGGAAAGGCTGGCCTGTCTTTCTGGAAGGTTTCTACCATGGTTTCCCATCATCCTTATCTTTCCTGTTTCCATCACTCATGGCGTGGCTGTTCTGTCATTCCTAGCCCCCCACAGGGGCATCTGCGGTGTAGGGGCTGCTGCTCCTGCTCTTGGTGGGGCTTGTGACCCTAGACAGGTTTTGAGCTCCCTGAGGGTGGGTTCTTCCAAACACTCTCTGGAAGGTTCTGCACATAGCATGCCTCAGTGAGCTCTCTTGCCCACACCCTCAACCCTCGGGAGGTAGGCTGGGTACAGGGGTGATCTGGCTGCCCATGGGGGCCTGAACCAAGGCTTCTTTAGGACAGAGACACTCCTCCCGCTTCCAGGTGTCTCTGTGGTGGTGGAAGCCACAGTAGTAAGCAAAACCTTTCATATTCCAGGGGCCAGGATGAAAAGGAAACCTCTAAGCCATTTGGATTTGTCAAGTGCAGCTTAAATGCACTGGGGGAAGGAAGCTGTACTCAGCTAAGAGCTTCTGCATGAGTTATGAGTCTCTTCCAATTTCCAGCCTGACCTCCTGGAATAGGCCTTGCCAGGTCTCCCTGAGGCCCAAGGCCCCAGTCTCCTGCCTGACCCTGCCAGGTTCAGGGTTCTGGTCAGGTTCAAGTGCTGGGTGGGCCCAGGGCAACATCGTGGCCTCCAGCAGCTGCCAGCAGCTCCAGCTGTAGTCTATCCTTGGGAGTGTGGAGCCTGAGCAGATCGGCTCATTATGGTCTGGTGGGCATCCCTCAGCCAGGGGCTGGCCCAGGAACTTCCCAGAAACACTGGAGTAGATGGGGCTGTTAAAAGGCACGTCCCTAAGCTTTCAGCCCAATTACATGGGGCGGAAACACGCTGAGGCTGTCTGCAAACTTCTTCAAGATCCACCCCTGTACTTGCTTGCTTCCTTCCTTCCTGAATAATTGAATAATTCCCTTAAAATTCTGTAGGACCTCCTTCCCTTCCCCTAACACTTTGTGAAAGCAGCAGGGGGGGTTAGTGTGGAGCAGAAAGGTGGCCAAGTGAGGGCAGCAGCCCATGGATCCAGGAGGCTGGCTACATGCAGGGGCATTGGGCAATACATAAATATAATGGGGAGAGTGGGAGCCAGGTTTCTTGTTGTCGGAGAAGGAAGTTGAAAATATGGAAAGGGGAGAAGTTTGAGTGAATCCTATGATGATGGCCTGGAAATAGAGGTATTGATGTGAACTTATAATTTTTAATATATAGATCTGGAAATAAATATAAATATATGTGTATACACACACATTCCTTGGCTCTGGCCACTGAGAGGGTCTGGGAGCAACAAGCCCCCAAAAGAAATGAGCAAATCTACAGCCCAGATCTGCCTCTAAATCATTCGCCACTGAAAGGAATCAGGGCTCCTTGGAGAAATGACTGATTCCAGGGCTGGGGCAGGGGAAATAGAGCACTTGAAGCATCTTGTTGTTTCAGACAGAAAGTGCTCGAAGAATGATGGGGACATGTCGAAAGCACATAAGATAATATCCAGAATATATAAAGAACTCCTATGTCCAACAACAGAAGAAACAGCCCAATAAAAAGGACTTCAGTAGACATTTCTCCAAAGAAGATATACAAATGACTGATAAGAACATGAAAAATGATCAACATCGCTAATCACTAGAGAAATGTAAAGCAAACCCATAATGAGATGCCACCTCACACCCATTAGGATGGCTACTATCAAAGAAAGAAAATAAGCATGGGTGATGATGTGAGAAATTGGAAGCCTTGGGCACTGGGTTGGTAGGAATATAAAATAGTGCAGTTGCTATGGAAAATCGTATGGCAGATCCTCAAAAAATTAAAAGTAGAATTACCATATGATCCAGCAAGTCCACTTCTGGGCATACATCCAAAAGCATTGAAAGCAGGGACTTGAAGAAATATCTGTACACTCATGTTTATAGCAGCATTATAGAGCCAAAATGTGGAAGCAACCCAAGCGTCCCATCAACAGATGAATGGATAAACAAAATGTGGTATATCCATGCAGTGGAATACTATTCAGTCTTCAACAGGAAGGAAGTTCTGAAAATAAAAAAAAGTAGAATGGTGGTTGCCAGGGGCTGGGGGGAGGAGTCATTGTTTAATGGGTACAGAGTTTCAAGTTTGTCAGATGAAGAGCCCTGGAGATGAATGGTGGTGGTGGTTGCACAACAATGAGAATGTCCTTAATGCCATTGAATGGTACACTAAAGCGGTTAAGATGGTACATTTTATGTGTATTTTACCACAATTTAAAAAATAAAAATGTAAAATTAAAGAAAAAAGGACATGAGAGCCAACTTGAAGAGGCTCTCAATGGCCACATCAGGGACAAGTTGAGCATCAAAATAAATAATGATTTGTTAGTCAATATTAATACAAGTAAATAAATGAATAAAAATAGTGAGAAGAGAAACTCTTACTTAGAGTAGAATGCAAATTTAAAAATGTAGAAGGGATAATGGAATTAGGAAATCACATTTTGCAAGCACTGTAGAAATATTTGATTCAGTCAAGAATCATTAATGGCTACTAAAACTATTGGGTAAAATTTTGATGAGAAACAGGATATTTACATAATTTTAAACTTACTCTATATAAAATATTAATTAATTAATTACAAGTTAATTAGTAAGTACAATATACTCATTAATTTAACACTGGTGAAACCTGATAGACACCATCTTAACCAAAGAATAAAAGTTAGTATCTCCAGTAATGGGGCAAATTGACCACAAATAACCTGACAGGACGCAATGCAAAGAACACCACATCACGTTTGTACATTCCTGCCCAAAACACATTAACATCAGAGCTACTCAAATTGTGAGCCATTCTACAAAATGACCAGCCTGTAACTTTTCTAGGTGTCAAGGTCATAAAAGTAAAGATGAAGGAACTGTCTAGGACCAAAGGAGAGTAAAGATATTTGACAATTAAATCAACATGGATCATGGATAGGACGCTTTTGATATAACAGATATTATTGGGATAATAATGAAATTGGGATGGAGTCTAAAGATTAGACGGGAGTAAGAGAGCATCCTACCTTCACTGGCTGCAATGAGGTTTGGGAGAGTGTATCTGCTTAAACTTCTCAAATGGTTCAGAAAAGAATAATTCCTGTCTCTTTCTCTTTCTCTCTGTCCTTCTATCAATGCCTCTACCCTATGACCCACTCCTGGGGACAGAGCCAATAGAAAGAAGTGCTTATGTTCACCAAAAGTCATGTAGAAGAATATTTATAGCAGCTGTGTCACAGCCCTCAATTAGAAACTACCTGCATCAGTCAGCCTGGGCCGCCTTAACAGAATGCCACAGGCTGGGTGGCCTAAACAACAGACATCTATTTCTCATAGTTCCAGAGGCTGGAAGTCCAAGATCAAGGTGCTGACCGGGTTCCGGCTTGGCTTCTGGTGAGGTCTCTCTCTCTGGCTTGCAGATAGCTGCTTTCTCACTGTGTCCTCAAACGGTCCTCTTGGTGTCTCTTTCTCTTCTTATAAGGACATCAGTTCTATCAGATCAGGGTCCCACCCTTATGACCTCATTTAACCTTCATACCTCCTTTTTTTTTTTTTTTTTAATGGAGTCTTGCTCTGTCACCAGGCTGGAGTGCAGTGGTGCAATCTAGACTCACACAACCTCCACCTCCCGGGTTCAAGCGATTCTCCTGCCTCAGTGGGACCACAGGCATGTACCACCATGCCCAGCTAATTTTTGTATTTTTAGTAGAGATGGGGTTTCACCATATTGGCCAGGATGGTCTTGATCTCTTGACCTTGCGATCCACCCGCCTCAGCCTCCCAAAGTGCTGTGATTACAAGCGTGAGCCACCGTACCTGGCCTTTGTTCCAACTGTCTACATAATTGCAAAATTTAATTACTTCCTTAATGGTCCTGTCTCTAAATACAGACATATTAGGGGTTAGGATTTTATTCCATAAAATTTGGGGGGACACAATTTAGTCCGTAACACTACTCAAATGCCCATCACCAGTAGAATGCATAAACAGTGGTGTATCTATACAACGGAAGACTCCACAGCAAAGAGCATGAATGAATTATTATTATTATTAATTTTTTTTTTTGAGACAGAGTCTCACTCTGTCACCCAGGCTGGAGTGCAGTGGCGCGATCTCCGCTCACTGCAAGCTCTGCCTCCTGGGTTTACGCCATTCTCCTGCCTCAGCCTCCCAAGTAGCTGGGACTACAGGCGCCCGCCGCCACACCCAGCTAATTTTTTTGTATTTTTAGTAGAGACGGGGTTTCACTGTGTCAGCCAGGATGGTCTCGATCTCCTGACCTTGTGATCCACCCACCTCAGCCTCCCAAAGTGCTGGGATTACAGGCGTGAGACACTGCGCCCGGCCATGAATGAATTATTAATACATGCAATAATGTGGGTGAATTTCACTGACTTAATATTAAGCAAAAGAATCCAAGCACAAAAGACCACATACTATATAATTTCGTTTCTATGAAGGTCAAGAACAGGCAAAACTAACCTGTACCAAAGTTGATTTAATGATGGGTGGGTACTGCCAGAAAGGCACATAAAGAAGATTTCTGGGGTACTGAAATGGATAGTGGTTACACGAGTGTTTACATATATAAAAATCATTCAAGCTATACATGTAAGATGTGGATGGTTTACTCTATAAAACTTACACGTCCTGTTTCAAAAAGTGAAGTGTAGAGTGAAGTGTTGAAGGGAATGGCATAAACTGAAATAAGGTTAATGTGTATGCCATGGAGAAGGATGCACTGTGGGAAGAGGCTAGGGAGGGAGGCAGGCCCTGATATTAGAGCTTTGTGGAGTTTGGATTTTGGGTGAAAATGGGAAGCCGTGGAAGCTATAGAAGGGGTCTAAGAGGGAAGCAACATAATCCCATTGCATTTTACAAAGGCCTCTCTGGCTGCGGAGGGTGCAGCAGTTTAGAGGGGCCGGAGTTGGGGCAGGCAGAGCAGTCATGAGGCTGCTGTGGTCCCAGCTGGGGGTGACGGTGGCTTGGCTCTGCATGTGCTGTGGGGTTGCAGAGCAGCAGGCAGCTTTGCAGAATCATCAGGTTGATGACAAATCGTAGGTGGGACAAGGGGTAGACAAGGAGTCCCAGAAATGTCCAGGTTGTTTCCTTGGGTGACTGGGCAGATTGTGATGTATTTCCTGAGACGGGGAATATTGGAGGGGAGGAGGTTTTGGGGACAGTGGAGGAGGATGTGGCTTCAGTCATGGTCGGGTTGAGTTTGAGATACCCATGGAACCTCCAGGAGGCAGTAGGAAATAAATCAGGAGAACCCAAAGACAACTGGCTTGAATGCCTGTCCTAGGGCAGGACAGGTACACAGATGAGGGGAGTGGCCGGAGGTTACAACAGACAACGGTGGAGACTGTGGAAAAGGGGTAGTGTATGTGTTTTGTGAAGCAGGCAGCCGCCAGCTAAAGGTGATTTAGGATAAATGCTCAGTAGTACTGGCCTTCCAGGTGTTCGAGATAGGGTGGAAGTCTGGATTTCAATGTGGAATCTGCTGGTTTTTTTTTTTTTTTTTAAGTATCTTATTTTAAAATATTTATTTATTTATTTATTTATTTCAGGCTGGATTATGCGACTGGCTAATTTTTGTATTTTTGATAGAGATAGGGTTTCGCCATGTTGCCCAGGTTGGTCTCAAGATCCTGGGCTCAAGCAATCCTCCCACCTGCTGCCTCCCAAAGTGCTTGGATTACAGGCGTCAGCCACCACGCCTCACCTGAAATCTGCTGATGTAAAAAAAAATTTTTTTCAATGGAAGGATACATGCAGAAAAGCATAAATGTTAAGCATACAGCTTGAAAGGTGATCACAAAGTGAATTCACTCATGCTGATTTTCAAAACACTCTAAACATTGTAGGCCAAATGGAACATACCTGCATGAATGTGGGGCCACCATTTGGGAAACCTGAGACAGAGGTTTGAGAAGCAATGCGGCTGGCCTTGGGGTCAGGGTTGTGGGTGAGACAGAAGGAGCACGTGGATAGTGAGGGGAAAGAGTGGTGGTGGAGCTGTGAGCAAGGCCAGATCTGATTCAAAGGTGTGGGGAGGACAGGAGCCTGCAAAGGTCCCATGAGACCCTCCAAGGGCCCTTGGTCTCTAGTGGGCTGATGCTGCAAGTTGCAGACGTGGGGTTGGGCCACCCAGGGAGGCATCAAGGAGGAGGTGGTCTCAGACACTGAGGGGAAAAACCTGAAGTTCCCTTAGGACCCCCTAGACACTGGGGCAAGGTATAAATACTGCTCGAGGGGAATTGGATTAGAGAAATTGATGGTGCTCTGATTTTATTTTCTCTTGATGAAAAATGTATGACTTTTACACTGTGGCAGAACAAGAAGCAGCACACGGCTGGCCATGGTGGATGGCCAGCACAGTCATTGCTGGCATTGATGGCATGCATAGTCAAAGTTGTGAACTTATGCCATTTCTCACAGTTAAGATAGTTATTTGAGCCGGGTGCAGTGACTACCACCTGTAAGTCTCGGCTACTCGGGAAACTGAGGTGGGAAGATAGCTTGAGTCCAGGAGTTCAAGGCCGCAATGAGCCATGATCGAGCTACTGCACTTCAGCTTGGGCAACAGAGCAAGACCTTGTGTCTAAAAAAGAAACAAAGATATTTTTCTCCTTTAGGATGCGATGAGGTCACACACCCTCCACTGTACTACCCCTCCATGGGTGTCTCACTTGTGGCTCCAAGACCCAGCCCCTCCCCAAAAGACAAACAAACCAACCAGCTCACCATGGCCATCCCCTCAGGAGTCCCCAGGGAGATGTCTGAGTGGTGAGGAGGGCACTGAACTCAACCCCAAGGCTTTGTGAGGAGGGAGGGGAGGGCTAAGCTGAGCCTTAAACAGAGCTTCCCAGGGGAAGAAGGGGAGCGGGGTGCGGGCATTCTGGGAAAAGGCGACAGCAAGAGCATAGACTGGAAGTGAGACACAGGCCTGGTTGTGTGGGACACCACGGGCAGCTGAGCTAAGGATGTGTGACACTAAATAAGGTGACGAAGGCCAGGTGCCAGGCAGGGGCACTGCTGCAGGACCAGCAGGGTGGAGGCTGCTGCGATAGGCCAGGCAACATAGGCCCAGAGCCGATCACCTGTCCCCCTCGCCTACCCGCAGCATGGCAGCCTCACCATCCCACACATGCCAGCCCCTTGTCCAGACCCCTGCTCAAGCCACTCTTGGCACCTGGAGTTCCCTTCCCCTCCACCAATGCTCACCTTGGTCCTAGAAGACCTAGGTTCCTTGAGGCCCTGGCCAGGGCCACTTGCCTGTCTGAATCCCTACGGGAATCCACGGGCATTCCTATCACTTAGCCCACTTCCACCCCTGCAGAGACCATCAGGGGTTACCCCAAGCATCTTTCAGCTCTTTCACATTGCAGAGGTCCTAATCCTCTACAATGTCTGCTTGTCTTTGTAGCCACTGGGGATCTCATGGTCTACATGGGTTTCATCCGCATCTGTGTTCCCAGTGTCCAGCACAGAGCAAGTCCCATAGCAGGTATTTACTGAATGCTTGTTGAATGAATGGTGAACAAATCGACCCTTTGCATGACATGGCATCCAGTGTCTGTGACCTGGCGATAGTGATGAGAATATTGCTTCACAAAAGGCAGTTCAAGGGATTCTATGGGAGCCTTTTATTTAAAAGCATAAATGCTGCAGAATGGATGCCATGCTTCTGCTTATTAGGGGGAGGAAAACAGAGGATTCCAGAAAATTGTGTCTAATTTGAGCACAATTTCACTCTTTTTGTTGACATCTCCTGGTGTACTTTGAAAAGACTGCAATTCTGCAGCTTTAGCCAGGAACATCTGGTCAGGGAGATCACCAGAGCAGCTCTGTGGGTGACGGCATTTGAAGGCCCAGGTCTCAGAGCTGTCTGTCATGGGACAAACGGGTACTGGGCCTAGATGACCCTTCCCCTCCCACCCAGCTTTCTAGAGACACTTTGCATACACTCTGCTTGGGGCAGCAGAAAAGGCTCAGGTCTTGCAAACAGACTCACTTACTATGTGGATAATTTAGTCTGCTCAAGCCTCAGTTTCTTCTTCTGTAAAATGGGGAGAATGCCTTCCTAATAGGGTTGCTACAACAGTAAATGAAATATTGAATGTTGGATACTTAATATAATGCCTGTCATTAGCAGATGTTAAAAAAGAATTCCCTTCCCACCTATCCCAATGTTCACTCTCATCAATGCTAGCCTGGCCCCTGCCTCTGGAAACAAACCTCTCTAAGGGTCTTGGACTGAGCAGCTAATCCCATCAAGGATGGAGCTGGCACCCAGAGTTTTCACTTTGTGAGGATCTCTTGGAGCAGGAAAAGTCTTTGGTTCAATAAGGAAGGGAGTTCAAATAGTGGAAGCCGGTGGGGGAAGCTCTGTGAGCTGGGGACCTTCCGAAGGTGAGCATCTGTGATCAGCTGTGATTCTATCACGCCTGAACCAACCCCTTTCATAAACACCAGTGGTCATTATGCACTGGATAAAATCCTTGCCTTTCAGTCATTTTCAAGCCTTGGTGATCTAGCCCACCTGCCTTCATTCATTCACTCCACGAACGTGCCCCAGGTCCCCATCTCCACATCTGTACGCGGGCTGGTCCCTGGACCTGTGACACCTTCCCTCACTCTTACCTACATTACTCACCAGCCCTTCATGTTAGAAACCATCTGTGCCCCTCCAGAACTTGGTCCACAGTTGTTTATGCTTGTGCCTTAGCTTCCCCATGGGCTCTGGGCATCTGTAGAAAGGGTCCACAACTGAGTCATCCTGAGGACACTCAGGCAGAGCCTTGCCTCTCGCTTTGCACAGCACCATGGCTCAGCGTCTTCTTGTAATGAATAAGGGACTGAGCTTCTCTACACTCCAGTCATTCCCAGCTCAGAACAGTCCAAGTGCACTGAAGGATGGAAAGTTGGGAGCACACTTCTCCCACAGGCTCTCCAAAGGGATTTGAGAGTTCCTTTGGGGATGCCGTACTTTCTTCATTGCCACACAGGCATGGGACAGCTGTTTGCATGTCTATTTGGCATCCTAAGTACACAAAGATGGTTTGTCTATTTCCCATCTGCTAACCTGCTTGGATGACCTCCTCCTCAGCACAGCACACAAGAGCACTAAAGTGCCCCAGGGATGCTGCAGGCAATGTCTATACCCCATTTCCTTCTAGAAACCAGCCCAGGTCATGCAGCAATAGAGCAAGCCAAATGCAAATGGCCACCTCCTGGGTCCATCCATTGTCCTTTCTGGCCTAGATCCTGCCTCAGTGATATAGAAAAAAAGATGAAGGTGATCTGGAAGAGGAAGCCTTGAGATGCTGTCAAAGGAAAAAGATTCAGGGTAGAAGTAGGGGAGAAGACTGGCATGTGGGCAACAAACCCCGTCTTCTAAAAAGACCTGTGCCCTTAAAGAAGGGAGAGAGGCCTGGAAGAAAGTCCTGGAGCTCCACCAACTCCAACACCAGTGTGCGCCTACTGCAAATGCAGGCCAAGGGTTATTATTCCCACTTACAGATGAGAAAACTTAGATCATGCTACGGTCTGAATGCTGGTGTCCCTCCAATATTCACATGTTGGAACTTGATCCCCAATGTGATAGTATTAAGAGGTGGGGCCTTTTGGAAGTAATCAAGTCCTGAAGGCTCTGCCCTTATGAACGGGATTATGCCCTTATAAAAGAGGCTCAAGTGAGCTCCCTGACCTCTTCTGCCACATGAGAACACAGCAACAAGACGCCATCTATGGAGCAGAGGGCAAACCCTTACCGGACACCACATCTGCTGGGGCCTTGATCTTGGACTTCCCAGCTTTCAGAACTGCAAGCAAAAAAATTCTGTTGTTTATAAATTACCCAATCTAAATTATTTTGTTGTCCTGGCAGGAAAAGGATGACAGGTCAGTGCCACATAACTCACCCAATCAGAGTGGGCAGGGTGAGGTCTTCTGATTCCAAGGCCAGAGCCAAGGGGACTAGTTTGTGGGTGATCCTGGGAAAAAGTGCTATTTGCTCATCCAGGAAATACAGATTAAAACCTCAGTACAACACACACCCTCAGCATGGCTATAATGAGTAAGAGAGATTTTTAAAATTTGGTGTAGGTGAGGATGTGCAGCAACTGTAACTGCTTTACATGGCTGGTAAGTATTCAAACTGGTATATCAACACTTTGCGAAAGCATCTAATGACGCCTACCAAAGCTAACCATATGCAGACCCTATAACCCAGCAATTACATTCCTAGGCATTCTGGGTACTAGGATTTTCATAGCATTAACTATAAAGCCAGAAGGCTGGAAATACCCAAATACCCATCAAAAACATAGGGTTATTTTTGTTTTGTTTTGTTTTTTTGTTTGTTTTGTTTTGTTTTGTTTGAGACAGAGTCTCGTTCTGTCGCCAGGCTGGAGTGCGGTGGTGCCATCTCGGCTCACTGCAACCTCCGACTCCCTGGTTCAAGTGATTCTCCTGCCTCAGCCTCCCAAGTAGCTGGGACTACAGGCACGCACCACCACGCCCAGTTAATTTTTGTATTTTTAGTAGAGACAGGGTTTCACCATGTCGGCCAGGATGGTCTTGATCTCCTGACCTCGTGATCTACCTGCCTCGGCCTCCCAAAGTGCTGGGATTACAGGTGTGAGCCACTGACCCTGGCCAGAAAAACATAGTTAACAAAAATATTGTGGTATAAGGCCAGGCAGGGTGGCTCATGCCTATAATCCCAGCACTTTGGGAGGCCGAGGCAGGTGGATCATGAGGTCAAGAGATAGAGACCATCCTGGCTGACATGGTGAAACCTCATCTCTACTAAAATTACAAAATAACTGGGCGTGGTAGTGTGTGCCTGTAGTCCCAGCTACTCGGGAGGCTGAGGCAGAAGAATCACTTGAACCCGGGAGACAGAGGTTGCAGCGAGTCGAGATCGTGCCACTGCACTCCAGCCTGGAGGACAAAATGAGACTGTCTCAAAAAAATAAATATATATATAGTGGTATAATTATAGAATATGAATGAGCAAGCTACAATTACACATAGCCATGGTTAAATGTCACAAACATAATGCTGAGCAAAATGAGTCAGACACCAAAGAGCAAATATTATATGAACCCATTTATACAGCTTTCAAACCAGACATTAATCAATGGTGTTACAAGTCAGGATAGCAGGGTCCCTTAGTGTGGGTAGTGACTGCAAGGGACAAGAAAGGACTTTGGTGGTCCTGGTTGCATGAGGGTGCTACAGTTACATGGTGGTGGTTAACATTCTTCACGAAGTGAAAAATCATCAAGCCATATACTTATGACTTGTGCATTGTGATTTCGATATGTAAGCTATTCTTCAATAAAAATGTAAGCTTACAAAAATTAAGGACAATCTCTACTAACTGAGATAGAGTGATTCCAGGATATATTGGTAAGTTTAAAAAATTAAAGTGCAAAACTATAACTCTAGAATGTTACTTTGTGTGTAAGAAATAAGAAATTATTACCCTTTATATATTATGGAAGGGGGAATATATAAATTTATATATGTAAATATATATTATAGAAGATTGTTTTTGCAAAAAGAAACACCGGAAGGATAAACTAATCAGATCAGTCACCTACAAAGGTAGGGTGGGAATGGAGTGGAAGCGATATGAGCAGAGAGCTATTTTTTCTGAGTATAAATGTTTTGTATAGTATTGACTTTCAGAACCACATCAGTGCTTTACCCATTCAAACAAGAACAATAATAAAGGATGGGAGACGTCTCTAAAATGTAATACAATCAGAAACAAACAAACCTAATACATTTCAAATGAATAAAAACCACACTAAAAGGAGGGAAAAGCTTGACCCAAGGGCATTTTGAATACAGTATTTTACTATATACGCCCAGACAAAAGATAAAAAAGATCTGCAAAAATGTCAAACTCTAGTTAGCAGGTTTGTTTTTTGCAGCGATATGGTTTAGCTATTCTGAAACTTCTAGGCTTTGGTACATGAGTAAATATAATGACAATCATGGGGTCCAAGTTTCTCACTGTTGGAGAAGTGAGTTACAGGTATTGGAAGGGAGAAGACAAGAATGTACCCTTAGGGCCGGGCGCGGTGGCTCAAGCCTGTAATCCCAGCACTTTGGGAGGCCAAGACGGGCGGATCACTAGGTCAGGAGATCGAGACCATCCTGGCTAACACGATGAAACCCCGTCTTCACTAAAAATACAAGAAAATTAGCCGGGCGAGGTGGCGGGCGCCTGTAGTCCCAGCTACTCGGGAGGCTGAGGCAGGAGAATGGCGTGAACCCGGGGGGGCGGAGCTTGCAGTGAGCGGAGATCGCGCCACTGCACTCTCAAAAAAAAAAAAAAAAAAAAAAAAGAATGTACCCTTAGGTATTAAATTGAAATTGCAGGTAACCGTACAAGCGCATGGCTTTATATAGAGATGCTAATATAGACATGGTCATGGATATTCTACCTCCCAGATCATTCTCTGCTAAAATAAACCAGGGATCCTTGGAGAAATAGCTGATTTCCAGGACAAGTAGGTGATGAACCTGAAATGCTCAAAGAATTACGGTGAAATGTCAAAAAGACACAGGGGCCAGCTTGAAGGAGCTCCCACTGGCCAAACCTGGAAAAATTTGAGCACCAAAATGAATAATGATAAGAATGAATTACAACCCATTGAATAAAATAAGAATCCCTGAGTCCATACAAATATAATATAATAAGTATAAATAAATACATGAGGAAAAGAAAAAGCTCTTCTGTATAGTAAAATTCAAACTAATAAAGAGGAAATTCTGAGTTTAGAAAATTACATTTGACCAGCATCATAGTAATAATTGATTCAGGCAAGAATCATCAGTAGATCCTGAAATTAGTGGGTGAAAACTCTGACAAAGAACTGGATATGTATATAGTCTAAAGGTAACTCTCCACAAAGTACTTTTTGTTTTCTTTGAGAGAGAGAGACAAGGTGTCACTCCTGTTGGCCAGGCTGGCATGCAATGTGGCACAATCACGGCTCATTATAGCCTCAAACTCATGGTGGGCTCCAATGATCCTCCCACCTCAGCCTCCAGAGTAGCTGGGACTACAAGTGCATGCTACCACGCCTGGCTAATATATACATACACATATATATCATATATATGTATATATGAGACATACACATATATATGATAGATACATCATATATATCTCATATATGTATCTCACATATATGTATATATGAGACTGGGTCTCACTATGTTGCCCAGGCTGCCCACAAAATATTTATTAAATAGAAATGGAAAAATAGTAACTTTACAGTGGTAGACCACACCTTAACTCGTGATCCAAATTAGTATAACTAGTAATAGGACAAATAGACTTCATGTACCTCCTGAGATGATGCACCAAGGACACAACTTTACTTCTGTGATAATCCTGCAAAAATCAATAATCTGCATTTAATCATGAGGACACATCAGACAAACCCAAACTAAAGAACATTTATTTATTTATTTATTTATTTATTTATTTATTTGAGACGCAGTCTTGCTCTGTGGCCCAGGCTGGAGTGCAGTGGCGCGATCTCGGCTCACTGCAAGCTCCGCCTCCTGGGTTCACGCCATTCTCCTGCCTCAGCCTCCCGGGTAGCTGGGACTAAAGGTGCCCGCCACCATGTGCGGCTTTTTTTTTTTTTTTTTTTTTTTTTTAGTAGAGACGGGGTTTCACCATGTTAGCCAGGATGACAGGATGATCTTGATCTCCTGACCTCGGGATCCACCCACCTCGGCCTCCCAAATTGCTGGGATTATAGGCGTGAACCACCACCAGACCAAAAACATTAAAATAACTGGCCCACACTCGTTAAAAATGCCAAGCACATGAAAGACAAAGAAAGGCTGAGGAACAATTCCAAATTAAATATGACTAATAAGGCATGACAAGTAAATGCAACCTGGGATCCTGGATCAAATTCTGGACCACATATAAAATTAATAAAGGATATTCTTTGAACAACTGGCAAAATTTGAATAAGAAAGCATATAGATCAGAAAATATTATTAATGTTAATATCCCAATTTTGATAACAAGGACAAGAAAATAACCTTATTCTTAGGAAATACACACAACTATTTTGAGCAAAAGGGCTATGATATCTACAACTTACTTTTGAAAGGCTCAGAAAACAATGATATGTATGATATATACATAATGTATGTATAATTATATATATATCAAGAGACAGACAGGGAGACAGAGAGAAAGGACGATAAACCCATTGTAGTAAAAGCTAACTGTTGGGGAATTTGGGTGAAGGGTAAATGTGAATTCTTTGTGCTGGTCTTGCAACTTTCTGTAAGTGTGCAATGATTCCAAAATAAAGATTTAACTAACTGACTAAAAAAATTCCATGCTTATTTTTATTATTCACATACTAGGTAAAACTGACGTGCAACCTGAAGTGTACAGTTAAATGGGTTTTGACAATTGTCTATGTATCTATCGCCCAAATCAAGATATAGAACATGTCTTTCATATCATTTCAGAAAGTTCTCTCACATCTTCTTCCTCTCACCCCCTCCTTTCTCCCCATCTGACCTCTATCACCAAGATCCGTTTCGCCTCTTCTGGATTTTCACATGGTTGGAATTGTGTAGAATGTATTCTTTTGTGCCTGGCTCCATTCCCTTAGGATAGTGATTTTGAGATTTATCCAGGTAGTTGTGTGTATCAATAGTTCACGCCTTTGTATGGCTGAGTAGTATTTCATTGCACCAATGTACCACAGTAATCCAGGCACCTGCTGATGGACATCGAGCTGTTTCCAGTTCTGGGTCATTACGATCCAGCCTGCTGTGGGTGTTCTGACGAGTCTGTGTGTGAACTGGTTTTCGTGGCACCCTCCCTCTGGAAACATCACCTTCCCCTTGACCTCACTACGCACACACGCAGGTGGCACAGGGCCGTGGACTTTCATGGATACCAAAAAAGCTTCCTGACCCAAATGGTCTCTTCTGTGAATGCCTGAAGCTCCACCACTGACTGTCCCTTCTTTTGAGGCTACCCTCACGCTGGATGGTCTGCAATTTTATCAGAAGGAAGCTTACAAAATATCTTTCTTCTGGCCAGGTTGGGCCCTGGATAGGGCTATGGAAAGTGAGTGAAAGGAATGGAGAGAAACTTCTCCCATTCTACTATTTTCTGGATGGCGTATCCTCTCTCGCCTTCTTGTGTCCTCCCTAGCAGTTCGTACCTGGGGTCAGATAACCCAAATTTAGTCAGTGTAGGAGCTTGGCAGCCCAGGCCTGTCTATCTCCAATACTCAGCAGTTCTCCTGGAAGGAGGGAGGGAGGACCATGGGGAGTCTCTGTGTCTCTGAATCTACAAGGATTCCTGGAGGCTTGGGGGGTGAGGGTAGTGAGGGGTGTGTGTGCTGCAGAGAGTTGAGCGACAGCCACGCACAGGGATGGATCTGCCGGCCTCATAGGAGAAGCCTCTCTCTGGATCGCTGGAATAAGCCAATTTGTGCCCCCAGCACTTTCCCCCTGAGGGAAGAATCAGCAGGCTTTGTGTAAAGGGATTAAGGCATTAGCCTGCTCAGCGGGGAGAAGGGCTCTTGACTCTGTGGCAGCGTGGCCACGTTTCCATGTGTCCATGTGGGCATATGGGCTGCTATAGGCCCTGGCTTACTGGTCCCAGGGCCTGTGGCTAAAAGGAGGCGCTGCCGGCAGCCTCTCTTGGAAGGTGGGTATGTGGACCATGCTGCCTGTGCCCTCCTCAGGTCCCAAGAATGAGTGCTTCCAAGGGGTGGTGAGTGGGGGGAGGTGGGCAGGAAAAGATGCCAGGGAAAGATCTGGGCCCAGGTAGGAGTGACAGTGATGTGTGGTGGAGATCCAACAGCCAAAGGAGGAGCAGTTAACAATGCCACTTCACAAACAGCGCCCGAGGCTCAGAGAGAAGATGTATCTGCCAATCATCACACAGCAAGTCACCGGCAGAGCTGAGACTAGAACCCAGGTTCCTGGTCCAGGACTCAGTCATTGATTGTTCCAGCCACACCTGGCTGATGCCAGAGGCCTGTCCCGTCCACTCCCTACGGTGACTCTTTCTCCTGCCTCCCAACTCCAGAAGAGGATCCTGCTGGGGAGCTTGGGGTGAGATCTCAAGAGCCTTTCCATGTGGACGTGGACATAGTGCGGTAGGTCTAGAGACCAAAGCAGGATTCTAACAGGCCTGGACATATGTCACGGGCCATCAAGACTGTCTGCATGAAGGTCTTTTGCTACAGAAGTGGGGTGGCTTTTTGCAGCTGCTCAGGAGAACAATCTGGCATAGAAGTGGGAAGGTAAGTCTGGGTCTTTCTGGAGTACGACTGACCCTTGACCAGTCTCAGGGACGTGTGTCCAGGCCCTGTGAGGAGAGGGGCCACAGGAAGAAGGGGCAGGAGTGTTGGAATCAGTCAATGGGGCTTTGAGTCCCCGGTGGGATGTGGTTCCCAGTGGAGGCCTTCCTCCATCTTCTCAGAACACAGCATGGTTTTAGCACTGTGTGGATGACAGGGAGCCAACTTTGTAACTTTGGAGGAGATTGGGAAACAAGGCCCTTTGGGCAGAGGACATCACAAGGGGGCCAGAGATGGAGAGGAACAAGTCCTGTAGGTCTGCCTGCTCCCTGTCCCCCTCCCCGCTTCACTTCCCCTCACCTGCCAGAAGACAGGTCCAAGCTAGAGGCCTGGTCAGGCCCTGGAGAAAAACTGGGGGGTTCGGGAGGAGAGGGTGGGGCAAGATTGGCCCACATTACACTGCCTTCCCCCCAGCCTGGCTTGCACCTGCCAGGGCCTGCATGAGCCTCCTCAAGGGCCTGGGCTCAGGACCCCAGAGCCAGCAAGGAGCCCTGCGCTCCATCTGTGTGTGGCTGGCCTGGGAAAGGCCTCGGTCTCCTCTGCTGTAAAATGGCGTGTGGAGGGGGAGAGGGAGGCCAGGACTAGATGCCCATGTGGGTCCCTCCTAATAGACCTGGCCTGCCTTCCCAGCTCGAGCCCCTGAGACAGCCTCCATTCTTCTCCCCTTTTCAGCTGACCACCTCGTACCACATTCTAGGATCAAACTCTCGGTACTTGGTAAGGACCTTAGAAAGTAGCTGATGTGCCGTGTCTGTTGTTCAGATGGGGACACTGAGGCACAGGGAGGGTTGGCCTTGTCCCTCCAGGGAGTCTGCAGCAGCACTAAGACCAGGGCTCTGTCCCCCTGGTGCACGGCCTGCTCTCTCCTGCCCGTTAGCACTTCTGAGCAGGAGGCAGACGGCATTTCCTCTGATCTGAGCAGGGGGCGTGGGGGCGCTGGCGGCTGGCTCCTCCCTCAGGGGCCCCACGCTTGTCCAGGCAGGAATCTGCTCTGGTTGGAGCCACCTCCCTGAGGGCTGCCCCAGGCTGGGCCTGGGGCCTCGAGGTCCTGGGGCCATTGCTTTCTGTTTACTTTCTGTGGGGTTTCTATAGCATTGTGGTTTCCACTTGGAAGGGCTGCAGTGGGAACTGCGGGCCTGCTCTGGGGTCTGGGCTGCGTCTGTGGGAAGCCGGGCCTGCGGCCGCTCTGCCAATAAAAGTTTGGAATTCAGCAGACCCCGTCCCTGAATTCCCATGCCGTGGGCTCAGCCCTGACTCTTCCAGCTACTGGCTCTACCCAGGCCGGTTTAGAGTGAGTGCGTGGCCAGATCCTCCTGGGGGTGAGTCAGAGAGATCTTCCCATTCAAAGAGGATCATCACCTATTTCACAAATAGGGAAACTGAGGGCAGAGGGGGACAGGGGACAAGAACTTGTCCAAGGCCACTCCTCATCCATGACAGAGCTGGGACTGGAACGAGGCCACCCAGTGCCCAGCCCAACTTGAAATCTCCTCATCCCTTTGGGCTTCCCTGGGGTAGGGTGGACACTCCCGGATTCCCGAAGCCCTGTGTTTCCCATGACTTCACTCTGGGCTGGGGCACGGCGTGTGTCCTGGAAGGGGCCTGGCCTTCCCCACTGTGCCCTGGCCACGGCCCAGGCCCTGGGCAGAAGGGAAGCTGGGAAGAGGCTGCCCTCTGCTCTTGTTCTCCCTGGGGTCTCCTTGACCCGGCTGCTGGGGGAGCCCCGCCAGTCCCTGAGAATGTGACCCGTTGCTGAGAGGCCTACAAGGCTCCTCCCCATGCCGGCTCTGTGGTGCCCAGGTCTGGGAACCCGAACTCGGATTTGAATTCTAGTTCCCCTACCTATTGGCTGAGGGACCTTAGTTTCCTCGTCTTTAAAACAGACGTATACCACTCCCCGCCTTACAGAGGATAATGGGGGTGAAATGCCGGGTAAGCTGTGAGGGGCTCAGCCTACACACCAGACTTGAGGCCATTGGCCACCAGCCTGCTCACAGCAGCAGCTAGGAAGGGGCTGAAGTCCCATCTTGCCTAGACAGGCCTGACTGGGGCTGTGGCAGAGGCCCCCAGAAGGTGGGGAGGAGGGACGGTGACAGTACCAAGCCCTCCCTGCAGAGTTCTTGCCTTCTCTGGGGAGCGCCAAGGCAGTGTGCTGGGGTGCGGGTGGCTTGGTGGGTGGCCCCACTTTGTAAGGCCCATCTTATTCTGTGCTCTCTGTGAAGGGAGCTGATAATTGAGCCATTTCTCGGGGAGCTGACCCTGATTTTTATGAATCTACAGGACAAAGGAAGCAGCGCTGTCCTGCTGGGGAGACTGTGAGAAGGAGGAGATGAAGGGGAAGTCGCTTATCTTCCCAGCCTTTCCACTTGGGAGACTGTTTGGCGTGTGACAAGGGAGGAGAAGCCTATTTGAAGCCACTTGGAGGAGGAGGTCTCTGCTGTTGCTGTCCCTGGCACAGCCTTGCCCCTCATCTCCTCTGGCCACCTGCCTCTTTAATCCATTTAACGCCTCTTCATCGCTGGTTTTTTTTTTTTTTTTTTTTTTAACTTTTCCTGAGCTCGGGCCCCCAGGGCCTCCTTGATGGCGAATGGTCTCGGCAGCCCCTGGGCTGTTCCTGGGAAGGGACAGGCTTCAAGGTCAGGCTGCTGCTGGCTGACCTTGAAAGCTTCCCCAGGCAAGCCCCTGACGTGCCTCCACTCTCCAAGCTCAGCGAGCTCCATCACATTAAAAAGCTGTTAAAAGCGCCCGTCTGGTTGGCTGCCTCCGAGGCTCTGCGGCCAATGGTAGGGAGGGCAGCCTCAGTTCAGGGATGAGCTCCGCTAGAGGCGCGGGTCTGCCCTGGGGACCCAGGCCTGGGGACCGCCTGGCAGTTGCCTGCCCCTCCATTCTTGAGGGATGGCAGTGGGAGGATGACACTTATCCTGAGCCACCCAGCAGCCTAAGCGCTTTAGACGGGTGAGCCCACTTCATCTTTACAGCAACCCTGGAAAGTAGAGCTATGAGGAACCCCATGTTGCAGTTGGGCTCAGGAAGGTTAAGACACTTCTCTAGGATCACGCAGCAAGTAAACGGATGAGGAGACCCTCAACCCCTGAACTCACTGGCTCGGGCCTCACCCGAGGGGTTCTCAGTGTTGACCTACCCACTCTGCACATGGTGCCCAGCCTGGTCCTCACCTGTGGTGGCCTTCTCTAGGCCTCATGAGTCATGGGCACAGAAAGCTTCTCCCCTCTAGAGACGACCTACCAGGGCTTTGGTCTCGAGTTGCTGTGTGGCCACGGACAAGCCCTTGGGCCTACCTTTCCTCAGGTCAGGAGTCTGGGAGGGGTGTGGAGAGTAAGGGGGTGGTTATGGCTGGGCTTCAGGGCTCTTTATTCAATTTGAAATAAATCTAGCTTCATAGGCCTCCCCAGGCCTTTTGTTTGCCTGCTAATGGTTTCTAGTGCCCCTGCAGGGCCGGGAAGCTTCAAAGCTCACTTAGACTGGCAGCCAGCAGACTCCTAGGCTGGGGAAGGCTATGGGGAAGAAATGGACCTTCCTCCTTCACCCGGCCTAGCCCAGTCTCCCTGGGGACACACCACAAGCATGAGGTGGGGTAGGGGCAGCATGGGGTGGGGCAGGGTGAGGGTAGGAGAGGTGGGGGAAGAAGACTCCTCCAGGGGAGGTGAGAGAGCTGGATGCCCTCACTCCCACTCTGCTTCTGGTTGTGAAGGATTTGCCCAGGAAGGCCCATGGGCAATTTTAATGCCAAGGCATGATCTGTTCCTCTCTCCCCACCATTCCCCCATCATCACCTCCCACTCTTCTCCCATTCCTCTGCTCCAGCCACACCAGGCTCCCTGCTGTCTGCAAGCACCCCAGACCCACTGCCACCTCAGGGCCTTTGCACAGGCAACTCCTCTGCTGACGGATTCCTCCCCTTGGGTCCACATGGTTGGCTCATTTCTCCAGCCCCTTCAAGTCTCTGCTTGATGTTTATCAATTTTTGTTGTTGTTGTTGTTTTGAGATGGAGTCTCATTCTGTTGCCCAGGCTGGAGTGCAGTGGTGCGATCTCGGCTCACTGCAACCTCTGCCTCCCGGGTTCAAGCGATTCTCCTGCCTCAGCCTCCCTAGTAGCTGAGATTACAGGCACATGCCACTACGCCTGGCTAATGTTTGTATTTTTAGCAGGGATGGGGTTTCACTATGCCTGGCTAATGTTTGTATTTTTAGCAGGGATGGGGTTTCACCATGTTGGCCAGGCTGGTCTCAAACTCCTGACCACGTGATCCACCCGACTTGGCCCCCCAAAGCGCTGGGATTACAGGCATGTGCTGCTGCACCCAGCCTGATGTTCATCTTCTCACAAGGTCTGCCCTGAACACTTGACTTCAACTGCCTCCACTTGGCCCTCTGGGTGTCCTGACCCTGCTCTGTTGCATTCCACAGATGTAGTGCCTTCTGGCACTTTGTAATTAACTTACTTATGTTGTTTCTCTTTCTCCTGCATTAGAATATAAACTCCAGGAGGGCAAGCATTGTTGTCTGCTTTGATGACACTGACCCCTCCCCAGTACTTAGCACAGTGCCCAAACATAGCATAGGTCCCTAAGAAACACCTGCGGAATGAGTGAGCCTATGAGTGGACGGGTTTCAGTACATCTTAAAGCAAAGTATCTGTAACATTTGTCTCTTTAGGGACCAGAGAATGGGGCATTGGTTGGACGTAGTTTGGAGCCTCACCTCTGCCCTGTCTTCGCTGTGTGACCTTGAGCAGGTCACTCTAACTCTTGCAGCCTCAGCTTCCTCACAGCACCCCTGCCTGGCCTCCCTTGCAGGCCCACAGCATGAAAAGACATGAGTTCCAGGAAAGGATTCGGCAGATGGCATCCCCACAGGGCTGCCTCGCCATGCTCTGCCCCATCCAGCCCCGACATACTGGCCATGTGACCTCAGTGCTTGATGGACTCACTTGGCCTCTCTGAGGCTCGCTTTCTCCATCTCTAAAATGGAGGATGAAGCAGGTTCAGCCCCACGGGCAGGCGGCACTATGCCAGGGACATGGCGAGCCCTCTGGAAAAGTTCACCTGATCCAGACGTTGCTGGGTCAACATGAAGGAACGACTTTCACTCTTCTGCTTCAAACCAACAGACCGTCCTTGGCCTTCCCTAATAAAGCAGCAGAGAACAGCAGAGCGGGTAGGGACCTTGAAGGTCAGTAGGGTGGCTGCTGAGCCCGGAGGCAGTCAGGAGCTTGTCCCAGGGTGTGACAATTCAGAGTCAACCCTTTACTGAACACTCGACTTTAAACCGCCTCACGCCTGGCGTGAGGAAGGCACTGTGCTTGCGGGTTTCACCATGATTCTCTATGTGTCTCGGGGAGCTCACTGTCCTGTCTGAGGCCCGTCCGGCATCTGGACAGAGGAGCTTTCACGTGTGTGCACACCCTCTGCCTGCCTCTTCTCCCTGTCAGGTAAGGACGTGGGTGTGGCTGGGAGGCCGACCCTGGGTGGAGAACTGAGCTCCTGGTTCTGAACAGTTTGAGGGGCTGGAAGTCCTTTAAGAAGATGATGAAAACTATGGACCTTCTCCCCAAAGAGAAGCACACGTCCACATCCAGAGGCAAAAGCCTCATCACTCAGAACTTTGTGGATGAGGCAGTCATTATCTGGCGGTGCTGTCACTATGGCTGGGGCTGGCCTTGATCTCTGTTGCTTGATCCCATATGTTCATTCTCTCCAGTCACATTATCAGATCTCTAGCTCCAACATCCTGTGTGATACCAGGATGGCCATTGCCATGATCTTGTCCACGGGTCCACTTTCAGCAGCTGAGCCCTGGAGGGCAGCACACAGCTCATGACTGGGCTGGAGATGGGGGAGTCAGGGGCAGATAGTGGGAGCTATCCCCAGCCCTGCCTCTCTCAGGACCCTCCTGGGGCTCAGGTACATGGGGTCCTTGAGAAAGACCCAGTTTGATGAGACAGGCAGGAGGAAGCAGAAAGAGTGCAGTTTACGAAAGTTTTCTCCAGCTCTGGTTCATGCATCAGTCCTGAAAGAAGGCAGGACTTCTTTCACTTCACCCATTTCACAGATGAAGAAATTGAGGCTTGGAGAGGTCACGGAGCACACAGAGCAAAGAAGTCAAAACCAGGATTTGAATCTACTCTGATTACCTCCAGAGCCCATGTCTTGTCCTAATGGATGGAAAATTCTTAACTATTTAACTCAATATTGAGCAGCTACTGTCTACAGAATTCTGTGCCAGACAACTTGGGAGGCACAGACCAACAGGGAGATACAGTTCCCACTGGAAGTAACCAGGACAGTAATAATTATTATCATAACAAAGGAATAATAATAGTTAACATTTTGGAGCGCCTGACTAGGGACCAGCATTATGCTGCACAGTTTTAATGGATTATCTCATTTAAGCTCTCAAATATTTTGGGGTGTAAATAGCAGTATGCCCACTATTTTTGTTTGCTGTTGGTGTTCAGAAGTGTATATCCATTTTTGAGAATGGAGGCTTAGCGAGATGAGGAGCCTTGCTCTCAGTGAAGGAGGAATTCTGGCTGTGACTCTGTCCCTTACTACCTGGGCATCACCTCTGTCAAACCTGGGCAAGTTTCACTTAGACCTGGCTGAGGTTGGCTGAGGCGGGGAGGGCGGAGAGGTTGTGGGTAGGCAGCACCTATTCATACCCATAGTCCAGGGGCTGTTCTAGAAGAATCATATTCCCTGTGTCCTTGCCGCTCTGAGCCTTGGTGTCCCAGCCTTTTGATCCTCTCAATTCTGGTGTCCTTGAGCCCATAATCTGAGCCATTCTCCAGGATAAGGAGATGCTTGAGGTCGAGTGAAAGGTTGAAATTTCTGCAGGAGCAAATAATGACTAGATGCAGGAGAGAAGGGCTGCGGGGTAAAGCGAGTGAGGCAAAACCCCAGGGCAGAGCAGAGCCTTCCAAAGGGTGCAGGGGAGAGTCTTGGGGGAGGGGGCCAGCCTTGCTCAGCAGCCCCAGCCTCAACAAGGACCCCTACCCAAGAAGACCTGCAAAATAGCAAATCAATGAAGACAGCAATGAAAGCAATGAGGAGGGAAGAGGGATCAGAATCCCAGCCATATCACCCCTCACGCCTTTTTCTGGCCTCAATTTTTCTTTTGTGAACAGAGGGAGTTGGCCCTTCTGTCATTTGCAGGATTTTCATCTCAGGCTGGCAGCAGGAGCTGGAAAGGTGAGGGAGGTCCCTCCCTTCCCCGGCCCAAGGTCTGTGATTGGCAGCACCTCCTCCTCTCTTCCTCTCCTGTCCCTCCCTTCCCCTTCCCTCCCCTGCTTTCCTTTCCCTTCCCCTCTTCCTCCCTTCCCCTTCCCTTCCCCGGTCTTCCCCTCCCACTCTTTCACAGCCCCCAGCGTGCTGTGCAGTTATTAGTTTAGGTTCATTTAGAATCGGCTTAGCAACCCCACACCCCTGGAACCTGGAAGCTTAAAGCACAAGATGTCTGGCAAATGGAAATTCAATTGCTTTAATACAGAGACTATTTTGCTGCAGTCGAACTGGAGCCTCTTATTAAGAATCTGATGGAATTTCTAAACAGGGAGAGAGGCCCCAAGGAGGGGGCATTGCCCATCACACACCAACATTGCTCTTGACATATTTATGGCTCCAATAAAATCTCCCATCTGGTATATTTTAAAATAAAATTGAAAATTTATCACTTTCCCTGAGTCGGTTTGTCGTTCTCCCAAGGAGGAGATAGCCAGCCTGAGATTACAGGCGAAGCGGCAGCGGGCGGCAGGCGGGCAGAGAGGTTAGGCTGGGCTCTGATTTAAATTTCAATACCTTCCCCATTACAGCTGTCTGGGCTGGGAAAATTACTAGGGGAAGCAGGCCATGTGCTTCTCCTATTTCTCTGGACGTCTACTTGATTGTCTCTGCCAGGGTCCACAGACTCGGTCTGCTCTCCCCACTATTTAGCAAGGTTTGGATGAACCACGAAATGGGAGGAAGCCCTGTCCTCCAGGCCTAGGAATCAGCATCTTCCATTTGTGCCTCTCTGAAGCCCAGTGGACCCTTTGGGAATTGCTAGATGGTTCGAGAGGGCCCCTCTTCATCAGGACTCAGAGATCAAGATCAGGGCTTAGGCTCAGGTAGGGAGCGGGGTTCAGTCTGTAACGAGCATTGGGCTTCCATCTAAAACTAAGATCAGAACTTCAACTCAGGCCAGGATCAAGGCTCAGTCTGTAACCAAGGTCAGGGCTCAGGCTCAGGATGGAATCAAGGTTCACTCCATTAACAAAAACAGGGCTCAGATTTCATCATCATAGAAGTCAATTCATATCTCAGAGCCTCAGTTTCTTCTCCATTCAAATGTGGAGCTAGGTACTGCCCTGCTTGCTTCACAAGGCTTTTTAGAGGAAATGAAAACAAGAGTATTGGGCTGGGCACAGTGGCTCATGCCTGTAATCCTAGCACTTTGGGAGGCCGAGGCAGGTGGATTGCCTGAGCTCAGGAGTTCGAGACCAGCCTGGGCAATATGGTGAAACCCCGTCTCTACTAAAAATATAAACATTAGTCAGGCTTGATGGCACACACCTGTAATCCCAGCTACTAGGGAGGCTGAGACAGGAGAATCGCTTGAACCTGGGAGGTGGAGGTTGCAGTGAGCCGAGATCGTGCCATTGCATTCCAGCCTGGGCGACAGAGTGAGACTCCGTCTCAAAAAAAAAAAAAAGAGTATCTTTATTTTCTATAACAACTTACACTTTATAAATTGCTTGCACATACTTTATCTCATTTGGTCCTCAAGATAACCACCATTTTAAAGACAATAATACAGGCTCAGAGAGGTTAGGAAGCGTATTCAGGCCACACAGCCTGTAGACACAGGCAGGAAGTAAGGGCTGGGCCCAGCTAGTCCTGACTCCAAGCAGTTCCTAGAATACTGTAATGCAAAGAAGCAGTGACTGAGACTGCACTTGTCCACCCAGGACTCATGTTCCCATGTTCCCCTTTTTCTTTTCTTTTCCTTTTTTTCCCTCCTTTCTTTTCTTTTCTTTTCTTTCTTTCTCTTCTTCTTCTTTTTTTTTTTTTGGACAGAGTCTCACCCTGTTGCCCAGGCTGGAGTGTAGTGGCACGATCTTGGCTCACTGTAACCTCTGTCTCCCAGGTTCAAGCTATTCTCCTGCCTCAGCCTCCCGAGTAGCTGGGATTACAGGCACGTGCCACCATGCCCTGCTAATTTTTTGTATTTTTAGTAGAGATGGGGTTTCACTGTGTTAGCCAGGATGGTCTCGATCTCTTGATCCCGTGATCCATCCGCCTTGGCCTCCCAAAGTGCTGAGATTACAGGTGTGAGCCACCGTGCCCAGCCATGTTCCCATTTTTCTATGGTAATAGAACTCTTATTCTATTCTAGGGAGCAAGGTGTCTACCTAAAAGACTACATCTCCCAGCGACCCTTGCAGCGAGGGGTGGCCAATGAGATATGAGTAAGAGAATTGTTGGGTGAGTTTCCAGGGAAAGTTCTGGAAAAGGGAGACAGGTAGAGAGCATGGATTTTCCCTCCTTTCTCTTTCTTCTTGCCTGGAATACAGATAGGATGGAGCCCAGCTGCCACTATGGACCATGAGGTGACACTGAGGATAGACAGCAGTGCTGAGGGTGACGAGCCTGAAGAGAGAAGGTATTTCAGACATTGAAGGCATGGTGAAGCCACCATCCCAACCCTGGGCTGCTGACCTCTGTATAGGGGAGAGTAAAAGACACTACTAGTTTGTTTAGGCCACTGTGGCTGGATCTCTGTTACCAGGAGGCAAAGGTAACTTCTGATTCAAAGGTGCTACCCTGAGAAAAAATATGCTCGCATAAGCTTGGGAAATAGCAAGTTAAACAGAGTCTTTCTTGCAGGACTTCCCAAAGCCTTTAAATGCTAAACAGTTTTGGGAACCACCAAGTGGGGGATGTACTACATCACATTTCCAGAGCTCACTTGTCATGGCACAGTGTGTGTGTGTGTGTGTGTGTGTGTGTGTGTGTGTGTGTGTGTGTGTGTGTGTAGAGAGACAGAGAGAGGGAGCAGGAGAGACTAGGGTCTAGTGCTGGGAGACCACTTCCTGATGTCTAACGGGGGCTAGAAAGTGCTTTGCTCAATGCCCTCATTATTAAAACAAAGAAAGACACTGACTCCTTTTCTGACTTCCTTAAGCTTCAACTAGCATTCATGATCTCAGTTCCTAAGTGTCTACAGGATGTAGGGCCAAGCAGGGGAGGGCTAATTTGGGGATAAAGCTAGGAAAGCTGTTTGGGGTAAGAGAGTCTCCTTGTAGCTGCTGGAGCCTTTGTGGATTGGGGCTTGGCTCACAGGTGTGGGGCCTGCTACAGGGAGAAGAGGACCCCGGCCACCCTTCACATCATATATAGGGCATTAGCAGCCCTGTTCCTCCCCTCTCCCCACCCTCAAGAACAGAGGGAAATAGAGGCATGGAGAATGAAAGGGGCTAGGCCAGCCAGGTCCACAGAAAGAGCGGGTGGCAGAATGGGGTCTGGAGCCAGCTGCCCCTACTCCCTGCCCTTCCCCAACCTACCCCCTGCCGTCAGCTTTCTGGAAGACTCTGGCTGAGTCATATGCCTGACGCCCAGTTTCTGCCTCTGCTGCAGTGGCCGCCTTTCAGTCCTCTGTGGGAGTCCCATTGCAGGCTGTAAGATCTTGACATGCCCTTTCAATGCCATTTTAAGAGACTCAGAACACAATAGCAGTAATAGAGGCACCTGCTGCCTGGCTTGGTAATTATTGCATCCCTGTTGGGAGAACTGTTGACCGCCTGGCAAACGGGTGAAGTCTCCCCTCACTTCTTAAACAGGAGTCCTCCTTGGAGACCCTGGCCACAGCTGAGGGTGGTTAGTCACCAGTCTGTGCCCAGGAAGAAGTCAGGGAGCACCAGTGTGGCAGCCAGGTAGAGGAAATGGGAGTAGAGGGAGTAGGGGTAAGCAGTGGGGGGATGTGGTGTCCAGAATCCCAGATTGAGGATGGAGGGCTTGAGGCTGTTTTCCCCTGTTCTGTGTGGCTAAGTCCAGTCCATTCCCCAGACCTCAGTCTCTCTCTCTGTGCCATGGGAAATTGGATCGGGCCTCTAAGAATTTGCCCAGTGCATAATTCTAAGCTTCTGCTTTTTAAGGAGATCGTAGGGAACTGAGAGCACAACAGAAAGGCAGGAACTCCTTGAGGGCAGGAAACCTGCTTGTTTCCTCTCTCCGACTCTGGCACGGTTGGGTGGAAGACCCCAGCCCAGTCAGAGCAGGAGGTATGGTGGTGTCCTAAGAGGGAGGGAGGAGCCAGGACAGGAGGAGAAAAGGAGGGGAGAGGAGTGGGGGAAATAGAAGCGTGAGGCCCCATGTAAAGAAAACTCAATGTCAAAACTTTAACAAGAGCTTCATAACCAAGAAATGGGCCTTTGACTTAGAAGGTGAAGGCTCATTTAAATGGCAAATTCCCCTTGTGCCTGCAATGGCTTGTTTATAGAATGTGGAGCTGAGAGTGCAGGTGGTCCCACACAGAAAACTGGAAGCTTTTCTTTTTCAACTCCCTGAAGATTCATCTGCAATGCAGATGAAGCATCTTAGAAACAAGAATGAAAACAGGGTTTGATTTTTACAAAAGCCAATTCAGAGGCTCACTTCCTGTCCAGCCCAGCGCGCCAGCATCTGTGTGTGAGACCACTGTCCCCAGCTGGGTAGAGGCCTGCATGGGTCTTGCCAAGGTCAAATGGGTGTGCACCTACGACTACACGTGAATTCACTGCACATGTGTGCACACACACATCTACTCGGGTCCTCAGCAGAGTTATTTTGGATTTGGTCTTCGTGGAAGGTCCAGTCTGTGCCTAGATGTGGGTTCAGAAAATTCATTGACTCTGCACAGCTACTGGTCACTAATAAGAACCTGGAGCTGGGGATATCATGTTGATCAAGAGAAAACCTCTAAAGGAACTCACAGACCAGCTGGGGAGATAGGTGAATAAACACCTGGAGAACAGAGCATTATGGGAGCATCTGGCCCAAGCTTGGGAAGTCAAGGAAAGCTTCCTGGAAGAGGTGTTATCTTGGAGCTGCACACTATCCAATATGGTAGCCTCTAGCCACAGGTGGCCATTTACATTTAAATCAAAAACAAATAAACAATTCAGTTCCTCGGTCATACTGGCCACATTTCAATTGGCTAGTGGACACCACATCACATAGTGCAGAGGCGGAACATTTCTATTGTCCAGAAAAGTCTACTGGATGGCGCTGTGAGGAGGAACAGACCCTCTCCAGGTGAGGGCCACCGAGGCGTGTTCCAATTCCAGGGGGCAGCTTGTGCAAACGCCTGGAAGTGGATAGCAGCATGCCCAGGGGACTGGAGCCCTGAGCACAGGTGTGAGGAGGAGGGAAACAGTGACAAGTGAAGCTAGAGAGAGTGGAGGAGTTCAAATGGCAGCTAAAGGCTCTGCTTGTGTCGGCAAGGAGCTGGGATTTTGTCCTGAACATTTGGGGAGCCTTTGGAAGGGTTTCCGCTGGGAGTGGCAAGGTCAAGGTCGAGTTTTCATGTTAGAAGAGCTTGCTTGGAGAAGGGACTCCGCAGGGAGGGGGCAATTGCCAGCAGCCAGGTGAGAGAAGGGCCTGACCTGGGAGTTTCGCTGGGAGGCCTGGAGATGAAGTGCCTGTGTAGGGCGCACTAGAGAGAGGGGTTTCTGGCTTGAGTGCCAGGGTGGCTGGGGCTGCCCTTTGGGCTCGGGCTGTGCTGAGTGCAAGTGAAGAGGGAGACCTCTGCACCTGGCAGGTAGGTGAGGGCACCTGATCCTTTAGGAAAAGTTTAGGCAGAAACCACTGAGTGGGTGATTATCAGTGAATAGATAGGGGTGCAGGTCCTGCAAGGGACTGAGGTCTCAGGAGAGTCCTCAGTAAGACAGTATTGGAGACCCGGGAAGCACAGCTGAGTCAGTGGCCAAGAAAGCAGAAGGAGCTGGGTAGGCCAGATAGATGGAGACGAGTTAGGGAGACCAGATGTCCCTTGGAGGCATCATGGCTGTGGTCGTGGTTCCGTCACTTGAGGTGTGGGAGCTATAGCTTTCGATCCAGGCAAGTTTCCCCGCAGGAGATAGGGCAGTGTCTCGGTACTGAGGGGCAGGGCTGGGGAAGGAAGGGAATGGGGGTGGCTTTCATCACAGCCGTGGTAAGGGGAGCCACAGGGCAGCTTGCACTTTGAAGACGGCTCCAACAATCTCCCCTATCCTGCAGGCCCTTCTACAGTGAATTGACTGTAGGGGGCGATAGAGAGTGGGGCTTCTGGCCCTTCTGGCCCCTCATCTCCTGAAGATGTAGGCCTGTGCTCCCCCTCTTAAAACGTGGGCGGGCTTGTGACTGCTTTAGTGAACAAGCCGCTGGATGTTCCAAACCCCAAACATCGAGCCCCCACCAGCCACTGGTGCCTACTGTGTGAGGTCCCAGATATCACACAACAGATACAAACCGCCTATTCTGTGCCCCGTCTGATGCCTGACCTGCAGACTCCATGAACAGAATAAAACGGTCAGTGTTTTGTGCCACTATATTTTGGGGTGGTTTCTTGCACAACAATAGTAGTTGCAGGCAGAAAGGGAACTGGCTAGGCTGTGGCTATGTGGCAGGGACGGGGAGCCAACTGGCTGGTGGGATGCAGCCTCAGTTGCTCGGGGAAGGGGTGAGTTTTACCCCTGCTGTCAGGTTAGGGGCAGAGGAGGTTAAGGAGGTTGAATGGAGGTTGATGCTAGGAAACCAGGGAGGGATTGTGGGGGCATTTGGGGAGGAGGCTTGAAAGTGAGACCTAGTTCTGGCCTGGGGGTAGGTCCTGGTGGGAGCAATAAGAGGTGGGGAGGGCTTTGGAGTCTTACAGCGTATGCTTAGTTCCCAGCACTTTCAATACCCAGTTCTCTCTGAGCCTTGGTTTGCTGATCTGGAAAACAGGAATACAAATTCCCTGCTAAATGCAAGGCGAATGTGACTTCCTTTGATCCTGTTTTTCTCCTTTATTTCTCATTGTTTTAACAAGCACCCCTGCCCCGCCCCGCCCACCCCAGCATTGCATGTAGACAACTGCCGATAAACATGTCCAAGGGCAAGGTTTTTTGCGCCATTTTATAGACACAGAAAATGAAGCCGAGGGGCTGGGAGTGCCCACGGCCTCAGAGGACTCAAGCCTTCAATGTGTACTTTTCCTGTTCCTCCCCTGGACTGAAGCAGCAGGAGGGGAGGGCAGGCCAGTGCCCCAGCGGGCCCGGGTGTGGCCTCCAGCGCTGGCTGGATTAAGCATTCCTCCCCAGCCCTGCCCCAGTCCCAGCCTCGCTACTGCTTTTTCTCTGGAGTCCCAGACAAATTGTAGCCCGGAGAGCGGAGAGCGGCTGTGTGGAGCTTACAAATGTGGCTGGCCCAGCCCTCCCCGCCTTCCTCCCACTCCACATGCCTACCTCTGGGCCCTGGGGTCAGAACAGCCACTGAGGAGCTCTCACCAGGGCTCCACACACACTTGGGACTCCTGGGGTTCTTGCCAAATGGGCACCTCCGCCCCCAAACCCTTGGAGGCTTGGATCTGCTGCCTGGGCCCCAGCTCCCCTCCTCCTGCCACCCTCCTCAGCATCTGGTTCCTCCTCAGAATGCAATGCTGTTGCCCCTGGCAACCGAGCTCCAGGCCAGATCCTGGTCCTCCTTCCTCCTCCTTCCCTTCTTTTCCTCCTCCTCCTTCTGCTTCCATATTCCCATCCTTCCTGTCCTCCCCCAACCTGCGGAGACAGTGCCTGGGGCTGGAAGACTGCCCCCCAAATCTGATGCCAGCTGGGCCACCCAGCCAAGCCCCCTGGCCTTTCTGGGTTGCTCGTCAGCTGATGATGACAGTCAGTACTCCCCGCCTGCCCATGGGACTGACTACTGCAGTCTTGGGCACCCAAGGGATGTCCCGGAAGACTCTGAGGCAGGACTCTCAGGGTATCCCAGGCAAAGAGCCAGGGACTGTAGAGAGACAAGAGACTTAGCAGCCAAAGAAAATTTCTCCCCATTAGAGCCGTTTGAGGTGGTGAGCTCCCCAGAGCTGAAGGCATGCAAGGAGAGGCCTTTCCAGTGATGATGGTGCTGGCACTGGCATGGCACAGGGCAGTGAGGGGCTGTCTTGGAAGGAAGGTCAATGAGGGCTCGGCCTATGTCTCTCCTGGCCATCTCCTTTCCCCAACCCCTGAATTCCCAGAACCTTTAGGAGCACTTGCTCCCCAACCCCTGCCCTCCCAAGGACTCCTCATTTTTCATCTGGGCTCTAGAAAGGAGGACAGCACTAAGGGGGGTCCCGGGTCCAGCAACATCATGCACCATAGGGCAGGTCCGACGCCTAGCACGGCTGTTTAGAGTGGACAGAAACGGGCTCAGCAGGGCAGGCCACATGCACCCTGGCTGCTCTCATGCGTCCCTTCCAGAGTCTCCGCTCACACTCCTGGACCCCCCTCCAGATCCTAGGCTCCTGTCACCTTCCTGCTCTCCTGCAGGACCTGTGGGCCAGCCATGCCCAATTCACGACTCATTCAACCCACTCCCACTCCTTCGTGCCCTGCACCAGTCCCTCCCTGTCAGGAATACCCTTCTCCACCTTTCACTCTGAGTCAGTTCAGAGGCCCCCGCCTTCAGGAGGCTCCCCGGGACTGCCTGGGCTGTGCCCACTGCCCCATGGGGCTTCCCGCCTCAGGCTTGCCTCCTAGAGCTCTCTCACCCATGGCCTGGTCACCATCTGCACACGGTTTTCCCCTGAGTGCATCATAAGGACCTTGAGGCAGTGGCTCTGTGCCCCACATTTGCTAACAAATACTAATGAGAACATTAGCACAGCCCTGCCTCTCTCTGGGCCTCAGTTTCCCCCATCTGAGGCCCCATGTCTGGGCCTTGGCTTCCCCCAGGGGTCTTTGAGGATCTTTTTGGCTGGGAAGCATGGCCTGGGCTGTCAGAACAAGACAGAGGCCTGTCCGGGCAGCTCTGCCCTCCTCATCTCCCGGGGGCATCCCCTCCAGGTTTCAGGAATGAGCCTCAGGAACTGGGGTGTGGGGGTCCGCACGGGGAGGTCCTGGTACTCCCCGAGGCTTTGGTTCTCGTCTGCCAAATGGGGAGACTCACTGGGGCTACCCGCCCCTCCGGTTGCCGGTTGCCGTGAGGCCTTGGAGACGGCAGCCAGACCGGACTTTCCCATCGGACTCGCCAGAACCCAGGCTTCCCAAAGCAGCAGCTCCCGCGCAGCCGCTGTCCGCTTCTGGCAAGCCTAGCCCACGGGCTGAGGGGTCCCTGGGGCTCTGCTGCCCTCCAGTGGCCGGAGGCCCCTGGGCACTTAGAACCCCTGAGCTCCGGGTTAATTCCATGGGCTTCCGTCCCCACCTAGGACGAACAGAAATGGTAGCGGGGATTTGTTGAGGTCAATCAGCAAGCCAGGCACAGTACCTGGACCAGGCCCTGGGGCTCTAGGGCTCCAGCACTTCTGTGCCCAGGGGAGGCTTGTCCTCTCACAGAAGACCAGCCAGGAGAGGGAGCTGTTCACCACCTGCCCACCTGCCTCATCTGGGACACCCTGTGTGCGGTAGCCCCTCCCTGCTGGCCACTCTCAACACTGGCCTAGACTGCCCCCTGCCCCGAGAAGTGTTTCTGGTGTCTGCCCAGGGGTCATCCCCAATATGTGGGCCAGTGTTGGGGGCTTGGAGGGGTGGCTTAACCCCCTTCCTCCTTGATTAATCAAATGCTTAAAATAATGGCTGAGGTCATGATTGATGGACAGAGCATAGCTAATTACCCTGGAGATTAAAATGACTGTTTCTGTTTAAAAAGGCTGCAAATGAGTTAATTATTTCCTTTGCTCACCTCTCTAACCTCGTTACACTTCTAAATGAATAGCAATATTGATCTTGGAACTGATTTTGGTGTTACACCGCCCGAGCGGGTTTAATTAGGGTTTGAAAACGCTGCAGTGCCTCCTCCTTCTGACCAAGGAAATTAGCCTTGGGTTTTACTTACATTTCACAGCCGTGTCCTCCACACAGATAGAAGGGCTGGAACATGGCGCAGTGGTGCCTGTCATCCCCTGCCCTGCCCTGGCTCCCAGCTTCGCTCCCATCCAGACTAGCACAGACTGACCCTTGCCTCTGATCTCTCAGGAAGTCATGGCAGGAAGGCCATCGGGGTCAGCTTGTTTAGTCTCGTCTGGTCACAGATGGGGCTCGGAGGCTCGGATATGATAGGACAGAGCCTAGCATCACTTGACGAGGTGGGGGCAGGCCTAGGACCTGAACTATCACAGATTCCCAACTCTGGACCTTGACGGCTCCCTGACTGAGTAAATATTTCCTCTCTGTCCCTCCTCACTTCTCCAGATGCCTACAGAGCCTCCTGGTGCTCCACCCCACTCCAGCTCCCTCCTGCCTCTTCTCTCCTTCTTAGAGCTCCACGAAGCAAAGGCCCCAGCTGGATGAAGGTGGGGAATGAGAGGGGGAACAGGGCGCAGGAGACCAGCACCCTTGCCCTGGATCTGAGGCTGACATCCAGGTGACCATGGCCTGTCTCTGGGCCTCCCTCCTCTGAACATGACAATCTGTCTATATCACTCCCTCCCACCTCCCCCAGCCAGGTTTTCAAGGGCAAGCAGTGTCTCTGGGAGCCAGAGCTGGAAGGGTAGGGTAGGGAGAGTGACCAGGACAGGCATGGGCCAAGGATGTAGGACTGGCAGTGGGTCTGCTCCTTCTTATTCCAAACAAAACCTTCCCTTGACCCTGGCTCCCCTCTGCCATGGCCAGACCTGTCCCGGTTTCACTTCTTTTTTTAATTTTTCCAGAGACAGAGTCTCCCTCTGTCATCCAGGCTGGAGTGCAGTGACAGGATCACAGCTCACTGCAGCCTTGAACTCCTGGGCTTAAGTGATCCTCCCACCTCAGCCTCCAGAGTAGCTAGGACCACAGACGTGCACCACCACGCCCGGTTATTTTAAAAAATTTTTTGGAGAGATCGGGTCTTGCTGTGTTGCCCAGGCTGATCACAAACTCCTGGCCTCAAGTGATCCTCCCACCTTGGCCCCAGTCCCAATTATTGAGAGTTGTGTACATTCACTGCCCCTCTCTCTGACTTCCTCCTCACTCCTCTGCCCTCTGTTTTTTATGTCTCACAGATAAAATGATTCTCACTGAGGTCACCAGCAACATCTGAGTTGCCGAACAAAGTGAGCTCTCTGTTCAGGGGGTCTGGGCGTGGATCTACCTGATGGCTCTTCTGCTTCCTGCAGTGACACTGGCTCCTGGCTTTCCTCCTCCCTGCTCCCTCTTGGGACAGGGTACTCCCCTCCCATCCTTGAAGAATCTCGTGGTTTGGCTTAAGCCCTCCTCTCTTTCTTCTCACTTGACATGCCCTCCCCTGGTGAGCCCACCTCTCTCGTGGTTGTAAAGTGATCTATCCCAAATTACTATCTTAGCTCAGCCCTCTCCCTTGAGTGCATGTAGGTCCAGCCAGGGAGTGACATGGTTAGACTTACACTTTAGAAAGGCTACTCTTACTGTAGTGTGGCAGGAGAGGATGATGGTGGAGGCAGAGGAACCCCTGAGGTGACTGTTCTAAGCCTCAGCAGAAAAATATTCAGGCCTGTGGCTGAAGAAATGGGGAGCAGGGGGTGATCCGCTGGATGGGGAGGCTTTGGGGATTGATATCCTAGGGGCAGATTCCAGGACAATGTCCCATTTTCAGGTTGGACCACTGAGTGCCTTTGGCTGAAACTGGTGACATCAGGGAGAAGCAGGCTTCCAGGGAGTGTTCAGACTGTTGGGTTGAGTTCAAGGTGCCTACAGGGACATTCAGAAGGAGGAGGAAGGTAGGTGACCCCCCCAAATTGCTACAGCCAGCTTGTAGCCCTGCCACTCAGGGTAGAGGTCATCAGCGTGCAAGGAGCTGGGCGGTGACTGCCCAAAAGCACTGCTACAGGTAAGACAGCCAGGAGGATATGGGGGAGCAGAAGGCACTGCATTCAACCTCAGTGATTCATGCTTCATTTGGCCAGTGAAATCCGGGAGCCAGGCCACATGCCCTGCCTCGTCAAACAAGGAAAGGAGTGTGGAGATTGAGGGTCAGAGACTCCACACTGAATCCCAACCTTGCTAATAGACTAAGCCCTGATCCTGCTCACAGTCTGAGCCCTCGTCCTTGTCAAAGTTCAAGGGAACAGGACTACCCAGCTGGAGGCTCTTACGTAACACCTTCTTGTTTCCATTCCCCCTTTTCTCCCCTGAGGTGAGGGTGAAGGAGAGGGAGCTTATTAGTGCCAAGGAGGCAAGCCGGGAGTACTGAAGGCAAGATAGAGAAACCACTTCCAAGGTGCACGCCCAGGAATCCTCAGCTTTTTGGGGGTCCCTGGCATACTTGTGAACACTGGAACTTTCAGTGGAACCATTGAGAAAAGACTCACTGGACACAGTGGCTCACGCCTATAATCCCAGCATTTTGGGAGGGCAAGGAGGGCGGATGGCTTGAGCCCAGGATTTCAAGACCAGCCTGGGCAACATGGTGAAACCCTGTCTCTACAAAAATTAGCCAGGCCTGGTGGTGCACGCCTATAGTCCCAGTTACTCAGGAGGTTGAGGTGAGAGGATTGCTTGAGCCCAGGAGGTGGAGGTTGCAGTGAGCCATGATTGCACCACTGAACTCCAGCCTGGGCAACAGAGTGAGACCCTGTCTAAAAATAAAATACAATAAAATAAAAATTAAAAAAGAAAGAAAAGAAAAAAGATTCAAAACCACCCTAAAGGAGCCAGCGGCAGTGTCCTGGTGGTCATCACTGTGGCGTCAGATGCTTCACATGCAAAAGCTCATCGGTTACTACCGAGCTGTCTGGGTCCTCAGGATAGAATTGCCTTTACATGGAGCTATTTACTGTCCTCTGCTTCCTGTGGTGGCACTGGCTCCTGGGTTTCCTCCTCCCTGCTCCCTTTTGGGACAGGGTACTCCCCTCCCATCCCTGAAGAATCTTGGGGTTTGGCTTAAGCCCTCCTCTCTTTCTTCTCACTTGACACGCCCTCCCCTGGTGAGCCCAGCAGTATACTGCTGTCCCTGTATCACTGCATCCTGTGACATGCTCAGCTCAACTTGGTCTACTGGGCATAGACAGAAGAGTTCCCTTAATGAGTTCTGGGGTGGTGGTTAGGAGCTCCCAGCTCTGAGTTCCAGACGGCCTGGAATTCAAATCCTGACTCTGCCCATCCCAGCTGTGTGATCATGGGCAAGCTGCTTCACGTCTCTCTGCCTTAGTTTCCTCATCTGAAAGTGGGGGTGATAATAGCACTTACCCCTTAGGGAGTTCACTTATATTAAGTGCTTAGTGCCTGGCATGTGGTGAGTGCTCTCTTAGGGTTGGGCGTTGCTATAACTTTGCTTATTGATGCATGCTTGGCTGACACTGTAAAGGTCACAACACCCCAGTGAGGCCAGTATTCAGGCTCTGGGAGACCAGTACAGTTCAAGGGCAATTACTTGCTGTCTACTCTGTGCTGGGCGCTGGTGACACAGAGAGAAAACCCCGCATTCCTGCTCTCAGGGGGTATACTGTCTGTGAAGAGATCATCCTAACACACACTGCGTGTGCTGTGTTGGGGAGAATGTGAGTGAGATGGATTCCGTTGTGGGGATGTTGGGTGTTCATAACAAATACGTTTGTTGAGTGCCTACTGTGTACCAGGCCCTGCTCTGGGGACTTTACACATATTATAGAATCCTCACAAGAGGGTAATATATAACAATATAACAATGATCATCCTCATCTTATAGATATCTTTGAGGCTCAGAAAGGGCGGGACTGGAGAGGCTTGAGGTTTTTCTGTGCCAGGCAATGTTGTGAGCAGAGGTGTGACTGAGGCTCGGGGGCCCAGGGGGCTCCCTGGCTGAGGGGGCCTGTGCCAGGCATGGGTGTGGGCAAGAGTCTTGATAGAGGTCTTCAAGGTCAGGCCGAGGCACTGTGCTCAGTGGTCACTTGCGCTTGAACCAGGCAGGGCTCCAGTGTGGAAGAGCAGGGCAGGGACCACCGTTCCCCCAGGCCTAGCCCTGAACAGCAGGACTAATCCTGAGTGCGTCCTGCCCCCCAGAGCTCTGCGATGAGTGTGAATCCAGGTGTGTACATAGATAGGTGTGCCAGTGGGGGCAAGGTGTGCCAGTGGGGGCAAGGAGGGCACCTTCTTCCTGAGGGTGGGAGGGGTGGGCAGGGCCAGAAGAAGGGGTGGAGGGAGGATGCCACTGCTATGGGAGGGCCTAGAGGCGGAGCGGACAGCCTGTGGGGTTGGGGGACTTCCCACTCAGCTCTCTGCTTGGCCCCAGGAGCTTCCTCCCAGCACTGCAGCCCCAGGACCCTGACAGCCTCCACCCTCAGACCGGGGAGGAGAGACTGAGTGCCGGCTGCCAGGCGGGCGGTGGGGACGCTGGACGCCTGTACCTCACGGCACCTCCTGCCCCCCATTCACCTCCCCTGCACAATTAGCAGGCTCTTGTCTCTAATTGATTCCTCTGATACTCACAGGACAATTAGAATTTAAATTGCCTTTTACAAAGGTCACAAAAACATGATCAAAGAGGAACCTATTAGAGGAGCGGGGGCCGCTTCTCCTTCCCAGCCTCCCAGAGCGGTGGAGGCGGAGACCAGGCCTTGAGGAGCCATCACCACGTGTGCCGGGCCCTTCTATCACCCCACAGTCTTCCCCAAGCCTTCCTAGTCTGGGCTGTGTGAAGGGTGGGGGAAGAGTAAGTCCAACCCCACACTCTTTCCCCACCGCAGGGGGTTCGAGGCCTTGTCTCTGCTCCTCCCACAGCTGTCTCCTTGTTCCTTCCTCAGCCTGCACCCTGCTGGCCCCATGACCTTGCTCCAACTGTGCTTCAGATGGCCTGATCCTGTCCCTCACCAGCCCTGTGACCTTCCCTGCACTACCTGCCCCTTCTAAGCCTCCGTGGTGGCATCCGTGAAACGGAGCCAATGCGTTCTGCTTCCTAAGGGTGGGAGGTACCAGAGGAAGAACCTCTCCGTCTCGGAGCATTGCTTCTCTCACTGCACATTTGCCTCCTCCAGGAAGCTGGTTCTGGGGCTCACACTCCGGCTGCTGCCTAACGACTGTGGCCTGCACCTGCTCAGGGATGAGGAGGCCGCCCCCACACCAGGGTACAGGACAGGGACTGCCCACTCCTTCCGCGGTATCCCATAGCAGCCGGCACAGGGCTAGGCACATGGGGAGAAGTGGTTCAGGGCATGGATCCAAGGGACAGATGGGGAGGTTGGCTGAGAGAGCCAGGTCCCCATGCCAGGAGCTCCCCCTCTGGCAGGATAGATAGCAGCATCACCAGCTCACATGGGGTCAGGTCTGGGGGCCATTGCTCTGTGTCCTGGCCTCCTGGGGGCACCACAGGGGCTCGGCTGGGTCTCTGGCAGCCACACTGACTCAGATTCTCAATCTTGGGTACTCTTGGGATTGCTGGGGTGGGGTTTGGGGCTGGAGGAGGCTGGATGGTGTGGCGTTGGTGTGTCAGGAGGCCTCTTTTGGACCAGCCTAGTTGTTGAGGCCAGCTTGGTCTGCTCAGCTGCAGGGGTTGGGAGTAGGGTGGACAGCAAGAGGCCAGGAGGAGCTTGGCTTCCTGGAGGCCTCCAGACTCTGAGCCCACCCAGCTGGGTCGGAGAGGAGGCCCTGGCAGCAGCCTCAGTTCCACCCGGTTTCTACCATCCAAGCCAGGAGGGCTGCCTCTGGAGAGCAAGTGACAGTGCCCATCCTGCCCGTCTGGCTAGAGGAGGGAAGTGGGGACAAGGCACAGCTGCTTTCTAGACCCTATGAGACTTCAGAAAGGGAGTGGGGTCCGCAGGGTACCTGCAATGTGCCCGTCCCTGGCTGCAGGCTTTAGGAGTCTTGCCTCACAGAATCTTTCCAGCAATCTTATAGGTCACCATTTCACAATGAGAAAACAGGCTCAGAGAGGCTGAGCATCTTACCCAAGGTTGCACAGTGAGGGAACAGAGCTGGAATTTAAACCCTGGCTTGCCCAGTTCCACGGAGAAACCCTGCATGGCCCAGCTCCGTGGCTGGTACTGGTTGTAAGGAATCCCATTATTCTGGGACATGAAACCAGCATCAGGAGCAACACAGGTAGTAGGACCTCTTGAGGCTCCACTTGGGAGGGCGGGGTGTGGCACGGAGCCCAGCACGGAGTCTGTGTGGCTTTGGGGAGGGATGGGCAAGGCATCAGTATTCCTGCTCACTCTACTGTGGCCCCCAAGGTCAGGAGACATCATCATTCCTCATTTAGAAGCTGACAGGGAGCCTCAGGACGGGGAGGATTACCCAGGTAATCCAGCCTGATTACCAGACCTAGCAGAACTTCATTTGGATGCTGGAGGAGGCAGCCGTGGGGCCGAGGCCGGCAGCACAGTCAGTGAACGCCCAGCCCCTGACCTGGTGTGAGGGGGTCCACTGCCCGCCTCTGAGGAGGTCCCTATTAAAGCAGAGAGGCAGGAGGGGTGGGGGAGGACAGGCCCACTCGGGGTCCTCAGAGGAGGCAAGGGAGGCCCCCCTCCCTGCCACTGCATCTCAGGGTAGAAACCTGGCAGAGCCATCTGTCCACACCCCTGCCTTAGCTCTCAGTCCTGCCCTGTTAGCAAAAGCTATGTGTTTCAGAGTCGGGTGAGATGATGGAGCTGCCCAGGGAGAGGACAGAGGGGTTGCTCTTGTCCGTGGCACCCTCACTGGTGGGGCTTCTTGCTCTAACCCTGGGTCTGTCCGGGGCTGGGTGGGATCGGGCATTCTGCCAGTACTTGAGGCATGAGAAGGTCTTTCCAGGGCCATAAATCCCATAGGCCCAGGCGAGCAGGCCCACAAAGCTGTTGTGACAGCAGTGGTTAAATTAAGTGGCCGTCTCGGAGCCAGGCGGGGCAGGTTTCCTGAGCCAGGATTTATGGCCTCCCTGCCCCATTGACTGCCCATGTGGCCTGCCAGAGGGAGGCCCATTCACAGGTACCGGGAGCTCCTACCATGGGGGAGAACCAACTGGGGCTGCTGTGCCTGGGCCATGGGAACTGGGGGCCTCTGAGCACTGGCATCCCAAAGCCATACCACTGCCTGCTCTTGTCCTCAAAAGAGGATCCCAAGGCCCAGGGAGGGCATGAGGTCACGTGGGGCCTGGCTCAATCTTAGATTCCCAAACGATGCATCTGTACTGCTCAGTTCAGGATGTTGCTCAGGCCTGCGGCCTCTGAGGCCCTGGCTGACCTGGCCCAGCCCCTGGCACTGCTGGTGCAAGGAACCCTAGGTGTAGGGTTCCTTTACCTTCTCAAAAGCTGCTTGGGACAGGTGGGGTCCTTCTGGCCCCGGCCCTTAGGCGTTCCTTCTCTCCTGGAGTCTAGCCAGAGGTGACAGAGCAGGAGGCAGGGGCTGCCCCTACCTGGCCTCATCCTCATATATGCATTCCTGTGCCCAAGCACGTGTGTTGGGAAGCAACATAAATGTGCCAGCATCTCAGGTCATGTTAGGGTGAGACACTGTGCTTGGGGCATTTCATCTGTAGAACCCACTGACCTGGACATTGTCAGATATTTACTTGGAACAAACAGAATATCAACAATAACAATAAAGAATCGATACACAAAACATAAAATGTGTGGGATTGGAGTCCTCCAAAGCAGCCTTGGACCAGTCTGTTCCAAGCAATGGTGTGGACTTGGCCCCCTAAGTCCACAAGACATTTCAGCTAATGAGTCCAGAAGGGTGACACCCTCACTCCGCCTCCGACCCTGAACCCTCAACAGATTTATGCCCAAGCTGGAGAGCAGGACCTACCCCTTCCCTGCTGCTCATTGCTGGGACCCTCCGAAGTCACATTAACCAGGGGAAAAGTGCATTGCAGGTGACCAGTGACCACTACTCAAATAATTAAGTCATATATGCTTGAAGATATCCTTGAGCAGGAGCATTGGTGGCACTGGGGAGTGCCACCTATCTCAGGAGGGCTGTCTGTGTGGGCCTCACCTGCAGGGCAGCCTCTGGGCCCCAGACCGTGCCTGGGCTGTGCCCCTCAGGTGTGACCCAAGCCCGGGTCACACCCTCCTCTGGACAGCTCTTACCTGTCCAGGTCACAGCCTGCTCCGGACAGCTCTTACCTGTCCAGGTCACAGCCTGCTCCGGACAGCTCTTACCTGTCCAGGTCACAGCCTGCTCCGGACAGCTCTTACCTGTCCAGGTCACAGCCTGCTCTGGACAGCTCTTACCTGTCTTGGCTCTCCAAGGTCTTGAGGCTGCAGGTCTCAGTCAGATTCCCTGCTGGAGGTCAAGACTGTCAGGAAGGCCAGATGGGGCTCCCTGAAACCAGAACAAGGGCTCAACCTGCCTCCATGTCACTTCAGGCTCAAGCCCCAGCCAGCCTTTCCATACCCTTCTCCCTCTGTGCCTCAGTGTGCACAAGCTCAAGGACTTGCTGGTGTCATTTGGACCTTGTACTTTCCCACTTCCTAGCCTTGACTGAAGTTGTTACTTCTTCCTGGAAGGACTGCTTCCCCCAACCCCTCCACCGCAATCTCCACCTTTTCTGGCCCTCTCCATCCACAAGGCCCAGGGCTACAGCCTGCTGTTCCTCCCTGGAGAGGATCTGGCCCTCACACTGTGGGGTGTGGGGTGATGGGCTTTCCCTGCAGTTGAAAGAAGTCTGACCTGGGTTGAGTATAGACAAAAGGCCCATTTCACCAAGTGGGATCCTCGGGGGCCTCGTTTATAAAAATACAAGAACAACCTTGCTCCTCCCCTTGCTGTCTGCAGCCCCCCATGCTCTGCCCTGTCCACTGTAGTCCTCAGGCTTAAAAAAAAGAGAAGCCAGTAGGGGAGGACAGGGTAGCCTGGGGCAAAGCAGCGCCTGGTGTGTAAGGATGGAATTCAGAGGGGAAGGGAGGGAACCTGGCTGAGGCAGGATGGTCTGTGAGCAAACTGAAGCGGTTAGAGGGGAGAAGAGAGGGTTCTGTCTGCTTTAGGGCCCATGAATGGTGAGGATTTGGTAGGCAAAGGCAAGGAGGTGAGAGCTTTTGCTGCCAGAGCCTAGGGAGCAGGTAGGGGCTGTGTGTACTTCTGGTATGTCTGTGTGTACATGTGCGTATGCATAGTGTGTTGTATGGCTGTTAAATGTACGGCATGCAAATATGACCATGCATTTGTACCCATGTGTATCTGTGTGCATGTATGAGCACATGTGTATGTGTCTATGGCTATGGCTATGGTGTGTATGTGTAACATGTCTGAGTTTGCATGTATATATGATGTGTGTATATGTATATGTGTGTAATTTGTGTGGTATTGTGTAGGGTGTGTGTAGGGAGTGGGCATATGTGTGTGCATTTGTGTGTGCGTGTGTGTACATGTGTGTATATGTATGCATGTGTGTCTATTTGTGTGTGTGCATGTGTGTATTTGTGTGTGTGTGCGTGTGTGTGTGTGTGTGAGAGAGAGAGAGAGAGGGAGAGAGAGAGATGCATGCCCTCGTTCCCGTGATCATCAAGGCTCCTTACTCAGCACCCTTGACCCTGGATCTGTCCTGTGGTCCTTCACAGCCCACAGTTGCCCTAGACATGTGCAGAGACCACCCACTGCCCCCCCCGGCAGCCTGTCCCCTCCCACCGCCCCTCCTAGACTGTCCTGGATGAACCCAGAACATGGGACCCATTGCTTGCCTCCTTCTGGTGCCCTACTTCTCTTAACAAAGCCTGGCATCTCCAGAGCATAGGTCATTAGGGTAGCCCTTCCTCCTCCGGCCTCTGTCTCCCATCCCAGACCCTGCACAACTCTCTCACTCCAATCCCCTTGCTGGAAGGAGCCGGGTCCTATTGCCTAGAAAGGGAAACAGAGAGACAGGGGACAGAGGTTCAGGGAAAGATTTGCATCTGGTGACTGAGAAGGAAGGGTCTCCAGGGAGGTTGCCCATCCTTGACTCAGAGTGAAACTAGTTTCAGGTCCATCTCAGGGAGCCTGGGCCTGTCCTCCTGAGGCCCACTGCCCTTCAAGTGACTGCCTGCTTCTCCAGACTCTCTGTTAGCTCTGCTCAAGGCCTGCTGCCTCCTGCTGCCTCATGGGAGAGATGATGAAGAAACGACAGACAGGTCAGCCCACTCCTCCTATCCCCGCTGCCTTGATCTCATGCTCCTGATGGGCCAGCCGCCTCCACTTGGGGGGGTCCTGGGGCCTGGACTGAGGCCCTCTTGTGGTTTTCTCTCTCCCTAAGTCCTATTTCCAGCTTCCAGGAGGTCCTCTCAGCTATAACACGCACTTTTCTCCACCTGCTTCTCCAGGTCCCAATTATTCATTCACTGGTGCCTAGCCCTGGCCCACCCTGCTGGGGCACAGCAAGAAAGCAAAGCAGGCTTTCCACTGCGGGGACCAGCCTGAGGGCAGAGAAGAGGGACCCAGGCTCTGACTTCCGGGCGTCTCCCTGTCCTGGAAGTCAGAGGCCAGCAGATAACACACATGTGCGCACACTCACCCCTCCACACACACACACACGTGCATAAAGCACAGTGAGATGATGGGGAAATGAGCCTGGTGGAGGACTTAGGTTGGGGTAGAGCCGGCCCTTGGGCAGTGAGTGCACAAGGACAAACCCCCCTGGAGCCCCCTATCCAGATCAAGGGCTGGTGGAGGTGGAACTTCCTGGCCAGGGCTGATCCTGGGGGCTAGGGGTGAGGAGGGAGCAGAGAGGGGCAGATGTGGAGATGAGAGCGGAAGGGGGCTCAGAGGAGGGATCTAGATGGACAGTGTGTGAGGGAGCATGTTGGGAGGGGCCCGCAGCCTGGGGCAGTGGGGAGGGAGGAAGGGCTGCTGCTGGCTTGGCCAAGTCAGCTGAGCCGGACATCAAAGCTGAGTGTTCCCAGGATGCTGGTCTCCCTCCCACAGAGAGACAGATGTCCCTTTGATGGTGAGAAGAAAGGATATTGTACAGCAAGGGTGGGGAGGGGGCAGAGGAGACCGAGTCTCCTCTTTGTGGCCATCCAGGCAATAGAGAGTCCATCACGAATGTCACGTCTTCCACTTCCAATGGACAGTGAAGCCAGACCCATCACTGGGGCTCCAACTGCCAAGGGAATGGCAGCTGTCTTTGGATCAGGAGTTGCCTACTGGCCACTTCCTGGCAGCTGAAGTCCAGTGGGGCCACTGTCCTGCTGGCTAAATGGAGGTTGGCCAGTCCTGCAATGATCGGACAGCCTCGCACGTTGGGAGCTAGAGCAGAGTAGGTATAGTAACCACTTCACCTCCCTGTGGCCACCTTGGCTATGATGTGTATCGCTGCGCCCGTGTTTGTGCACACATATGTGGGCCTCGAGAGCGTGCGTGCAAGGCCTCCAAACCCTGCTCCAACTGGGCCTTCACTCTAGCAGGACCAAGACGCTCTGCCCTTTCAGGCCCTGGGCTCCTCTGAGTCCTACCTCTACTCTGGGCTCACATAGTGGCCCTGCCTGGAGCGCCTGCAGCACTGGTGCTAGGCCATAGGATAGCCCTTGTAAGAATCAGCAAAGGCACTCCTTCCTCCAGAAACTTTTCTGCCGGTCTGCTGAAAAATGTCATGCTAAACATACACATCTAGGATGACCACAGAATGGGCACCACATTCTGGGGTAGTGAGGTGAGGGCCGTGAACCTCTCCCTGCCCCTCCGCTCTGCAGCCCAAATCCACTAGGCTTCTCCATGAAGCCCTTTGACCTCCAGCCTGGGGCCTGCACAGCACCTGATGTGAAGCCTGCATCCCACCCTTGGTGAGAGCAGTTTTGGCCTTTGGTGTCCCACCTAGGAGCCCTGGTTAGACGGTGGGGGACACTTCCTCCAGTGGGAAGGTCAGCCTCCTCTCCTCCACTGTCACACCCCAGAGAGGGCACACTCAGGGAGACCCAGCCAGGTCTCCATCAGTGCTTGAGGGGCTCTGGGGTGCAGGCAGCAGCCAGGTCATGGGCAGGTCCTGATGGATTTCAGTCCCTCGGCAGGGCGGGAAGAGCAGGCTCCTGCCAGCCATCTAGGGAAGAAGAGGGCTTGCTTCATGCTGCAGCTCAAGAAGAAAATGCCTTAGAAAGGTCCCTGAGCAGGCTCTGAAAGCCACAGGGTCTCTGTGGACTTATGAATCCAGGTTCTTCGGAAAGGCCCCTTTTGTATAGAGGGGAACCTCACCACACCCTTCTGTCCGCACCCACTGGGAAGGCAGATCCCATGTCCCTTTTACCCCTAGTTCCCCCCTTCCTACCCACCATACCAAGGTTCTGCCAGGCAGGTCTATGGAGATCCACAGACAGGCCCCTCACCCCCACTCTGCTGTGTTTTGGCACCTGCTCCTGGGATTCCAGCCTGTGTGCCATCAGCACACAACACCTCCACCATGTACCGCGTACCAGAGCCTCCAGGCTCTGCACACAGCACCCCCAGCATGTACCATGATGCCAAGCTGTTCCAGAGCCCCCTGGTTGCCCTTGCATCTCCCCATATAAACAGAGGCTTGCACACTGCAGCGTCCACACCTGCTCCCAGACATGCCCAGACCCCGTGGGGCAGAAACTCAGCAGAGCTCCTCTTCATGTCCGGATAAATTCCTCACCACCTTCCACTTGGGCCCAGGTTCCCTCTGCAACCTGGCAGAAAAACCCAACCAGCCCCCCCATCCCCCACCTCCAATCCCATGGACTCGGCTCCCACCTCTTGGGAAAGAAAGTAGGAAATAAAAAGGAGGCGGGGGAGGGGGAGATATTGGAAAAGACATTTCCAGACCCTGTATGTGCTGGTGACATCCCAACAGCCGCTGCTGACATGGTGAAATAGAAGTTGCTGGCTTATTTTTTCACCCTCTCTTTCTAAATGATTTGACGTTTTATTCTCCCCTATCAAACGCGCTATTCTCTGCTAATGGCAGAATAATAAAAAATTATCCCTCATAGCTTGTGAGTGAGAGGCCAAGTTGGGAGCCCAGGAGAGGGAGGAAGGAGAGAAAGAAAAAGGTTATTATAAATGTGTCAGCCTTGTTTATGGTCCTTTATCAGCGAGGGAGAGATGGGGAGGGAGAGACACAGCCAATGTGCACTTGCAAGCGACCTGCCAGTTGGGTTGGGGAGTGTAAATAATTTTTATTTTCAGCTGCATTTAGATATTTTAAAATATACACCCGCCAGCCATCGTGCGGAGCCAGTTGAGCCTGCTGGGCCATGAGGGATGGGGGTGGCCTGGCTTTCGGCTGCTTTGTGGGACCATGCTTGACAATTAGGGCTTTCAAATGCGGCATTTGCTGATAAAGGCTTCCTTCCCAAGGAGCACAGAGAGATAGTGAGGCCAGCCTTGGTGGCTGCCAAACTCCCCGGGTGGCAGGCTGGGGGCAGGATTTGGGAAGGTGGCACAGGGGCACAGTGTCCTTCCTGATAAGACCAGCAAGGGCACAGCTGCCCTGGGCCAGCATTCCACCCTCCCTACACCGCCGGTGCCACATCTTCGTCCTGGGCTTGCAACAGACCGTGTAGCCTCAGACCCTCAGGTTCCATTCATGCCATCACTCACTGGTTAACATTTACTGAGCACCTACTGTGTGCCAGGATCATAGGGGTTCAAGGGCGGGGAAACCGAGAGAGATCGTGCTGCTTAACTGACCCTTTAAGCCATCCTCCTTGAGTACCTCCTGAGACCGGTCCTTCATGATGGTCAGTGTTAGTCCATTGCACTCTGGGCTTGAAACAGCCACCCAAAGGCAGTGTGACACTACGGTTAAGAGAGGCACTCCACATGTGAGTCGTGGCTGTGAGACTTTAGGCACATGACTTTCAAGGGCTGAGCCGCCATCTCTTCTTCTGTAAAATGAGATAATAGCAGTATTAGCCACATATGGGAATGGGGGTAAAATGAGATTATGAGTACAGTATAAAGCCTTTACTATCTGACACACTAAACAATGTCTCTTGTCATTTGCTGTGTACAGTGATGGGACTATCAAATCCCACCAGGAACCCTTAAATGTTCCAGTGTGCCCAGCGGAGAGGCCAGGCTCAAGATTAGGCTGCCGGAAGGCAAACTCTGTCTTCTGGGAGCTTCCAAGCCAGGGTGGACAGAGGGGCTGTGAATGGCACAGGCTCAGCTCATCTGGGCAGCCTCCAGGAGAAGGGTCCTTGAAGGATGGAGATGGGGTAGGGAGGGGCCTGGCCTGGCTGGAATGGAGGGTGCGGTCAGTGGCCTGACTTCACCCCGCTGGCTCCCAAAGCAACCCAGAGAGGGTTGGCACTCATACACCATGAAGTTGTGTAGGAGGTGTGTGGCCAGCACATTACTTGCCCCCTGCGTCTTAGGCCCGTTGAATGCCATCTCTGATAGATGCAGGGGTCACCTTGTCATGTCCTACATGTTCCTCTGGACTCTTGGAGCTGGGCCAGGTTGACACTGGCAGACAGTGGGCATGAACAGGCTCAGAGAAGCAAACGAGAATAGAATCAAATTCCTAGGTCATCTACTTTGCCGGTCATGGGAGAGCAAACCCTTTAAGCACACCCCCCGCCACACCCCACAGTAAGTTCCTTCCTCTGACTGGAGCAGGGCTGACTGGAAGGACAGGCGACATCAAGCTAAAGGGTGACTGGATGTTTAGTCCTGAGTATAAATTTAAACAAATATGCTGAGCTGAGCAGGACCAGACCCAGGACTGTACTAGGCCCTGCAAGGAGTCTGTGGACCAAGAGCAAGCCAGGAAGGCAAAGCAGGTGGGAGAGAAGAAGACGCAGAGGAAAGATGGAGAGGGAGCAGACGGGGGCTCTCTACCTGCCTCCCTCCTCTTGTCATTCCCTCAATCATTTACGCCACAGACACGTTGCTGCCTGCTCTCAGCCTGGTCCTCAAGGTGCTCACAGCCCCAAGAGGGAGGCAGATATGCAAACAGACAAGGATGAGCCAGCATATGAAGTGGCGTTTTATGGTGGTTCAAGAGTAGGGCGGGAGGTGGGCATCAGGGAAGGAGGCACAGAGCAGGAGAGACTTGACTGGGCGTCAGAAGTAGATGTAGGAGTTTCCAAGTAGACTGGGTGAGGAGGACATTCCTTGTAGAGGGTCAACATGAACAAAGGCCTGAAAACCAGAGGCCACATAGACCACTAGGGGAAGTACAAGGCAATTGTGTAGGACTGGATTAGCATTCACTAACAGTTTCCCGAGGAACGTTAGTTCTGGGAAATGTTAATCAATGTTACTTAAAACAAGGGTTATCCTGGTCACATATATTTGGGAAACATTGGACTAAACAATCAAGAGCATGGGGTTCAAGATCAACATATACAAATCAACGGATACAAAGCAACTGTCTTTCTATACACTAGCAAGGAACAAAACAATCTAAAAAACAATTCCATTTACTGCTTCAAAAAGAATAAAAGAAGAATAAACTTAATCAAGGATGCATAAAACTTATACACTAGAAACTACAAAACATTCTCAAAGAAATGTAGAGACGACTGAAATAAATGGAAAGACATCCTATGTTCATAGACTGGAAGACAATATTGTCAGGAGTGCAGAACTCCTTAAACTGATGCACAGATTCAATGCAATCTCTTTCAAAATCTCAGATGGCTTTTTTGCAGATACTGACAAGATGATCCTAAAATTTATATAAAAATGAAAGGGAAAACTGGGAAGGCAAAATGGTACAGCCGTTCTGGAAGACAGTTTGGCAGTTTCTTACAAAACTATACATGCAATTCAGCAATCCTGCTCTTTGATATTTACCCCTAATAAATTGAAAGTCTATGTCCACATGAAAACCTACACATGAATGTTTATAGCAGCTTTCTTTATCATTGACATAACTTGGAAGCAACTAAGATGTCCTTCAGTAGGTGCATGATACATCCAGACATTGATATTTTTCAATAACTGAGTGATAAAGCCATGAAAAGACATGAAGGAGTGTTAAATGCATATTACTAAGTGAAAGAAGCCAATCTGAGGAATAACATACTATATGACATTCTTGTAAAGGCAAAACTGTAGAAACAGTAATATCTGGCGCGAGGGGGAGGGTGATATTACTCCCCATATGTCAGGAAGTGTACACCCCCCTGTGATATAGTCCATAATATCCAGCAGGGGAGGAGGGTGATATTACTCTCCATACAGCGGGAGGTGTATACCCACTTGTGATATGGTGCGTAATATACAGAAGGGGATGGTGATATTACTCCTTATATGGCGGGGGTGTACACCCCACTGTGATATTGTCTGTAGTATCGGGGGGAAGATGGTAATATAACTCCCCATATGGCAGAAGGTGTACACCCCCCTGTGATATGGTCCATAATATCTGGGGGGAGCGTGATATTACTACTCATATGGTGGGGGTGTACACCAACTGGGATATGGTCCATAATATCCGGGGGGAGAGTGATATTACTCCCCATATGGCATGGGTTATACACCCCCCCCATGATATGGTCCACAATATCCAGACAGTGGGAAGGTGATATTACTCTCCATATGGTGGGGAATGTACACCCCCCCGTGATATGGTTTGTAATATCCAAGAGGGAGGTGGGTGATATTACTCCCCACATGGCAGGGGTGTACAAACCCCTGTGATATGGTCAATATATCCCAGCGTTGGGGGAGGGTGATATAACTCCCCATATGGAGGGGAGTGTACACCCCCCTGTGATATGGTATGTAATATCCAGGGGGAAGAAGGGTGATATTACTCCCCATATAGTGCGGGGTGTACATCCCCCTCTGAGATGGTTTGTAATATCCTTGGGGGAGAAGTGATATTATTTCCCATATGGCGGGGGGTGTACACCCCCCTGTGATATGGTCCATAATATCCAATGGGGGAGAGGGTGCTATAACTCCCCATAGGGCAGGGGGTGTACATTCTCCTGTGATATGGTCCGTAATATTTCGTAATATCCAGCGGGGGAGAGAGTGACATTACTTCCCATATCGCAGGGGGTTTGTAATGTCCAGGGGAAGAGAGGGTGATATTACTCTCCATATCGAGGGAGGTGTACACCCCCTTGTGATATGGTTCGTAATATCCAGGAGAGGAGAGGGTGATATAACTCCCGAAATTGCAGGAGGTCTACATCTCCGAGTGATATGGTTGATAATATCCAGGGGGGCAGAGAGTGATATTACTCCCCATCTGGTGGGGAGTGTACACCCCCTATGATATTGTTCATAATATCCAGGGAGGGAGAGGATATTATTACTCCTCATATTGCAGGGGGTGTACACTTTCCAATGATATTGTTTGTAATATCCAAGGGAGGGGGACCGGAGGATATTAATCCTTATATTGCAGGGGATGTACACCCCCCTGTGCTGTTGTCCGCAATATGCAGCGGGGAGAGGATGATGTTACTCCCCATATCCCAGGGGATGTAAACCCCCTTGTGACATTGTCCATAATATCCAGGGTGGGGGGATGATGATACTACTTTCCACCTCGAAGGAGGTGTAAAACTTCCTGTGATATTGTCCATAATATCCAGCGGGGGGAGAGGATGATATTATTCCCCATATCGCAGGGGGTGTACACTTTTCTGCAATATTGTCCATAATATCCCTGTCACCCCTGGGTATTACGGACAATATCACAGGGAAGCGTATATCCTTTTCGTAACTGGGAGTAATATCATACTCTTCCTCCCTGGATATTAGGAACAATATCACGGGGGTGTGTATATCCCCCGCGATATTGGGAGTAATATCACCCTCTCCCCCCGCTGAATACTACGAACAATGTCATAAGCGGGTGTACAGCCCCTGCGATATTGTCCGTAATATCAAGGGGGGAGAGAATGATATTACTCCTTACATTGCAGGAGGTGTACACCACGCTGTGATATTGTCCCTAATATCCTGGGAGGAAGAGGATGATATTACTTCTTATATCAAAGGGAATGTACACTTCCCTGTGATATTGTCCATAATAGGGGAGAAAAGATGATATTACTCCCCATATCCAAGGGGGTTGATACCCCCCCATGATACTGTCAGTAATATCCAGAAGGGGAGAGAATGATATTACTCCCTATATCGCAAGGGGTGTACAATTCCCTCTGATATTGTCCCTAATATCCGGGGTGGGGAAGTAAGATATTACTCCCCATATCGCAGAAGGTGTACACCCCCCTGTGATATAGTCTGTAATATCCAGAGAAAGAGAGGATGATGTTAATCCCCTTGTCGCAGAAAAAGTACACCCCCTTGTGATACTGTTCGTAATATCCAGCGGGAAACAGAATGATGTTACTCCCCATATCGCAGGATGTGTACACTTTTCTGCAATATTGTCCATAACATCAAGGGGAGAAGAAGAGGATGATTCTCCCCATATTGCAGGGTGTGTACACCCTGCTGCGATATTGTCCGTAATATCAAGGGGGGAGAGGACGATGTTACTCCCCATGTCTCAGGGAGTGTACACCCCTTTGTGATATTGTCTGTAACATCCATGGGGAGAGGATATTACTCCCCATATCGCAGGGGGTGTGCACTCCCCTGTGATATTGTCCATAACATCCAGGCGGGAAGAGGACGATATTACTCCTCATATCGCAGGGGGTGTACAACCCCCTGTGATATTGTCTGTAACATTTAGGGAGGAAGAAGATGATATTACTTCCCATCTAAAAGGGGGTGTACACCTGAGATACCCCTTGCGTTACTGTTCTTAGCATTTAGAAGGGGAGAGGATAATGTTACTCCCCATACCGCAGGAAGTGTACACACCCCCCTGCGATATGGTCCGTAATATTCAGGGGGAGAGAAAATGATGCTACTCTCCATAATACACAGAGGAGTGTACACCTCCTGCGATATTGGGAATAATATCACCCTCTCCCCCCGCTGAATACTACGAACAATATCATAAGAGGGTGTACACCCCCTGCCACATCATCCAGGCCGGGAGAGGATGATGTTGCTCCTTATATCACAGGGGGTGTACACCATGCTGTGATAGTTTTTGTAATATCCAGGGAGGGAGAGGATGATATTACTCCCCGTATTGCTGCTGTTCATAATATCCAGGAGAACAAATGATATTACTCCCAATATCGTAAATACCCTGAGTGTACACCCTCTGTGATACTGTTCATAATACCCGGGGGGGGAGAGGATGATATTACACCCAATATCGCAGAGGGTGTACACCCTCCATGTGATATTGTTTGTAATATTCAGCGAGGGAGAGGATGATATTACTCCTCATATTGTAGGGGGAGTACACCTTTCCGTGATACTGTTGGTAACATCCAAGTGGGGAGAGAATGATATTACTCCCAATATCGCAGGGGGGCAAACCCTCCTGTGATATGGTTTGTAATATCCAGGGGTGTGAGATGATATTATTCTTAATATCATAAACACCCTCTGTGTACACCCTTTTAAATATTTTTGATAATATCAAGGTGGGGAGAGGATGATATTACTCCCAATATCGCAGGGGGTGTACACCCTCCTCTAGTATTGTTCATGACATTCAGGGGGAAAGAGGATGATATTACTCCAAATATCGCAGGGGATGGACACACCCCTGTGATATAGTTCATAATATCCAAGGGGGAATAAGATGATATTACCCTCAATATCGCAGGCAGTGTACACACCCCTGTGATATTGTTCATTATATCCAGGGGGGGAGAGGTTAATATTACTTTCAATATCGCAGGGGGTGTTCGCCCACCTGTAATATTGTTCATAATATTCAGGGAAGGGAGAAGATGATATTACTCCCATTATCGAAGGGGGTGTACACCCTCCTATGATATTGTTCTTAACATCTAGGGAGACAGAGGATGATATTACTCCAAATATCGTAGTGGGTGTACAATGCCCTGTGATATTATTCATAGTATCAAGGGAGAATGATATTACTCCCAATATCGCAGGGTGCGTACACCCTTCTGTGATATTGTTTGTAATATCCAGGGAGTGAGAAGATGATATTACCCTCAATATCGCAGGGAGTGCCCACTTCCCTGTGATATTGTTTGCATATCCAGTGGGAAAGAGGATGATATTACTCCCAATAATGCAGGGGGTGTACACCCCCCTGTGATATTGTTCGTAACATCCAGCGGGATAGAAAATATTACTTTCAATATCGCAGGGAGTGTACACCCCTTTGTGATATGGTTAGTAATATCCAGCGGGGGAGAGGATGATATTACTCCCAGCATCAGAAGGGTGTACATACCTTTATGATACTTTTCTTAATATCCGGGGAGGAGATGATGATATTACTTTCAACATCGCAGAAGGTGTACAGCCCCCTGTGATATTGTTCATACTATTCGGTGGGGGGAGAAGATAATATTGCTCCCAATATCGCAGGGGGTGTACATCCTTTTGTGAAATTGTTCGTAATATCCAGGAAAAAACAGGATGATATTACTCCCAATATCGCAAGGGGTGTACACCCCCTTGTGATATTGTTCCTAATATCCCGGGGGGAGAAGACAATAGTATTCCCGATATTGCAGGGGGTGTGCACTTTTCTGTGATATTGTTTATAATATCCAGGGGGGGAGAGGATGATACTACTTCCAATATCGCAGGGTATGTACATTCCACTGTTATATTGTTTGTAATATCCAGGGGGAGAGAGAGGATGATATTACTCTCAATATCACAAGGGGTGTACACCCCCACTGTGATCCTTTTTGTAATATTCAGCGGGGGAGATGATACTACTTTCAATATCATAAACACCCTGTGTATACACCCTTGGTGATATTGTTCATAACATCCAGGGTGGGAGAGAATGATATTACTCCCAATACAACCCCTTGTGATATTGTTCGTAATATTTAGGGGGGGTGATAATATTTCTCTCAATATCGCAAAGGGTGTACACCCCTTTGTTATATTGTTCATAATATCCATGGGGAGAGAGCCCTAGATTTCAGGGCTGAGGCTGGGGAAGGCCAGTGTGTTGGGGCCAGAGGCGGGAGAGAGTTGGGTTAGCCCCTGTTCAGGCCCCCTGGGTCTTCTACAGTGATTGTCACGATTATTTTTTCCTTGACTTTTGAGGTTGGCAAGTGTTCATAGCAGATCCTGACCAGGCTTCCAAGAGAGCCAGTGGCAGTATACAGAAACTCTTCAGGAGTATGCTTGGGACTGGCTCAGAGTCACTGCCACCACATTCAGTGGCCAAAGCCAGTCCAGATTCAAGGGATGGAGAAACTGACTCCACCTCTTAATGGACTGAGCTGCAAAGTGACATTGGAAAGAGGTAGATACAGGGAGCTGTGGAGCCACTTTCGTGATTGATCTACAAAGAGGGGGTTACACACAATTCTGTGAGGGACACCATTCTATTCCAGGAGGCTGGTATTTCTGTAGATGGCAAAGAAGAGATGAGGGGGTGCTAAGGCTCTTGCATTCTTGAGGGATGGTGCGATTAACTGCAAAATTGTCCCCCAAAGTTTGTACCAATTCCCACTACCACCAACCCCAAAGCAGACAAACTGAGAGAGGGAGGAAAAATCTTTACAGAGCCTTCTTGTGTCAACTGATTCACCCCAGGATCTGTTACTGACCTCCTCAGTAGGGGGAGTACTGCCAACCTCAAAAGTCCAAGGAAAAAGTAATCATGGCAATCATGGTAGAAGACCCAGAGGGCCTTATTAGGGGCTAATCCAACTCTCTCCCACCTCTGGCCCCAGCAACCTGGCCTTCCCTAGCCTCAGCCCTGATATTTAGGTCTCTGACCCATGTTGAGATCATTTTTGTGTATGTCACGAGGAAGGGGGTCCAGCTTCATTCTTTTGCATGTTGTCCCAGCATCATTTGTCAAAAAGACTATTATTTCTCCCATTGAATGGTCTTGGCTCTCTTGTTGAAAATCAATTGATCATAATGTGAGGGTTTCTTTCTGAACTCTCATTTCTACTCCATGGATTTATGAGGACAAGCTCAAGCTGGCCCGCTGTAGGATGAGAGACCATGAGGAAAAGAAGTGGGTCATCCCAGGTGAGGCCATCCTAGACCAGCAGCCTCGGTCAATCCTCCTGCTGACCACAAACTTGTGAGGAAGCCCACCTGGGAGTCAGCCCAGCCCAGCCCAGCCTGCGGCTGCCCAGATGACTTGGAGACTTGCGAACATAATAAACGTTTGCTTTAAGACGCTAAGCTTTGAATTGTCAGGTAACCATTATTTATACTGCCAGAAAACAGATACAGCCCCAAACTGAAGATAGCCCAGATATCGCTCCGTGTGGGGCTGGCTGGTGGTCCTGCAGTATGATAGAACACCCTGTGGCCATTTAAAAATGAGATTGATCCAGCCGGGTGTGGTGGCTCACACCTGTAATCCCAGCACTTTGGGAGGCCGAGGCAGGCGGATCACGAGGTCAGGAGATCAAGACCATCCTGGCTAACACAGTGAAACCCCGTCTCTACTAAAAATACAAAAAAATTAGCTGGGTGTGGTGGCCAGCACCTGTAGTCCCAGCTACTTGGGAGGCTGAGGCAGAAGAATGGCATGAACCTGGGAGGCAGAGCTTGCAGTGAGCCGAGATCATGCCACTGCACTCTAGCCTGGGCAACAGAGCAAGACTCCATCTCAAAAAAAAAAATTAGATTGATCCTTGTGTACCCACCTGGAAGATGTCCATGATATACTGGTGAGGGAAAAAAGCAAGTGTCCAATCAATATGCATGCTATGACATGATTTTTTTTTTTGAACAGTCTTTGTATAAGAATATATAGAACAGCGACAGGGACATCTCGGAAAAAGCTGGCAATGATACACAGCAAAGCATTCACAGGGGTTGCCTCTAGGGGAGACAAGAGGGAGTTTGATGTTTTTTGCTTTCTTTCTTGTAACTTTTTTAAAAAATGAAGATTATTTGGAAGAAAAACAAAGTTAGCATTTTCAAAGACTGTGTGTGTTGAAATGGAGGCCAACTACCCACACAGGGATCTCCAGCTTTTTCTCCTCTGCCCCGGCTCTCTGGCTTTGCCTAGACTCCTAGCCCAAGCCCACCCCTCTTGCTGCAAATCCCACAGCCTAGGCTCCCCACAGCCTCATAAAACCCCTCAATGGCTTTGCCATCACTACACATCCCTCAAGCCTTTAGGGGTTCACTTTCAATACTAGAGCAGGAAGAGCCTTTGGGATCAAGTCTCACCTCTTCATGGCACAGATAGAGGGAAACTGAGGCACAGAGGAGGGAGGGATACACCGGAGGCTTCTGTGAGGCTGCATTGGAGCCAAGGTGAGATGCGGGGTCCTGAGGACCTGCCCCCATCTTGGGTGCCCAAGGCCACCCCCTCCCATTACAGACCTCTGCTGGGCCCCATTTCCCTCAGAGGGGGCCTGGAGGATGAGGGACAAGCTTTGTCCCTTTTGGGAGGAGACGACAGAGTTACTGTGAGGGAGAGTAAAAGGGACAGAGGCAAAGAGGAGGAGGGATAGGGTGGGGCGGGTGCCAGTGCCAGCCTCAGCCCAAAGCCTCCGGCAGCAGCCAGATAATAAGCAGGAATAATAGAGGAGAGAGAGCGAAATGTCGCACACGCTCTGGTGCCATTAGCCACCAGAGAAGGGAAATATCACAGAATTAGGCCAGCCTTTGTTTGCCTTTGTGGAGGAGGAGCGTGAGGGGGTCTTGGCTGTGGGTAGGAGGGACTGTGCCTCTGGGGATGGGCCTGTTTTCCCAGGGGAGGGGCAAGGAGAGGAGGATTTCACGGCTGGGGCTCTGGGACCCTTGGGCCTTCCAATCCCCAGTTACTGGGCCTGATGTGACTCAGCGGGGGGGTGGTGGGAATGGGGACAGGGGAGAGATGGGACTTGTTCCACTTCAAAACAGAGACACCGAGCTCAGAGGCCTCCTTGCTAAACTGCCTTTGCTGTTGTTTGTTTATATTTCCCTAGTTATTACCCAAGTCACAGAAACACCCGGGTAATAGCTGTAAAATTACACACTCGTAGCTAATTCGGGTACGACTCTTGGCATAGCAGCCGCGTTTTAAGGAGAAATAAACAAGGCCTGAAATAAAAGTCGGCAGGAATACAAATCTGCAGCAACGAGGCTGGCTCCCCCTTCTCCACGCGGCAGCCAGCGCGTGTCACTCCTTCCACACATGCGCGCTCACACACACCGGTATGTGAGCCCACCGCAGCCCTTCACATCCATTCCCTCTGCACCCTGACCCCGCTACCCGCAGAGCAGTGGAGGGAGTTCGTTCCACTGTCAGCCTCCTCCAACCAGAGCCATGTCCTGGGCTGGGCCAGGGTCCTTGTCTTTGCAGATCCAGGCTGCCCTCTCCGTACCGACTCCCGTCCTCTGTGGGTGCCCACGTTCCACTGTCTTCTAGCCAAGGAGACTCACCATTCATTCATACACTCATTCATTCATTCATTCATTCAAGTGTTTCTTGAGCAACGACTTTGTGCCAGGGACAGTGCTCTAGTGATCAGTAAAATCTAGACATTGGTTTCTTCTCAGGGCTAACATCTGTTGAAAGAGATGAATATTAGACCAAAAAAATGAATAAATATGTAATAAGTTAGGATAAGTGCTCTAAAGGAAGAGTGTAGAATGAGAAAGAGAAAGGGAGGAGCTTTTGGGGGTTCAGGAAAGCCCTCTTTTAGGGGAAAGGAAAGGCCTGGGTTGAGGCCTGAAGTGGGAGCTTGCTGAGAGCAGAGATATTTCAGGTGGAAGGAACAGCCCATGCTGTTCAGAGGCCTTGAGGCAGCATGGCCAGTGTGGCTGGCAGGCAGGGAGCTGCAGGGGTATGTGGTGAACCGGCCCAGAGATGCCTCACAGGTGCTATCAGCCACCTTAGGAGCTGGGAAGGATGATAAGGTTTTAAGGGAGGGGTGGTGGTGAAATGAGATTTGATTGATGGCTTTGAAAGATCTTCCTGCTTGGCTGGGAGAAGTTTGCAGAGGAGTGAGAGCGGGTGAGGAGCTGGGGGAGGCTCTTGCACTCATTCTGGGGAGAGATGACAGCAGCCTGGGACAGGATGGTGATAATATGGACACGGAGAAAAGGAGGGGTTGAGAGAGATCCTAAGGGCAGACAGGACTTGGAATTTGGGGTGACGAAGAAAAAGGAGTCAGTGGAGAGCCAGTGGATATAGGCACATTTCCTGAGATGGGAGAGAATGCAGAAGGGGCAGGTTTGGGATTGTGTCTGAGGCACATAGAGAGGGTGTTTGAGGCCCCGCAATGTACAAGGCTGCCTGGAAAGACAGAGAGAAGAGAAGGTATTTGGACATGTGTGACTCCCAGCTCAGACCCTCTGTGACCACACCTCCCTCCCCACTGTCACTAATAAAATAAGAATAAAAGTTGTGACCACAGTTTGCTGAGAGGATGAAATCAGCTGTCAGATGTCACCCCGGTTGCGCCCCATTGGACTTTCCCAGGTGCACACTCAGTGGGGCTGCAGTCGGTCCCTGGAGGGAAGCAGAGCTGGAGCAGCCCCACCTGCCCATGTCGATGCTGCCCTTGGGATCTGCTCAAAGCCAAGGGTCTGTGGCCTGGGAGGTTTTGGAAAGGAGTGCTCCACATGGCAGATGGAACCGCAGAGAGACCCCCAGAGTTCACCCCCGAGATGGGAGAGCTGAGGGTTGAGGGGGTGGGTGCAGGAGGAGGGCAGAGGGAGAAGATCATGGGCTGGACAGGGGGCACAGCCATGACAGCAGGCAGGCTGGGAGTTGAGACAGGCCACAAGGGGGTCTCCTATCTCTGCCAGGCAGACCTGGGCTGCAGAAACTAATTAGCACAGAACAGTGTCCTAACATGGCCCTCTGACTCCAGCTCACGCCCACACCATGTGGTGTAAGGGAGTGTAGGCATGCGAGCATGTGCTAGAGGTGGGGTGCAGGGCTTCCTCCCTTCCCTGCTCCTCCTCTGCCCTTGAGAGACCTGGGGGCAGGTGAAGGACCCGGAGCTGGGAAGCAGGAGGCCCTTGTTTGCCAGAGTCCCTGACTCTGCCCCATCCCAGTCTCCCTGTCTGAGGATTCGAGGGCCCACCAAGCTCCACTGCACCCCCTGCTTGTCTACCTGTGTGTGTTGAAGGACATTTTTCTCATGTGCATATATTTTCCATGTTCCTGTGTATTTGAGCACATATGGAAACACACCTTGTCTCCTTGTCTCTTGGCGGAGCTCTGGGGAGGACAGGCTGCTGGCTAAGTGACCTCTTCATCCAAAGACATCTGGATAAAGGAAGGCTTGCCATGCATTGGGGAAAGAAGTTTGGTTTAAACATCATAAATTGATCTAGGTTCCAGGACCAGCCTTGCCACTGACAGGCCCTTCAGTGCTGGATAACTCCCTCGGGACCGGGTGACTATGATGGAGGCTGAGGCAAGCAACCCTGGGCTGTGAAGACCAACCCAGCAGTGTGGGTTGGGGGCATGGGCACAGTGAGAGTAAACCGTCCTAGGCCCCTACCTGTCATGAATGTACTTGTATGACCTTGTCATTGCTCCACGTCTGCAGTATGGAGAGGGTCTCCCTACAACACTCAGGATTTTTTAACAACAATGCACTTCTCTGAGCTCTGCGCCTTCCAGAGCTCCCAGGCTTGCAGGGAGAGAGGCACACAAACAATCACAAGCCAAAAGCTGTGATGGAAGTTGGCACGGCCAACTGGGTCTCCCCCTACCCTCAGCTGGTTGCCCCCAGGCCAGGCCTGGTTTTTTTGTTTGTTTGTTTGTTTTGAGACGGAGTCTCGCTCTGTCGCCCAGGCTGGAGTGCAGTGGCCGGATCTCAGCTCACTGAAAGCTCCACCTCCCGGGTTTACGCCCTTCTCCTGCCTCAGCCTCCAGAGTAGCTGGGACTACAGGCACCTGCCACCTCACCCGGCTAGTTTTTTTTTGTTTTTTGGGGTTTTTTTTTGTATTTTTTAGTAGAGATGGGGTTTCACCGGGTTAGCCAGGATGGTCTCAATCTCCTGACCTCGTGATCCACCCGTCTCGGCCTCCCAAAGTGCTGGGATTACAGGCTTGAGCCACCACACCCGGCTCAGGCCTGGTTTTATACCCTCCTCAGTTCCCTTTGGCACCCGGAGAGGACTAGGGAGACAGTGGCCCCAGAAGTAGTTTAAAATTTTTTTATTATTTTGAAAAGGGATTACATTCACGTGTTTCAAAATCCAAACAAGATAACATGGCATAGAGTAAGAAACCTTTCCCCCTTCCTACCCTGTAATCCTGCTTTTCGTTTCCTGTGTGTCCTTTCAGAGCTCCTTTTGCTTTCAAAAGCAAATACAGATAGGGGCAGCTTCTGAATGGATGGCCAAGTGACTCTGGAGCTTCCGTGCTGTGTGAGGACTGGGCTTTCTGTCCCTGTTCACCCTCAGGCTGCAGCCACCGCACGGTGAGTATCCATTGGACACTTTCAAATATTTATGAAACACTGATGAATTTTCTCAGTCCAGAGTTGTAGCTTCCATGGAATTTGGCTCTATTAGCCAGAAAGTCAATATTTTTCCTGGGCCACCACAGAAATGCACACACTTCTGTCTTGCCTCTGGCCCTGTGCACCCGGCTGCCCTGCCTGGTCAGCTTCCTGCTGGTGGATCACGACCTTTCTGCTACTGGGAGCTGGCAGGGAAGGACTCAGAGAAGCCAAAGCTCAGGGCTGGAGCAGGAGCTTCGGGTGAGGCAGAAGTTTTGCGCAGACTCACTGGGGGTCTTGGGCAAACCCGTTTCCCTCCCTGAGCCTCTGTTACTCAACCCAAAAATGAAAGGTCTGGCCGATCACTGAGTTCCATTGCCGCTTGTTGCGCAAGGGGAGTCTCCCAGGCTTTCCAGACTGGGGCCTCCTAAGTGCAGGGCTGGGTCTGCTTTTCCTCCTTTCTTACCCCCAACCTCCCACACATAGGGCAGCTTGGCTTCGGGCTTTTTCTTCCTCATAGTACAGCAGATTCTGGCTTTGTTATTCTGGGAAGAAGCTGTTTCCGTGGGATCTAAAGGGGCCATGGCCTGAGAGACTGGACCCCCAGGCCTTATCCCAGATTGTCCCTGGCTTGTGGCTTCTTGCTGGGGCCTGAGGGAGCAGCTGTTACAAAGCTGATGGGATCGGAGTCTGATCAGGGGAGAGGGATGGCCACAGAGCATGGCTGATGGAAGGTTGTGAAAACAGAGCTGACGTTTCCATAACCCTGAGGTCAGAACAAGGGCAGCAGTAAGAACTAATGAGCTTGGCTGTGATGGTGCAGGGAGGGGAACCGGGGGAGGGAGGCAGCCAAGAGCAGCCAGGCAGGGGGTCCACCTGGCACCAGGGGAGCTGTGGTGGGGCCTCCAGGCCCCCGTGCAGCCTTCTGAAATGTGTGTGTGTGCATTCAATTTTATGATCTTAGGATCTTAAAAATATTTACACATGTGTTCAGGTAATCCACGAATAAATTTTCACCACAAAAACTCAAACAACCAGCATATTACACAGGAGGCTTCCTGTCCTTGCGGAGCAGCCTCCACCATTTCCCATCAATAGCAGTTTGACATACGCCTTGCAGACTTTCCCCCACATAGCGTATTAATATACAGAATACTGGCCGGGTGTGGGGGCTCATGCCTGGAATCCCAGCACTTTGGGAGGCCAAAGTGGGCGGATCACTTGAGGTCAGGAGTTTGGGACATGGCAAAACCCCGTCTCTACTAAAAATACAAAAATTAACCAGGCGTGGTGGCGCCCACCTGTAATCCCAGGCTACTCAGGAGGCTGAGGGAGAAGGATCATTTGAATCCAGGAGCCAAGATCATACCACTGCACTCTAGCCTGGGTGACAGAGCAAGACTCTGTCTGAAAAATAAACAAACAAAACCATACAAAATACCTATATGTGCACAGATATGGTGTTTTTAAAGTAACATAAATAGGATCCTACTGATATATCTTGCTCTGGAATTTGCTTGTTCCCCATATGTTTGGGAAAACGTCCCATGTTAAATGTAGATCTACCTTACTCCTTTTAACTGCTTCGAGGTTTTTTTTTTTTTTTTTTTTTTAAGACGAAGTTTTGAGCCCAGGCTGGAGTGCCATGGCAGGATCTTGGCTCACTGTAACATCCACCTCCCAGGTTCAAGCGATTCTCCTGCCTCAGCCTCCCGAGTATCTGGGATTACAGGCATGCACCACCACACCCGGTGAATTTTGTATTTTCAGTAGAGACGAGGTTTCTCTATGTTGGTCAAGCTGGTCTCGAACTCCTGACCTCAGGTGATCTGCCCGCCTCAGCCTCCCAAAGCACTGAGATTACAGGGGTGAGCCACCACGCTCGGTTGCTTTGAGGTATTTTTGTGCAAATTTTTTTGGACCTTCATTCTTTTAACAATTTTCCTATTAATGGACATTTGAGTTGTTTCTGGTTTTTGCTATGACAAACGGTGGCGCTGGGAACATCCTTGATGATCCTGTCTTCCTGGCCCAGCTCAGATGTCCCCTCAGCCCCCAGGTGCACAGCGCCCACCTGGACAAAAACAGTGCCTGATCCACACAGTGCCTGAGTAGGAAGGGACTGAGGCCTGCCCACTGCCCCCTAGGGGAGGAGCAGAATGCTGAGCCCGAGAGCTGATGCATGCGTGGTGGCATTTGGGTGCATGAGATGCCAGTGATGGGCTCATCTTGTTACCCCTCACATCATGCCATGCCTCTAACTGCCCACTGTCTCCAGTTCTTGCCCAGGACAGCCTCAGAGGAGGAATCTTGAGGATCTGTGGGTGGATATGGCACCACTGGCTGCAAACCACATTGATCTGAGGGGAGCTTGGGGCTTGCCTGTGACGTCCACGATGGACACCCTCCAAGGTCACAGCCAGGGTAAGGAGCAGGCAGTTCACCTTCTCTGAGTGCTTGCTGGGTGTTGGGCACTGTGCTGGGGCATTTGGATACTATTTTACTTCAAGCCTGGGCAGTAGCCATGATTCCATTTATAGGCACTGGTAATGCGGCCCAGAGAGGTGAGGTGACTTGCCCCAGGCCACACAGCTGCTTTGCCTGACTGCATAGCCCAAGTCCTCCCATCTTCCTTGGCTGCCTCCCTTTGGCCTTTGGCCCCCTGCCTCCTAAAGCCAGGTTAAAGCCCCACAGGCCTCTTGCCACCCTGGCGGCTGTCAGGGGAAGCAGTTAGGGGTGACGGACTGTCTAGGACCCTTGGTCTGCCCAGGCTTCTCCCATCGTGGTGTCACTTGGCATAACAAGAAACATCCCCCAGGATGTGAACTGGCGTTAGAGTGGTGTGGGGTCCAGACAGAGTTGCACCAGCAGGTCCAAGTCTGGCTTTGGGGTCAAAGGGCAAGGAGAATGGCCAGAGACCCTATTGGTGGGGTGTGAAAAGTCCGGGCCTTTCCTTGACTCTCCGTGTTAGGGTCTAGGGCTTTCTTCAGATTTTCCAAAGTATCTGGGACCCTAAAAGAGGTTCTGACTCTGACCTAAGGCTTATTCTCCGGTGCAGGGAGGAGATGGTTCAGAACGCACCTCTACCCTGACTCAGCACACACAGCTGTACTGTCAGGGGCTGCAAACCAACATCTCTCAAGACCTTCCTGGAAGCTGCAGCTGGACTCCCTTTGTACTCCAGAGGAGCATCCTGGGAGGCCCAGGTCGGAGCTCCTGGAGGGTCCCTGGGCTCTGGGGGACAGAAGAACAGGCGAGCTGGAAGCTGTTTTGGGGAGCAGGAGGTATGAGGGCAGTTGGAGGGTGGCACAAGGATAAGTCTCTTGTTTCTTTTCACCAATGGCACTTGGCAGGGAGGAAGAATCGAAATGTGGCTCGCTGGGCTCTGTGGATCTGGCACTGGAACAGCTGTCCAGGCTTTGGGGCCCCCGATACCCCTACTGCTCTCCCTCAGGCCCCGGATCTGTTTGGGCCCCCAGTGGGCGACCACTCTGTGCTGGTCCACCACAGGGAAATATTCTGGTGGTGGCAAGCTCTGCCCTGTTCTCAGAGAGCTCTGGCCGGACCTGGTGGACAAATCCCAGGCCAAGCCATAGGATTCGGACTCTGGGGCTATAGAAGTTCCAGAAAGAGGACTAAAGCAGCAGCCCTGAGTATCAGTCAGTGAATGTGGCCTGACATTGGCAGATGGCTTTAGCACAGGCTTCCTGGACGGGGAGGAGGGAGACTGTACTGAACGGGTTTCTGAAGCTTGTGCCCTGACGCCGAGCATTCCACCACATCACTTATAGAATGTGCGGCTATGAACAAGGGATTTTGCTGCTCTGCTCCACAGTCTCCTTGTCTGTGAAATGGGAGTAATAGTAGATTCGAATCCAGAGGGTTGCTGGGAGGATTCCAAACGTTTGTCGTGGTGCCTGGTGCAAAGCAATTGCTCAACCAAGATGAGCCACTAGGTTGCTATTTCCATCACTGTGATTAGAGGATGGAACGAATAGGAAACGGTGGAGAAAGGAGGGGCAGGCGGCCCAGGTGGCTGCCGAAGTGGGACTAACAGCACCAAGGCTGGTCCTCCACCTCTCCCAGCACAAGGAGGGAAGCACAGGTTTCGAAGTTGCTGAATTATCTAGGGCCCTGCCCCAGCACCCATACTTTGGGGACCAAATTTTGCCAGCTTTTTGCCCCAGGTTCTCTAATGACTGATGCCATCGGTTCTAGGTACAGTGAATGGATTGGGGAAAATGTCTGGGGCCCAGGGCGGAGTAGGAAGTAAGTGCATGTTTGCCTATTGTGACCATGCAGAAGACCACCTCTTCCAGGAGCTGATGGGTGGGTGCATCAGGCTGAGTCAGTCCACTGAGCCTCAGGAGGCAGGACAGGTCCTTTCCAGCTTTGGGCCTCTCTTTCCTCATCTGTGCAATGGGAAGGTGTGGCTGGACCCGGTGACCAGAAAGGCCCAGCTGTGAATGGCTGTCTCTGGGCTGGCAGTCCAGGGCAGGAGCCAGAAGTGGAGGATTGGGGGGGCGGGACTGCTTTTGAGGAGGGCCCCCCAGAGTGGAAGCGTGGGCAGAAGGCCAGGCTAGGGCAGAGCCTGTCCCTCCCTCTTGCTGCCTGGCAGGTGACAGCTCCTCCACTCCCTGAACAAGGCGAGGCTGACTGACGAGAAGGCTGCAGAGCCAGGCTGTCAGCAAGTGTCCCCTGCCACCTTTGTGTGACTAATTTGCATAACATTTGCACAAATCTGCATAATTTAGGAACCAACCAGTATTCATCTCGGGCAGTACAATTCGCTGTGATTTTATGAGCTTTGAAGTGGCCCTTTCTTCTCCTGCCCACAGCCCCTCCTACCTTCCTTTGCTCTAAGTCTGGCCTGTCATCCTGTTGTCTGCCTACTTCTCTGGGGCTGGTGGATGGGCCTCCCAGGCTTTCTTGGGTCCCCAGAGAGGGCCCTTCTGCAGCTGCCAACTGGAGTTGCCTGTGAACTGTGACACTGGTCTCCGTGCAATCCTCCAAGGGGCCATCACGAAGGAGATTTGAGGACCCTGAGAAAGCTCTACGTGGTTCATCAGGAGTGGGTGAGGCCAGAGTGACCAAAGCCTCTTTTCTGACAGGGCACAAGGATGCAGGTGTCTGGGCTCCCATGAGGCTTTGCACTTGATGCTGGTGAGGCCGGGATAGTGCCCTGAGGATCAAGGCGCAGGACAGGGCAGAGACTATGACTGCCTACTCAAGCAGCTGCCCCCAAGGGAACCAACTCACAGATGACTGTCAGTCCAGGTGGATGTCCCTAGAGCAGTGCCACAGCGATCTGTCCTTGCCCTTTCAACATTTTTATTCTTAGGTTAGTTAAGGCTTTCTTGGGTACAAGTAGCATGAACTCCAAGTGGTTTAGGCAAAAGAAAAAAAAGAGAGGATTTACTCTCTAATGTAACTGAGAAATCCAGGGGTATATGATCTTCAGGCACAGCTGGATCTAGAGGCTCAAACACTAGCATGCCCCTCCTTTCTCCACCGTTTCCTATTCGTCCCATCCTCTAATCACAGTGATGGAAATAGCAACCTAGTGGCTCATCTTGGTTGAGCAATTGCTTTGCACCAGGCACCACGACAAACGTTTGGAATCCTCTCAACAAACTCTGTCTTTTCTACCCTGCTTTCCTCAGTGGTGGCTTAAACTGGCTCCCTCCCTGCCATGGCCCCTGGAAATGCTAGTGTTATGTCTTACTGGCTCCAAGTCCAGGAGAATCAGAACATCCTCCCACCAGCTCCAGCTAAAATCCAGAATGCAGTAGTATTGATTTAGCATGGGCTGTGTGCCCAAAGCTGAACCAAGTGTTGTAATCAGAAGCATGTGGCCCTTTCAGTGGTCAAGCCTAGGTCACATGCCAACCCTCAGGGGCATGGGAAGAGTCAGCTCCACTACAAGGATTGAGGGAAGGGGGAGGTTCCTTGGGGAATATCAGGGACTCCTCCCAGAAGACAAGGAAGTGGAGAACTGAGCAGCAAGCCCAGCTGGCCATGCAGGGCCTTCCTCAGATGAATCTGTGGGTACCAACTCCGAGCACGGGGATCTGGAGATTCGGAAGGGAGAGGTTTGTGAGGACTGATGAGTTTATGGATGGGGACACATGGTGGGTGCCTGGCAATGGGAACTTTCTTCCTTCTGTGAACAAAGGCAGGGCTTGGGTGGGATTTGAACCCAGTCCCACAGCTCCTGGGCACTTGGTGGGGCAGGGCGCTGTGACTCCCAGTGATACAGAGCCCTGAGCCACCTGCCTCTAAAAAATGAAGACAATGAGTGCAAGGGATGGCGGTGGCCACTGGGATAAGGAAGGGGAGGCGCTGGAGTTGAACTCTGAAGGAAGTAGGCAGGGCACCCGGAGTTTCCTTCCAACGAACACTGAGAGAGCCTGGCCCTTTTTTTAGCCAGGGAGGCTGAGAGGAAGGGAGTCATTGCAGACACATGAAACCCCACCTTAGCAGAATCCCTCATCAACTGCCCAGCCCTCCATCCCATCCCATCCCATCCCATCCCATCCCATCCCATCCCATCCCATCCCATCCCATCCCATCCCATCCCATCCCATCCCATCCCATCCCATCCCATCCCATCCCATCCTATTGGAGGCCAGAACTGCTGAGTCTGCGTTGCCGCTTCCCACCTCCGACAAGCTCAGCACTTTCCCTGCTCACTCAGGTCCCTGGCTGCCCAGCTCAGGATGGAGGCTGCAGCTCAGGCCCAGAGTTCCCGGCCCTGCCCACACCCTGTGCTGCCCGGCTTCATGTGGGGCCTGCAGAGCCAGGCTCCTCCTCATTGAGATTCTGCCCCAGGGAAGTGCCAACACTTACCAGGCACTCACGATAAGCCAGGTGCTGAGCTAAGTGCTTTCACTCATTAATTAACAACTCCACGAGAAAGATATGATTATCTTCCTCCCTGCTTTACAAATGAGCAGCCTGAGACCCAGAGAGCTTGAGCAACTTGCTTAAGGTGGTACAACTAGCAAATGGCAGTGGGGTGTGAACCCGAGACTGCAGACCCTGGGCTCTTTATGTTGCCACCTGTCCCTTCCTCTCCCTGTGCCTCAGTCCCACCATCTGTTCAATGGGCAGAATATCACCTGTGTGCCATGCTGCCAGAGGTATGGGAGAACTGAATAAGATTTTAGAAGACAGGGATTCCACAAACGTCCTCTAAGCCAGAGCCCTTGTCCTCACTGCCAGGGAGGAGCAGGGGGAGCCTGGATCCTGCAGCCCCCAAAGACCTGGGCAGACAGAATGTGTGAAGGAAGATGGTCAGCTGTGCCTCATGCTGGAGGAGGAGGAGAAGGGGGAGCAGGGAGGAGGAAGAGGAGGGAAGGAGGACAGGCCTGTAGTGGTTGAGACTGAGGCCTGCTGAGTGGTGGAGGTGAGTGGAAGGCAGCTGTCCAGGCTGCAAAGAGCAGGCTCATGGCAACCACGTGTGGAGGATTTCAGCTGGAAGAGGAGAAAGGAAGGAGGGAGGATGGAATAGGCCGAGGAGAGGGCTTTCTGATGCCAGAGGAAATAAGGCATGCTTGGGTCAGAGCAGGAGCCACCCAGAGAGGGAAAGGACACCTCATCTCCCAGTTACATAGCCCCTGCTGGTAGCTCTATGACCATTAACCATTGCCTGCTTGCCATGGCCCCTGCTGTACTCATGTTGTACCCATTTTACAGAGGAGGAAATAGAGGCTCAGAGAAGCAAAGCCCTGCTGGTTCTCCCAGCATGGGGGTGCTCGGTCTGGAGTTCACAGGTTCTGCTCCCTGCTTGCCTACCTGCTCTCTGTGATTAGAGAGGTGCAGGTAGAAGTCTTACTTTTTGTACATTGTCACACTGTTCTCCCAGAGGCTTGGCCCTCCTTTGTGGGCTCTCAGGAAAGCCCACTTGGGTCATCACGGCCTCATACATGGCTGGTGTTCCCATAGCCCCTGCCTTCCCACAGGGGAAGAGTCAAGCTCAGGCTCAGAAACATTCTAGCAGTTACTGCTGTCTCCAAGATGACAAAACGCTTCTGTGGGTGGTGCTCTCCCCAGCTCTCAGGATGCGCACGCAGAGGCTGGTGCTGTCTGGGCCTGGGCTAGTGTGGTTGGGATCGCTGCCTTGCATGTAAGGTGTCCTGGCCCCCTCCGATGTCCTTCCCAACTCTTAGGGAATTCCATGCCTAATTTCCGGCGGGCCAGATAATCAGAGTGGGCGTGTGTGTGTGTTGTAGGTATCCTCTCAGAGTCCTCAAACCTCACTGTGTGGTGGGCTGCCTCCTCTCTCTATGTGCCTCTCCCTGCCCCAAGTTCTCCCTGGACATGGGATGGGCAGATCTTCATAGAAACAGCCAATACTCCCTTGTGGGTGACCACAGCAGCTGCCCGGAACAAGAGAGGGAGAGAGAGACCAGGGCCTGGGCATGAAGCAGTGAGCCGGCCTCCGCACCAGGCCATGCAGCTGGAGCCACGTGATGCTCATTTGTGCAAGTGGGCTCCTGCAGCCACTGGGTGTCCGTAGGAAGCTGCTAATCCCATCTCACGCCTGCTGTCTCCTGGGGGCCAGCTTCCGGAAGATCAGCCTGCCCACTCTCAGGAGACATTTGGGGTGCTTCCTGGCTTTGCAAACTGATTCCAGGCCCCCGGTGGCTGTGTGAATTTCCTTCCAAGTCCTTGTTTCCACAGATGCCAGCTTGCAGTCCGACTGGTGGTTACCCAGCAACATGGCAAATATTTGGGCCAGCCAGACTGGTCCATGCCCCTATCCTCGATTTAGTGAGACCCTAGAAGCATGCAACCTTGCCAGTTTTGCCTGCTTTGAAAATATCTGGGCACTTAGTAAAAATAACTCCACTCAGCAAAAACCTTTCCACTGACCCCTTACTCCAAGGCTTTCTATCTGGGGATCTGGATGGTTAAGTAGGGGACTGGCAGAGATAGAGGGAGCAGGGCGAAAAGGCTGCAGGGACCAGTGGAACGAGGAAGCAAGAGCTGAGGGATGAGAAGGCCCAGGTTTAGACCTGGCTCCCAAACCTCTGGCAGGTGGGAATGGCAGACTGCACACACCGCTCAGGCAGGCGTGCCCCAACTGACCCTTGTTTCCCTGGCCCTCAGATCTGTTCTGCCCCCAGGGCTCTGCCCCACATCTCAATCCTGGGCCTGCAGCATCCCCACTTTATCCATCCCACTAGAATCTGGCTCCTCCCTCTCCACTCAGGAGACATCTGTGTCCCAGTGGTCTTCACGCCACACCCATTAACTCTTGCCCCACTCCGGCACTCCATATCTCTCCTGGAGGCCTTAGTGGTCCTCTTGGCTCCTCCAACTCAACCTGCACACTGGCCCCAGAGCCTGCTCTAAAATGCAAACCTGCTGCCTTCTGAGATCCCGTTTAGAATCCTCTAGGCTTTCCCTTGTCCCCTGTAAGCCCCCCAGCTGAGTACTTGTGCCCTGCCCATTTCCCCAGTGCCCACTCCCCCTCCCCTCCAAAACCCCCATCCAGCCATGCTGCCCAGACCTCTGGGCCCTTGCCAGGGCTGTTCCCTGCACACCACCCCCCGCTCCCCACCCACCTCCCAACATGGGCCTGGCTACTCCCAGCGCCTTCTTGGGGATGCTCAGGTTGGGCCAGCTCTTCCAGCATTCCTGGCCTGAACCAGTGTTGGTCAGTACCCTCCAACACTGAGCAGTGATTTTACCTTCGCTGATCTGTCTCACACCCATCCAGGCCCCGGCCCTGGTCCCAGTCCGTCCACCACCACTAAGGAGCTCCTCCTGGCAGGGTCCAGGGTTGCCAGCCAGCACAGTGCCTTTGTGAGGATTAGAGACACCCTTCTCCGGGTGGCCACAGCCTCACATTGTGGTGCAAGGCTTGGCAAATGGAGCATGGGCTAGACTTCAGCCCCTTCCCCCTCGGCTGGGCACGGTGATCCTGGAATGCACTTGTCTTGACTGTGTCCCTGGGGCTTGCTGGCACAGAGTGGGCACTCGAGGGAGTGGGCTGAGTTAAGGAGGAGTGAGCGCTGTCCCTCACAGGGGCCTCTCGTCTTGAGCCTTCTGCCCCAGCTGGTTACAGCTCCCACAGCGGGTTTCGGTTTTCTTCTTGGTCTTGGGTGCTTTCAGCTGTGTCTGTGGCAACAGCGCACTCACACGGCTGGGGCTTCCAGCCTGGCACCTGGCTGGGTCTGGCTGGTGCTCTGTCCAGCCTCGAGCGTGCTTGTTTCCCCAGGGACTGTACTGATTTCACTCCTGCTCTTGGTGACACTGTACAACAAAAACCACGGTCGGGGGCCGGGCACGGTGGCTCACACCTGTAATCCCAGCACTTTGGGAGGCCAAGGTGGGAGGATCTCTTGAGCCCAGGCATTCGAGACCAGCCTGGGCAGCATAGTGAGACTGGGTCTGTAAAAATAAAATTATATTGAATTTAAAAACCACGGTTGGAACTGACAAGCTGGGGTGTCCCAAATAGGGAGGGCCTGGAAACAACAGGCAGGAGAGGTGGCTGGAACCTGGGACAGGGAGGAGCAGATGCCGAGGCGGGGCTGCCATGCAGTCCTGGAGCCTGGGGCCTGCTCAGCTTCACCCCCACCCCAATCCTTCCCTACATCAGGCTGCAGCTGCCTCTGGGGATTTTCCTGAGAAGAGTAAAAAACTAGCACGTCTGTCCTGTCTCAGGCGGGAAAAAGGTACCAGGCTCACTGGGGCTGGGAAAGGCACTACAAGCCCCCACACAGTCCAGCATCTGGCAGGGAGAAGGCTAACCCTGTGAGGCTCTCGTCACACTTGGAGAAAAGCACAAGTCCTCACAGCAGCCTACATGGTCATGTTGGTTTGGCCTCCTCTCCTTTCTAACCTCAGGGTTCATGCTCCCCCCACCCCCAGCTCACACTGCTTCCCCCATGCTGGCCTCTTCAGTGTTCCTTCTGCATGCCAGGCACATGCCCACCTCAGGGCCTTTGTACTTGGCATTCCTGTGACCTCAGGTCCTCTTAGCTCAGGCCCCCCCAGGACTCACAGCCTCACCCTCTTTGCATCCATACACAAGGACCACCTTCTCAGTGGGGCCTTCCCTGACCACTTCTTTAAATTACAGCCCCTCCCTAGCACCCCCAAGTCCCTGCTTAATTATTTTCCATAGCGCCTATCACCATCTCAAATACAATTTATGGGTGGGAATGATGGCTCGTGCTTGTAATCCCAGCACTTTGGGAAGATCTCTTGAGGCCAGGAGGTCCAGCCTGGGAAACAGAGTGAGGCCCTGCCACTTATTTTGTTTGGTGTTGGTTTCCCCTCTAGAATGTAAGCCCCATGAGGTCAGGGACTTTTCACTGCTCTATCCCCAGTGCATAGGACAGTAGGTAGAATGAATGAGAGCTTATACAATAAACAAAGGAATGACTAAGTTACAGTAGCATTAATAACAATAGCAGCTGTCATGTTTGGGCACCCATCTGTGCCAGGAACTTTGCACCTACTATTTCTTTGAATCCCCTCACGCTTCGTGTGGTGAGAAAACTCAGGCTCGAGAGGTGAAATGACTTTCCCACAGTCTCCCGGCCAGTGGGGCACTGAGTCAGGCTAGTTGTACCGCATGTCCTGGAATGGACCCACGACATGGCTGCTAACAGCAGGAACGGGCTGCCTTCCAGGCCTGCCCTCAGCTATCACCATCTGGAGACTGCTGGCTTTGGCCCTGAGACCCCAGTGTACCCCCAGACCCTGACATTCCTGACCAAGCGATGGACCGGAGGCTTGGACTGGGAGAGATATATCAGTATCCACCCTTTTCTCCTAAAGCCGTGGACCCGACCTGTTCTCTGTCCTCTGCCAGGCCCTCGGGTGTTCCAGGGCCATCTGACATCTTCTCATGGCTGGTCCATGTCAGTGTTTCTACTTGCAGCTTACCAAGAGCATGACTTAAAAGGCATGGCTTTTAACCTCCCTTCTGCCGGGCCTGTCCCCTACCGACCATTTCAGCAGCACATGAATTATTTTCCAACTCAACTGCCTTCTAAATCTACTTGTCACTAGCTCTTCTCCTATTAGCCCCCCAGCCACTCAGTCCCCACCATTCTCTGCCATCGCCTCCTCCAGCAGGGTCCCCAGGGAATGTTGTGTATGAAATTATTTTGTGAAATCCAATAAAAATTTTAATCAGGTCAACATCATTACAGGAAAAGGAAATGATGGATCTTCTCTGATGCAGAAAAAATGCGGAGAAGAACAAAAGCCCACCAATCTGGCAATCCGTGCCCTCGTGAGCACTCGCATCCACGCATGCACCGCCCCCACCGTCATGCACCGGTGCCCCGCACTCGCACACACCCGTGCATGCCCACGGGGTTTTGCACATCATTGAACAGGCCACTGACACCCTCTAGGTTCTAGTTTTGTCATCTGTACAATGGAGCCTTGATTGCTGAACAAGTCTTTCCTGCCAGCTAGGGAGACTCCGTAGCCTGGCGCCTGCTGACAGCTGTGCCCGTAGTCACTCTTTGCCACCCACTGCTGAGAGATGTTATCTCAGAGCATAGGGAATTCCCGTGTAACACCCTAGTCCCTGCCCCGGCCCACCCCTAACCCTTGTGAGGTGTGGGGCAATGGTACCAGTGGAGGCCCACATACCATGTGTCTAGATATTTAAAGGTTATCAATCAAGCCAATAAATTCTTAAATAAAACCTGTTCTGGGCTCCTCCCTTGCCAAGTAGCAACCTGGAAGGCCAGGCTCAGCTATGGAATTGTTGGGGAGAACTGGCCCTCAGACCCCAGCCCCAGGCTCTGACCCAGCCTCTCCCCTATTACACTACCCCTAGCTCTGTGCCACCCTGAAAAGGACCTTGTTCACATATATGGAGACAGACACCCCAGCTGGCAAGGCCAAGCTCTGCCCACTCCCTCCTCACTGCACGTGCCCCCAGGACACCCCTCAGGACTTGAGTGTGCACACTGGCGAGCCAAGGGAAGAAGCCTGTTTTGGCAGAGTTCCAGAGTCCTCTAAAGTGCGGGGCTCAGGCAGGGGCCTGTCTCACCTGGGTTGAGGGTGGCTGACCATGTCCCGCCATGGGGATGGGTGGAGGAGAAGCAGCAGAGGTCACTCCCGGGTCCTGACAAGGCCTGGGCCTCCCACCCGACAGCCAGCCTTTAGTCCCCTCTTCACCTGGACCTCTCTCCACAGTCTTCTTCTGTGGTGAGTGTGCAGCCACATTTAAGGGGTGTGTGCCAGGGAGATGTGACAGGAGCACAGACATGCCCCAGAGTGGGCAGGAAGTTTCTCTGCACCTGCCCAGTGCTGTGAGCTTCCTCCTTCAGAGATGTGGGTGGGGATGCAGGTGGACAGGGACACCAGCCAGGACACTCATGTTGGGGAGAGGACCAGGTCAGTGCAGCGGGAGGACCCCTCATCACTCTCCCGGGGGCTCTGTGGGTGCTCTAAGATCCCTGCCTCAAGCATGCCTGAGGCTACCAGAAACCCCAATTAGTGTCTTGCAGATCCTGGAAGATAAATCCACTAACCCATTAGTGCCACTATTTCTCTCTTGCAAGGGGAGCCCTGAACGCAACTGAGGGAAGACAGCCTTGCTCTGATTGGTTTTCTTCCCATAAAAGGGGCAGTGACACTGGCTGTGCTGGGGATCCTAGGCCAGTTGCAGGGGCTGGCATCTCTAGTGTGAATAGGCTGGGGGCAGAGATGATAAGCCCCCACCAACCTGGCTCCCCATTCTCCAGCCTGGCCCCCACTCCTCCTGGCTGGAATCCAGGAAGCTACATAAACTCCACTGTCTGGCTCTCACCCTTCTGATATTTACAGAAGCCTCTCCCTCCTCTCCTTCCAGATGACATCTGAGCCTCCATCTGGGCCAGCAGCGTAGTCTTGAGGGCAGGGCCAGGAAGCTGCTTGGCCTGACTCCCTCTCAGGGGACCCCCAGGCTGATGTGGAGGGGAAGTAGAATAGAGCCAGAGGGCTTCGGGGGGAGGCTCCCACTCCATGGAGTCTCTCCTGGGCTCCTCCCCAGCCTCCCAGGTAAGGAGGTGCTGACCCCTCAGCAGACCTGCCGTAATCTCCTCGGCTTCTCACCAGGTTTCTTCTGTAGTCGGGGCCCAGGATTGCTCTATGTTTTGCACAGTCTACCTTTCCTCCTCCTTGGCCTTCCTGGCTTTGGTGCTGTGGTCTCTCTGACAATCAGGGTTTGGGATGGGGAGGGGACAGAGCCTGCTCTCTATGGACCCCCAGGCTCCTGGGCAACACCTTGCAGGCCTGTCTGCCTATGTGCTATGGTCTGAATGTTTGTCTCCCCCAAACTCATATTGTTGAGACCTAATCCCCAGTGCAAGAGTATGAAGAGGTAGGACCTTTAGGAGGTGATTAGGTCATGAGGGCAGAGCCCTCGCAAGTGAGATTAGTGCCCTTTAAAGAAAGGCCCAAGGAAGCTTGTTTGCTCCTTCCACCGTGTGAGGACAACATGAGAAGGGGCTGTTTATGAGGAACGGGCCCTCACCAGACACTGAATCTGCCAGCACCTCGGTCTTGGACCTCCCAGCCTCCAGAGCTGTGAGCAATAAATGTCTCTTGTTTGTAAGTTGCCCAGTCTAAGGTATTTGGCTAGAGCAGCCCTGATGGGCTAAGACACCATGCATGAACAGTGGTACCAGACTAATGGCCTACTGGTGCAGAGAGAGAGGCCCAGGAGGAACTGTACTTCCTAAGAGGACCAGGTAACTATCTTAGTGGCTTCGGAATAAGCACAGAAGAATAATCACTGATGTCTCTGTTTATAGGCCTGGGGCTCTAATATGGACTGTGGCCTGGGCAGTCATCAATGACCCTACCAATGGATTTTCTTTTCCCAAAGCCCCACACTGGCCTTGAATAGTCAACAATCTTGCCAAAGAAGGAAGCAAATCCTTATTGAGCTCTCACTATGTGCTGTGCGCTGTGCTACTGCTATCTCATTTAAAGTTCAAAATAACCCTTTGGAGGAGTTGCTATTGTCTCTATTTTGTAGGTGAGGAGATTAAGGCTCAGAGGTTACGTGACTTTTCAACAATCACTGTGTGGTGGGTGCTGGAGGGCTCCGCCTGTGTCCCCACTAGTCCTGTGATTGCTCACCCCACAGCTTCCCCCTGCAATCACCTGCAGTACTTGCTGAAGGGCTACCTCTGGCCCCTGGAGCTAGCTCAGCCCATGGATGGGGTACCCCAGCAATGCTGGGAGCTGTCACTCCAGGAAGCAACCTCAACTGAGGCCCAGGGAGGTGGTGGACAAATACTCCAGCCTCCTCTCCTGGTGCGGAGGGCAGCTTGGAGGTGTGCTCTTTGCTGCCTCTCAGAGGCCCCCACTGAGACTAAACTCCTGTGGCCATAGCAGTCACCTTCTTGTGAATGCACCCTGTACTGGCTTCTGTCCTTTCTCTGTCTCACTTCCCCCTCCGCTTCCACTGCTTCCTGGAGTCACTTTCCAAATAAATTACCTGCACTCAAACCCCTGACTTGGGGTCTACTTCTGGGGAACCCAGCCTAAGACCGTCATGCATGTGGTAGGTGCCTGCTGGGACTGTGTCTCTTGGGGAGAGGACATTTTCAATCTCACAAAAGCAAAGCCTGGGCTCTGATCTCATGCCTTCCCCAGGGGTCCCCATTTCCCTCAGGACAAAGTCTGGACTCCTGGGTGGGGGTCCCCTCTGGCTCCCACACCCTCTGCACAACATCTGAGAACTTACCAGGCTGCGAGGCCCCAGGACGCTGTGAGCTCTGGGGAGGTGGGGACAGGGACCCGACTCCAGTGTGGCCCCCGGCAGATGCTCGGGACAAGAACTGACTCCTGGAGTGAATGACGGTGCTGGTCATGCTCTGGGAGCTCAGGACAAGGGCATGGTCACTCGGCTGGGGTTGAAGGAATGCTTTTTCCATTACCAGCCCAAGGGCACTGCTGCTGAGATGAAAATACGTGAATCGTGGAAACAACAATTTGGCACTTGCTGTGATTATTGGAGCGGTGGTGCCACTCTCCTTTGCAATTTCAGCGAAAAGTCCTTTCTGCCAGAAGGGAGTCTCCCAGTTCTGTGGCAAGGTGGCCTTGGGCTCTGCCAGGGCCATCCCCCTGCAAGTGGCAGGAGCCTTAGATGTGGCTTCGGGTGTACAGGACTGAAGGGGTAGGCTGGGGGATAGAGCAGCGTGGTGGGGTAGAGATGGGGGCTGCGAGAAAAAGGCAACTGGAGGGAGGGGCAGTGCATGAGAGGGGCTCCTCCACTCCAGGTCCTTGGGGTATACGTGCCCCCAGGGGAGGGTGGAGTAGTGAGGAGACCCTGGGCCTGTCACCTATGGGGGCAGCATTGCCGTGAGTTTGTAATGTCTTTCAAATGAAGGACCAGAGTCCTCCCTCCCAGTCTGTCCTATCCTGTGGAGTCTCAATCTCTCTACAACACAAAGGGCCTGAACTCAGTGACATTTTGGAAGGAGCACAAGGTTTGAAGTGTATCTCCAAATCCTCGCTCTGCTACTTACTGGTTTGTGACCTCGGCCTTAATTTTCTCATCAGCAGTATAGGGATAGTAATAGCAAATCTGCTTCCCACAGTTGATGAGGGCATACGGTTGGCTCTTTCATTCAACACAAATTTGCTGAGCACTTTCTAGGTACAAAACAGACATAAATCCCTGCCCCCATAAAGTTTGTGAACTAGTGGGGAATAGTCAATAAATCAGATCAATAAGTGAAATCAATGATCTGTTAGATGTTGGTCAGTGTTAAGGAGAAAAAGAGGTCTGCAAGGAGACTCTCAGTAGTGGTGGTTTGGTCGGGGGAGAGGCATTTTAGGGTGATAGGAAGGGCCACACCAAGGAGGTGACGTTTGAGCAGGAACTTGAAGGAGGGGAGGGAAGAGACCCTGGGGAAAACCAACCAGGCAAAGGAGATAGCAGGTGTCCGGGCCCCGGTGGGCTCAGGGCAGCAGTCTGGGGACCGGAGTGGAGGGAGCTGGGAAGGGTCAGGAGGAGCAGTTGAAGAAGAAACAGGGTCTCACGGTCATGGGAAGACTTTGGCTTTTCCTGAGTCAGGTGGGAGCCACTTGCGGTTTTGGGGACAGGAGTGATGGAACCTGATGTGTTCTAACAGATCGCTCAGTACTGTGGGGAAGAGACAGGAGTGGAGGCAGGGAGACCATGAGGAAGCTGCTGTAATAACCTTGGCGAGAGATGATGGTGGTCCAGGTGGGAAGAATGAAAGTGGAAGACCAGGTGATGACTGGTGGTAGTGAGGTGATTCTGGGTCACACGTGGACACGTCATCATGTCATCAAAGTGTCACCTGGTTAGAACGTTATGCTGTTTTCAGCTGGTTTCAAGCCTTCTGGAAACATTGAGAACATCTCTAGTTGGTGCTGGTAGGCCTTCAACACCTCCAACTTTTGCAAACCTTCTCACCTTAACCAAAAATGACCAGACACTCAAAGACTCCTGGCTTCTCTGTCCAGTTAATATTTTAGAATGTGGTTTTGTTTCTATTACTTTTGTTGTCTTTGATTTTACATTGCCTTCTATTTGTGAAAACTGAGACTGGGTTTTGGGTACGAAGAGAAAAGTGCCTTTTAAAATAAACTTTCTAGATAAATAAGTTGATTTAAAGAATAATATAGATTGGCCGGGCAAGATGGCTCACGCCTGTAATCCCAGCACTTTGGGAGGCCGGGGTGGGTGGATCATGAGGTCAGGAGATCGAGACCAGTCTGGCCAATATGGTGAAACCCCGTCTCTACTAAAAATACCAAAATTAGCCGTGTGCGGTGGTGCATGCCTACAGTCCCAGCTACTCAGGAGGCTAAGGCAGAAGAATCACTTGAACCTGGGAGGTGGAGGATGCAGTGAGCTGAGATTGCACCACTGCACACTTCAGCCTGGTGACAGAGTGAGACACCGTCTCCAAAAAAAAAAAAAAAAAAAAAAAAAAAAAGGAATAATATAGATTGTGTGATGGTTTGGCAAAAATCATGAGGTGGGCCTTGAATGACTGCAGTTTGGGAATCTCTGGACTAAAGTGGGGGGCTTGTTTTTAGCTGCACATGATGCCCATGCCTCCCAGACGCTGATGTGCTAAGGCCCTGGGGCTCTCAGCAATGCTGTGTACTTCCCAGGGTCTCCAGGCACCTACTGCCCCTTGAATCTGAAAATGACCTCCACACACCAACCTTGCTCCATTGACCCCTCCTCTCATCCTACCTACTCTGGTAACTACAGGCGCTGTTTCAGAGGCAGCTGAAAGATTAATTAAGAGCTGGGAGATGGGGCTCCAGGTGGGACACGGTTGGCTCCAAAAGCAGGGGCTAGATCCCCTGGTTATGCCTTTGTAACAGGGGCCCAAGTGCCTTTGCCACCTGCTCCAAAGGAGGGTCCTGGCAGATGTGGGAGGGGAGGATGCTGGGGAGCACTGTAATCACCATGGCTGTCACGCCCCTGAGCCAGCCTCCCGCTCTTACCTGCCCCTTGGGAGCTGAACTGTCGTCACATTTTCTCAGCTCTCTCTTCAATCGCAACTTGTCCTTTCTCCACATGAGGCCCATAGATCATCCTTAAAGGTTGGCGTGAGCTAGGAGGGAGGGAGGCCAGGAGGGGAGCAGCCTGCAGGGATGTCCCCAGGAAAGAGATTTCCTTTGGCACCAGGTACAGTTTGTTTTCTGGTGGTTCCAATCAAGAAAGATGGATTTGGCCAGCCCCCTACCCAGCTTGGGGCTGGCTGGGGCCCTCTGGCCCTGCTCAGTACAAATCTGATCCAGCCGGATCGGCCTAGCCTGGGGCTGGTCATTTTGAGCAGGGTCATTGTCGCAGCTCTCGCCACACTGCCCTACCCACTCGTTCTGCACCATTTGCTCACTGGGGTCCCATTCTGGCCACTCTCCCACTGGGCACTTGCATTGGATCCCGAAGGCCTACAGATCTGGATTCAGGAAGAGTGCACCGAGCTGAGCTCTTATACTCCAAGCAAGGTTCCGGGTGCTTCCCCAGATAGCATCCTTTTAAAAAGACTCTTCCAGGACTCCAGGATTGTGTCAGCATCTCCACTGGAATCTGACCAGGCCAGAGAAGATCGAAGTGGCCTGGTCAGACTGCTGCTGCCTGCTTCCGGACTAATGTCCCTGGGCCCAGCCCCTGGCCTCCCTCAGGGTCAAAGTTCCAGGGTGATGTGTAGGTTCCAGTCCTAGACCCCCTGGTGGAATCCACCTGGGATGCCCACACCCCAGAAAGACCAAGAGGACAGAGGACATGCGGCTTCTCAGGTGCCCTTACTTGGCACTTAGGTGCCCAGCTGCACGCCCAGGGGCACCCCCATTGACTCCTCTCTAGCTGTGTGAGTTCCCCCCATGCCTGCCCCTCCAGCCGGGACCCATTTCTAGCCCTGGCTCTGCCATCCACTTACTACATTACCTGGGGATGGGGAGGAGTAGGGACGGACCCTGGACAGATGTGTCCACTCAGAAACCCCAGGCTGGCTGGCCTGGCCTCCTCCATGTAATTCTAGTCTTTGTCTGGGGCCAGCTCGGGCTGGTTACTGAGGTCCTAGATGGCTCCCTGGAATGCATCTTAACCAGATTTTGTAAACTACATGGCAAAGGAGGGGCACTATTCCTTCCTGGCCCCAGAACTTGACCTAGGAGGCTGGGTCCGCAGAGAGCAGGGCTGGTCAGGGAGGCTGTCCTGCCGGTTATGTGCCCTTCACTCTTGGAGAGTGGATGCCTTGCTGCCAGCTTCTTCTGGGCGCTGGCTGAAGGACCTCACTGCTCCTTTGCTCTCTTCTGGGTTAGCTGGGAGACAATCTGTCACATTTCTAGGGTGTTTTGGAGCAGCCCTTCCTAGACATCAAGAATGACAAGGAGAATTCCCAGGACCCCCCCTCCCCTAAGAAATGGGGGTGCACCAAGGCCAAGAGGCTAGGCAGTGGGGTTGTGACAGGAAACTAAGCCCAGGATGGAGGGCATGTGGGAGCCGGGGCGTGAGCAGCCGCGGAGTCCTCACCACAGCACCCCAGGTCCCAGGGCTGAGAAGTCAGACATTCACAAAGGCACGTGCCAAGGGCGTGCAAAGGAAATAAGTCCCAACTACAGCCCATTTGGATGGGAAGTCCCGGCATGGCCCGGGGTCCAGGCAGACCACTTCAGCTACAGTTGAGGCCCCTGCAGGGGCAGTGGGGGAGAGGCAGGTGAGGACAGCACATTAGTCCAGCTCAGGTAGGAGCTCTTCAAACCAGACGTTTCTAAGGGATTGATGTACTTACACACTTTAGTTCCAGGCATCTTTGCAACACCTAAACTGGAAAGATCTAAGATGTGACAGTAATTCTGTTTGCTTGGTTTTTTTTGAGACTGAGTCTCACTCTTGTCGCCCAGGCTGGAGTGCAGTGGCACGATCTCAGCTCACTGCAACCTCCGCCTCCCAGGCTCAAGCGATTCTCTTGCCTCAGCCTTCCGAGCAGCTGGGACTACAGGCACCTGCCACCACACCCAGCTAATTTTTGTATGTTTTAGTAGAGACGGGGTTTCACCATGTTGGCCAGGCTGGTCTTGAACTCCTGATCTCAGGTGATCCGCCTACCTCAGCCTGCCAAAGGGCTGGGATCACAGGAGTGTACCACCACACCTGGCCAGATGTGATGATAATTCTAAGGAGTGGAAGATTCCAAGAACAGATTGGAAGAGTACAAGAGTGAGGCTTCCCAACTCTTGAGGCCCCAGCAGCCCCGCCTTGCTGGCTTGTGCCCGGGGGTTGGCGGGGGGTGGGGCAGGGGGCAGCGTACTTCCTGGGCTTGAGTCAGGGCATGGGGGCAGTCACTGTAAGATATTGATTGTGCTGCCTTTGGGCTTCTGATGTTTCTGAAGATGAAGCACTGATTTGTTTGGAAAGTGTGGCCTCTGCTTGCTGAAGGGACAGAGCCATTTTCCTCCTTTCCCTAGGCTGAGCCAGGCCTGTTGGGAACCCACCTCGGGCTTGTGCCAGACTCTGAGGGGGATTAAGGCAGCAGCACGCTTGTTATGAGGAGTGAGGAGCGACTCAGCCCAGGGCAGCTTTCCCTGCCTGCCAAGGGCGCAGTGGCAGGAGGGGTGAGGGGGCCTGGATTGGGGACACCTACTCTGCTTACCTGTGCCTGGGTTCTCCCATGCTCTGGAGAGAGGGCCAGGGCTGCCTCTGGCTTGGCTCCCTCTTCTCCCCTACAGAGACCCCCAAGTCTCGGAGCGGCATCTGCTAGGGACAGGAAGGGACAGGGAGAGAAGAGTGAGCAGGGGATGGGGTTGTGGGGACTCAGCCTCCTCCTGCCTGCTCCCCCATCCCCCTTACCTGCCTAGACCCCCAAAGCCAGATTTTCCAGGCTCTCTAACTCCTGTGCTCTCCCTTCCCCAGAAACCGCCAAAGGCAGCAGGGAATGCACCTGCCACCTTACATTCCACCCTGAGGATTTTCTACCACAGGTCCCATGCTTGAGTGAGTTCAGAGTGCCCTGAAAGCAGGAATCCCAACTTCTCCTTTCCCAGAGCATTTTATCAGAACACAGGGTGCTACTCTCTATAGCTACATTGTCTAATAGGGGAGCCACCCGTATTAGACACATGTGGCTATGGAGCACTCAATATACGCCTCATCTGAATCCAGATGGGCGGTGAATGTAGAGTACACAAATATGCCTGTAAACCTACCACTTTGGGAGGCCAAGGCAGGCGGATCACCTGAGGTCAGGAGTTTGAGACCAGTCTGGCCAATGTAGTAAAATCTCGTCTCTACTAAAAATACAAAAATTAGCTGGGTGTGGTGGTGGGTGCCTGTAATCCCACCTACTCTGGAGGCTGAGGCAGGAGAATCACTTGAACCCAGGAGGCGGAGATTGCAGTGAGCCGAGATTGCGCCACTATACTCCAGCCTGGGTGACAGAGTGAGACTCCGTCTCAAAAACAAACAAACAAAAAAACCACAAATACGTCCTGGATCTCAGAAGTGCAGAACAATCAAACACATAAAAGATCCCATTAATAATGTTTAATACCTATTGTTGAAAGGTTGATATTTTGGATATACTGGGTTAAGTGAAATATATTTTATAATTCATTGCACTTCTTTTTTAAATGTGGTTACTAGAAAGTTTAGCTTCCATATGTACCTTTTGTGTGTGGCTCGTGTTATATTTCTCTGGGCCTGTGTTGCTCTAAGGGCAGAATTTCAGACTTCCCTGAACGCAGCACTGCCTGTGGGATCACTGGGACCTTTTGGTGTTGATCATGTCAACTCCGGCAGGAGTTTCTGCCTGTTTCCTGAGAGTAGTTCTGGGGTATGTGGAGACCATGTGGCAGGTGTGGCAGAGCTGCTTGAGGAGGGGCTTGAGGGCTCTGCCTCCTCCTGGTGAGGGGGTGTTAAGGAGCCTGTGCCCTCCAAGGCAGCCCTTAGCGAGGTCCCAACATACTAGGGCCCTTGTGCATAATGGCTCTGGAGCAAGCGGGTCCTGGGTTCAAGTCCTAGCTCTGCCATCAACTAGCAGGTGGCCCTGGGTGCTCTGTGCCTCAGTTTTCTCCTGTTAAACTGCAGTTAATAGTAGTGCCTCCCTCATGGGATTGTTGTGAGGATCAGACGGGTTAACGCATGTAGAGAAATCAGACGCCTCTGGCACACAGCAAGCGTTCAGCACACATAGCTGGCGGTGTTGATGAGCTTGTCTGAGTCATGCTAAGGAGGGAGGAGACAGGAGGTGGTGGCTGGGGCAGGCAGGCTTGAGTCTCAGTGTTCCCCATTCACATGAGTGTGACCAGAGCCCCGGTGGCCCAGGGCCGGGGTTGGGGGGGATCCAGTGAGCATGTGCCTTCTCCTGGGAAGCTGAGCGGAAGACTGGAGTCCTGTGCTGGCCTGGCCGGCTGGAGAAGGTGACCTTGAGGCCCGGCAGGTGGAGGCAGGCCAGGCTGGTGAGGGGCTAATAGCTGGAGAACCCAGGAGCCTCAGCTCTGCCAGACCCTCTGAAAGCCTGGTCTTAGCACTGCTGGAAATTCTTAAGCTGGGATTTCAGTTTAATTACATATTGATTAAATGGAACAAAGGCGTGGGGGCTCCAGGGAGCAGGCTCAGTGAGCGCCTGATGGAATTTCAATCCTGCTTTTTCCCTGCCTCCCACTCGCTTAGAGGCTCGGAGCTATCCCTGCTGGGGAGGCCCGGGCTCCGCATGAGCTCCGCGGGCATCATAGGCCCTGCCTTGAACAGAGGCACAGCAGGTGGCCCTTGGCCACACAGAGCTGGGTTTTCTTCCCTGCCTCAGTGCCCAGCACACCCATCCACCTACCAACCCAAACCCAGATCAGGCCTGGAGAAACGCCCATGACCTGGACAAGGTCATGTCCAAGGTCAGAGGCAGATCTGGGACTTGTGCCCAAGAACAGTCTGATTTAACAAGTATTTATGGAGTGCCTGCTCTGCACAGGTTATGCCGTAGGCACTGGGAAGTGAGTCGGCTGTGGTCCCTGTCCTTTTTCATGGAACCCTCCAACTGATTGGGGGACCAGGATGGTCTTCCGGAGGAAATGACATCTGGCTTGAGGCTTAGGGGACAAGAGAAGGTAGCCAGGTAAAGGCAGAGAGGGAGGCAGAGGATGGGAAAAGCATTCCAAGGAGATGGAACACCATGTGTGAAGACTCAAAGGCAAAGGGGGGCACTCTGGTGGGCCAGAGGAGGCTGGATCAGGGGAACTTAGGCAGGGTGTGGTGGAGTGGAGCTGGATGCATGAGGCCAACCCATCACTCGGAGGGGAGCATACAGTGGACACAGTGGGCATCACAACATCCTCCCCACCCTTCCCCCAACAATGCAGTTTGGAAAACTGACCTTAATCATGGGAGGCCATGTTGCCAAATGGATGATTCTATTCCCTAACCAGTGATTGGTTCAGGAATAGGCATGTGACCCAATTCTGGCCAATGAAAGGTAAGGAACTATTACATCTTTGAACTGCTGAATCAACTAGTCCTGAGGCCCACCTACTTAAGCATTCATGTTTTGTGAGCCAATACATTTCTTTATGGTGTAAGCCAGTAGCACCTGGACATTTTGTTACTTGCAGCCCAAAGCATCTTGATTGATGCATCTGTGTAGGCCATGTTGAGGACTTTGGACTTCACCTTAAGAGCAATGGGGAGCCATTGAAGAATTTTAACATGAAAATGTTTTCTTTTAAAAAAATATCAGGCCGGGCACAGTGGCTCATGCTTGTAACCCCAGCACTTTGGGAGGCCAAGGTGGGTGGATCACCTGAGGTCAGGAGTTCGAGACCAGCCTGACCAATATGGAGAAACCCCATCTCTACTAAAAATACAAAACAAATTATCCAGGCGTGGTGGTGCATGCCTGTAATCCCAGCTACTCGGGAGGCTGAGGCAGGAGAATTGCTTGAACCTGGGAGGTGGAGGTTGTGGTGAGCCGAGATTGCGCCATTGCACTCCAAACAGGGCAACAAGAGCAAAACTCTGTCTCAAAAAATAAAAGAAAAAAAATTTTTTTAAAAAATATCACTCCAGGCCGGATGTGGCAACTCACGCCTGTTATCCCAGCACTTTGGAGGCTAAGGCAGAGAGATCACTTGAGCTCAGGAGTTTAAGACCAGCCTGGTCAACACGGTGAAATGCCATCTCTACAAAAAACACAAAAATTAGTCAGGTGTGGTGGCGTGTGCCTGTAATCCCAGCTACTCAGGAGGCTAAGGCAGGAGAATTGCTTGAGCCCGGGAGGCAGAGGTTGCAGTGAGCCAAGATCACACCACTGCACTCCAGCCTGGGTGACAGGAGTGAAACCCTGTCTCAAAACCAAACCAAACCAAACAAAGACATTGCTCCAATGATATGAGTGTACTCAATACCACCAAACTGTACACTTAAAAATGGTTGAGCTAGTACATTGCATGTTGTGTGTATTTTACTACCATAAAAAAATTGAGAAAAAATATATCACTCCAGGTGCAAAGTCAGGAAGGAGGAAGGGGTGAAATCAGAGACAGCAGCTGCAAGGAAGGGGCTGCCTAGCAGGGCAGTGAGCTCCCCCTGAGGGTGAATAAGTAGAGGCTGGATGGGCATCTGTCAAGGGGCTGGAAAGACATCCCATGCCCTGGGCGGGGCCTGTGTGGGATGCCATCTGTCAGTTGTCATCCACTATAAGGTTCAACAGTGTGCAGGCTTTCTTCCTGTTTTGCTGGGAATTGCAAGCTCCTTGGCCCTGAATGAAATTCCCAGACTTAGGGGGCCGCCCAGGAGTCAAGGGGACTCTTAAGCAGCACTCCCTATCCCCCTTGTTTGTTTTATTTTCCCTCACAGCACTTACCAACTGCAAATATTTGATGTATTTTACTTACTTATCCTGTTTATTATCTATTCCTCCTATGCTACCTGTGTTGTTCGATATTGTAGCCACTGGCCACAAGTTTGATCACTTGAAATGTTGCTAGTCCCAGTGACAATATGCCGTAAGTATAAAATACATACTAGCTTTTGATAAATCTTCAAAATCTGCTTGTGATTTAGTACAAAAAAGTAAAATATCTTATTAATTTAAAAATATTACATACATATTGAGATGATAATATTATAGATATACTGGCTTAAATGAATGATTTTACAAAAATTAATTCTCCTAATTTTGCTTTTTTAATGTGGCTACTCGAAATTTAAAATTAAATATGTGGCTAGCCCAATTTTTCTATTGGACAACATTGCTCTAGACCAGGGGTTGGCAAACTGTGGGCCAGCTTCACACAGCAGCCTGTTTTTGTGCAGCCCACAAACTAAGAAGTTATTACATTCTTCTTCTTTTTTTTTTGAAACAGAGTCTTGCTCTTTTGCACAGGCTGGAGTGCAGTGGTGGGATCAGGGCTCGCTGCAGCCTCAGCCTCCTGGGCTCAAACAATCCTCTCACCTCAGCCTCCTGAGTAGCTGGGACTACAGGTGCCCACCATCATGCCTGGCTAATTTTTTTTATTTTTAGTAGAGATGGGGCCTCAGTATGTTGCCTAGTCTGGTCTTGAACTCCTGGGCTCAAGCAATTCCCCTGCCTTGGCCTTTCAAAGTGCTGGGATTACAGGTATAAGCCACCACACCCAGCTAATTACTACATTCTTGAAAGGTTGTAAGAAAAAAAACAAAGATAAATATGCAACTGAGGCCGTATGTAGCCTACGAAGCCTAAAATATTTACTATCTGGCCCTTTACAAAAAAATATATACCACTTCTGTGTGAGATTACAAGATCGACAAAGGCAGGAACTTTTGTCAGTCTTGTTCTTCAAGATGTCCCCAATGCCTACAGCAGTAAGTGCACTGCTGGGCACACAGTAGGTGTGCAATAAACATTCAATGAATGAATGAATGAATGAATGCATTGCCGAACCTTGCATGGCTGCCTTTTGTTCCTGCCTAGCTGCTGCCTCCCCAGCCGGCCTGGCTGCTCCCGAGAGCAGAGATGTGCCTTTTCCTGTGAGCCCCACCACACAGCTGAACATGGGGTAGAGCCCATGGGCCGTGGACGGAGGCAGGAACACACTCAGGGCAGCGTGCTGCCTCCTCCCATCTTTCTAGAGACCAAAGTCACCACTGTCCATTCCTGCTGCCAAGAGCCTTGGGGGTAGGGGGAATTAGACAGGAATTTACCACTCCTTAAACCAGAGAAGTTCAGATTCCTCTGAGGGACAGGGCTCTTGATGGACAGAGGGAATCAGCCTCGGCCTGGGGAGGCTGGGGTTTGCGCGGTTTATTCTTCAGCGTCCACTTCTTCTCCAGGGGGTCTGTCAGTGGCAGGCAAAGTGACTCAGAACCCCAGAGCCAGGCCCAGCGAACAATAGGTTCTGCCTGTCCCACGAAGGGTGCTGTGGCTTTGACGGATTAGAAGTCAGGACTTGGCCATCATGATTACATGCTTTAAAAAAAATATGAGTTTTCTTTTCTTGTTTTGGGTTTTTTAAGGTGGTGGGGGGCTCCTTTGTGTTTAGCTTTTACATCCCTTGCAATAAAGTTCCACCCATCCAGCTTGTGCAGTGAAAAACAGGGAAAGGATTTCAGTGGCTTTGTCTCGTCTATATACAGGCCAGAGAGAAAAAAGGAAGAGGGCCGGGCATGGTGGCTTACGCCTGTGGTCCCACCACTTTGGGAGGCTGAGGTGGGAGGATCACCTGATGTCAGGAGTTTGAGACCAGGCTGGCCAACATGGTGAAATCCTGTCTCTACTAAAAATACAAAAATTAGCTGGGCGTGGTGGTGGGCGCCTATAATCCCAGCTACTTGAGAGGCTGAGGCAGGAGAATTGCTTGAACCCAGGAGGCGGAGGCTGCAGTGAGCCGAGATCATCCCATGGCACTCTAGCCTAGGGAATAGAGTGAGACTCTGTCTCCAAAAAGAAAAAAAAAGAAAGAAAGATAAAATGTGTTTCCCTTGCTGGGCATCAGAAATAATGGTGGGAAAGCCCCAAGAGGTGCTCCAATGATGGGTGAGGTATTGATCCCTCCCAAGAGGGAGGCTTGCTCACGTGGACGCTGTGTGATTTAGGGAGGAGTGCAGACTTTGCAATCAGACCCCCTCATAAGGGGAGATTACCAAATCTTTTGGGCCTCAGTTTCCCCCTCTGCAGAATGACTTAGAGTGAGGGTCAGAAGTATTGGGTGAGCGAACTGCCTGGCAGATAAAAGGCCCTCAGAAATGGCCATTGTCATTGATTATCTTTATCTAGGAGATAATTCCCTCCCCAAGAACCAGAGAAGGGAGAGGCCTAGGCAGTTTCTATTTGCTTAGTGTGGTCAAGAAGTTCTATGTGGCCTGGAGAGGCCCCAGTGCATCATGTCTTAGCACTTGGGGGTTGGGGGGTGAGGGTTTAGGGGAGGAGGGTCACAGTACCAGCAAGAAAGACAGCAAGAGATTGAGAGAGCGAGCTGTTCTCTAGCCTGAAAGCCTCTGTTCCTCCCTCCCACCTCCTTTTATCCTGGCTCAGAGCTCCTGAAATGTGGCAACAAGAGATTGGCAGCTTCCTTGTACTTCTTCGCCTCCCTCCCTCCCTCCCTTCTTCCCGCCAGTTTATTTATTATTTGTTATATGGGCTGTAATTAAGGAGGAAAAGTCTGTAAAAATTAAGTGATTTTAAAGGTGCCAAGCAGGAACAGGATGGGGAGTGGGGAGGAAGCTAGAGAGGGCCATACCCTTCTCTCTTGCAGAAAACCCTTTGGAGAAAGGGTGCCAGAGGAGCACCCGGAACTACCCCCTCATTGCCTGTTCTGGAAGCCCAGCTAAAGCAAGCAGCTACTGTGCACCAAGCCCTGGAGTAAGACAGACCTGGGCTCTGGCTTCACGCAGCGATGGGCAGCCTGTGGGCAAGGCAGATGCTGAAACAGGCAAGAACTCTATTGCAGATGACAGAGGGAAGCAGGATCCCTGCTCCAGACCCCTGCTCTCTTCTTGGCTTGCTGAAGTACAAGCAAGCTCTCCTGGGCAACTGCTCATGGCGAAACTGGAGATTCTTTCAAATTTGTCCAAAACATAACTTCCCTTATGAGTGGTTCTCTTGGGTGGGAAACAGACCCCAGGGTGGAGGCAGACCCCAGCACACAGTAGGCGCTTTTCTCAGCTGGACTTTCAGAGTGGGCAATGGGGAGTAGTTCCAGGTGCTCCTTCTGGCACCCTTTCTCCAAAGGGTTTTTGTCAAGAAGGAAGGGCACAGCCCCCTCCAGCCTCCCTCCCTGAGCAGACCACTTAAGCCAGGCTGGGGTGGCTATGCGTCAGGGAAGCCTTCCTGGAGGAGGTAACTGTCACAGGTGTTTGAGGTCTGCTCAGGAGTTTAGCAGTCTGGGGGCAGGGTGAGGGAGAAACATGAATTTCCTGTCAGAGGGAACAATGTGTGTGAGGGCTGGAGACACGCTGATGCCTGGTGCATCCTGCTGGCTGTGTGAGCACATGAATCTGTATGTGGGGCGGGGGGGCTTCAGGAGATGGAAAGGAGCTGGGTCAGGAGGCCTTGAATGCTGACCTCAGCAGCCTGCTGGTGATGAGAAGCCATTTGAGGGGGACATTTATGCCCTGACTTACAGGGGAGGGCCCTGAGGCTCAGAGAGGTGAAGGCCTTGCCAAAGTTTCCCAGACTGTGGGTTGGGCCTAGAGGACAGGGGCCGACCTCTGCCTGTCTCTGATACCAGTGTTAATGACTCTAATTCACTTTGGTCCATTAACAAGTCTTTATTGAGCAGAAGCAGGCGCCAGGAGTGCGTGGGTGTGAGGTGCCATGCGGGCGTCCCAGAGCCCTGCCCCCAGAAAAGATGGCCATCTGAGCCTCCCTGGACAGCCACTGGGAGGCTGAGATATGGCCCCCTGCCCCCATCTCCACCCTTGGGCTGAAGTGCTCCCAGATGTTGTCCTAGGCTAGTGAAGCCTTCATTCAGGGAGTAAATGGCAGACAAGGAGGTGGGTGGTCACTGCAGTCTCTTGTGATCTAGCTGTAGCTTGGTCCCTCTTGGGGTCCAACTTTGGGGATGTGGTGGAGGGATGTGCAGCAGGACTGGCCCAGCGGACACAAGCATCACTTCCTAACTGGAGGAAGGGTGCAGGGGTGGCCAGAGAAGGAAAAGAGTTAACCTGGTATCTGGCTGTCCCCGTTTTAGCTTCCGCTGGAGGCTGGGATGGGACTTGGGTGGGAGTTGCTGGTGGTATGCTGGTAAGAGGGAAGGAAGCCTAAGGCCCAGGAACAGGGCGGACAGTGGGAGTCCTAGAGCACAGGAGGACCCCTGTGATAAGGAGGTGCTAGCTGGAAAGTGCCACCTAGTTCAGCCTAGAATAGGAATAACCATGCATATGTATGAGACCTCATGACTATACATGCTAGGACGAAGCCCAGAGGCTCCAAAGGGCTGGCTCAACTATGCTTGGGACAAGACAGGGTCCCCAGCCCCACTACCCCTGTGGGCCTAGAAAGCTGGCTTATACAGCTGACAGCTGTTGAAGGAGCAGGAACCCCAGTTCCTGCCTTTGTTTTGCTCCTGTCTCTGCTGTAACACTGAGCAAATCACTGGCCTGCACTAGGCCTCCACTTTCTCATCTGTACAGTGGTGATAAATCTCGGCTTAAACTGCCTCCAATGGTTGTGCTGAAGGTCAAAGCCAGGCAACAATCACTACTCAGATTGGATTCCCCTGGAAAGTTTAAGGGGTTTTAAGAGGCAGGGGTCGCCCAGGTTCCTGAAGAAGCATTCCTACAACATGAACCCTTTTCACAGATGCAGAAACTATGGCCCAGAAAGGTGGAGATGCTTGACCAAGGTGACACTAGTGGATTGTAAGCCTGTGGCCTGGTCCTTGCCCTAGTTGACGTTAGTACCCTGGACAGGACCGCTTCTCCCCAGCCTGGTACCTATGTCATTCCCATCCCTTTGCCAGGGCTTTTCTGAGCCATTTGTTTTTATGTTTGTACGTCGGGCAGCCTGCGAGCAAGGCTGGCGTCCGCCTGTGAGTATAAAAGTGACAAGAGGCGCTGGTGGAGTGTGGAAACTGTCAGCAGAGCAGCCGCCTGTGAAATTAACATGATATCGAAAGCGTCAATGTTTATTTACTGGAAATATCTGGACAGGATGCAAAGCAGGCCTGCAGCTGCTGCCTAGGGGCTGAGGGTGAGGGTCACCCCTGCCCATCCCTCCTCGCCAGCCACCAGGCACTGCTGGCAGAACCAGCTGACCCCCTAGCTGAGACCCCCACCCTCTTCTTGACTTGCTGAAGAACAAGCTCTCATGGAGAAAGTGGGGCTTCATTGAAATCTGTCCGAAGTAACCTCCCTCATGTCCCAGAGTTCCAGCGATGGTGTCCAGGAGCTAGTGAAGAAGGTGGGGCCTTTCCAAGGCCCATAGTCTCTGGCGCCTCCAGGGTAGAAGTCACTACCCCCAGAGCTTACTATGCTGGTCATCGCTTCCCTCTCCCCAGCCAGGAAGGCAGCTAGTTCTCCATGGCAGCCCTCCCCCAGCCCCAGCTGATTGGGCCAGGCTGAGGCCACTTGACTCAACTCAGCCAATCAGAGTGTGTCTCATGGGAATTTGAAATCAGGGCACAGAGATTAGGTTAGCTGCAGGGAGCTGAAACACAAGGTGTGTTGGCTCCCGGCAGGGGCTGCCATTTTGGGGTAGTCAAGCTCAGCTAAGTTCAAATTGATAAATGAAGGAGAAGAAAGGACAAGGAGGAGAAGAGAACAGACATGCAGAGGGAAGAGAGAGGAGAGACTCTGCAGCTCCAGGTGGAGATAGACACAGAGAGGTGGTTTTCAGTTTGGGAGAGGGCGGCCTGGCAGTTCATTCTGCGACTGCGCTTCCTAAAATTTCTCTGTAACCTTATATTCAAAGGGCACTTTGTTTGAGAAGGACAGAAATCCACTGAAACTGGCCTTAAGAGAGAGACTGACACCAGGACTGAGGTGACAAGAAATAGGCCCTCAGATAAGATGTAGAGTTAGCTGGGAAAGAATGAAGGGGGGAGTCTGTGGTCCATGGTATGTGATAGCAGTGCTGCTAATAATGCTGTGCCCCGTAGGTGTTGGGTCCCAGACCTTGGGACCTGCTGAAAGCCAGACTCAGGGGACCACAGAGAAAAGCAGAATCAGGGACTCCCCCTAGCCTGGCTCTGCCCCTCCTCACATCCTCTGTGACCGGAAGACTTGGCTCTTGGTAGCCCCCAGGCTCACCTTTCCCAGCCTAGCTGCAGAGAAAAACTCATAGCGATATTCTCTGGTTCCAAGTTCAACTATCCTAAGGAAGGGCGCTGTTCAGCGGCACTCGAGGCAGGTGCCAATTCCTTGTTCACACGCAGCGACAAGGAGATGTGGGTGTGATTGATCCAGCTTGGGTCAGGTGCCCTCCCCTAGACCAAGTCATGCCCAGGGTCGTGGGTTGCATAAGAAGACAGCAGTTGCTATTCATACTGTATGATTTGGGGTGGCAGGGCAAGGAACACCTCACATAAACAAGGGCCCTTCTAAGCAGACACACACAAAAATGTCCACTCTTCTTTGGCACAGAGATCTGGGGAGTGAAGGACTGCTCCTACCACCTATTGCTCTCAGGAAAAGCAGAAGGGACTGGTTGGCCTCTGTTGATGACAATTGTGCAGTGTTGGCTAAAAACTTAGCATCCTCCCTGTTCGGCTACCCAGAAGTTTTCATCGCACTTTGGCTGACTTCCTCCCATGATCGTATGGCAGGTGTGTTGACAGGTAAAGCTACCACTTAGCCCAATGTTCCCCAGCTTACTCGGTGACAAGACTCACCATGGGTCCTTCCCAGACATTTTGATTCACAAGGGCTGGACTAGGTCTGAGAATCAGAATTCTGACTTTATCTTCTCTTGTGACCGGCCAGGAAACCCTGATTTAGGCCATGGAGGGTAAACCTCTCACCTGGCCTGAAATAAGAACAAACTAGAGGAATGAATGCCATTTGCGGTGTGGACTCAGTTATCAGGAGGTCTTTAAAGCAGTGGTCTGTACCCTGGCTGCACATTAGAATCACCTGGGGAAATCTTGAAACTCTTATTACCCAGGCAGCACCCTGCACCAATGAAATCAGAATCTTTGGGAGTTAGATATCAGTGTGTTTTAAAGCTCCCCTGGTGATTACAGCATGCAGCCAGGATTGAGGACCGCTGGTTTAGGGAAAGCCATCATTTTCACTCTACCCACACTCCTACCGCGAGATCCTGCCTCTCCCACAGTGTGGAAAAGATGGCCTTCCTGACCTTCTGGTCCTGCTTTAGCTAATTGGACCAAGAGTGGACACCCGACCTAATCCTGGCCCATTATGGTTTCTCCTGGGGATTTGGAATTGAACACAGTGGCCAAGTTGCTCCGAGGAGCTGAGGCTGCCATCTTAGGGTAACTGTGCTCAGTTAGACACCTTGGGCAGAAGAGGAAGCCACTCCTTCTGCAGACAGGGACAGGTGACCTGAGCCGATGTGCAGCCAGAAGCTGAGCCAAGGGGAGAGAGAGGGAGTGCATCCCCATCCCCCAGGCTGGCCTGGGCTTCCCTGAGACTCTATCCTTACAGAAACCTCCTTGTTAGAGGATGTCTGCAAACACTGTTCCTTGCAGTCAAATAGTTTTGGATACAGAGCACTGAAAGCTAAAACTTGTCCCAGCCCAGAGCCCCACACTGCATTCCCTGGAGGACCCAGCACAGGGCAGCAGCTGGCACCTATTGGGAACATCCACAAGCCAGGTGCTTTCCATGGCCATTGTGTACAAGTTTCCCAATAACCCTGAAAGGTGGGAATTATTATCCCCTTTTGTACGGAAGTGAGGTAATGTGCCCCAGGGTGTCTGGCTGGTCAGTGCAGAGCAGAGACATAAACCTGGGTATGCCAAATCACTTCCAATGGATCTCACCTGAAACCAATTATGCAAAACAGAGCAGAGTGGAGGTCCCGCTGTGGTAAGGGAGTAGGGGGCTGCTGCTTGCCCGTCCGGCGTGGGGACCAGGTGTGAGAGGAAGGCGGGCTCCCATTGAGGACAGCTCCACTTGGGCTCAGGCCCTGAGAGATGCTGCTGAAGAGGCAGGGCCCACAGTCCACACACACAGTGCCCTTGGAAGCTGAGACTGGAAGTTATGATTACTCCCATCGCTGTCATTCAGGCTAAAGAGCACTCGGTGAACCACACGCCTGTTCCTCTGCCATCCGGCATGGTTTCTCATAATGCCAGGGACTCATATCCCTGATCACAATTTTCAAATGTGTATTATTTGAGTGATCCCCTCTTTGGAGTCTGTCTCCTCCTCAGACTGTAAGCTCCCTGAGGGCAGGAGCTTTGCCTACTTTGTTCCTCATAATATTCCCATGCCTAGCCGGTGACTAATGAAACTAGGTGTTCAATGAATAAGTGGGAAGAAGGAAGGGAGACAGTGTCCCAGAGCAAGAATCATTACATCATCTTATAGATGGGGAAAGGAAACCTCAGGGAGGGGGTCACAGAGAGTGACAGCTTATCTGGACTAGAACCTGGCCCAGAGTCAGGCGAAAGGACCCAGAGAGAAAAGTAGGAGTGAGAATCTAAGATGGGTGAGGTATGAGCAATCATAAAATAAATGTATAGATAAATATAAATGTATAAAATAAATGTATAGATACAGACTGGGTGTGGAATGAAGGAGCGGTGAGGACACGCTGAGCAAAGCCCCTTCCTGCAGCCGAGACCACACTCTGGTGAGGAACAGCCTCCCATTCCAGTGGGAGCAGGAGGAATGAACAGTGACGGCTCTCTCTCAGGCCCTTAGTGGCAGTAGATGGGCCACAAGCTGGAGATTGCAAAAGGCCTGCAGGGTCTCAGCACAGGGGCTGTTAGAAATCTTGCTTGCCCATAATGTTCCTACAGAGAGAGACAGATAAGCTTGTCCATCAATGTGGTCAAAGACAATTATGACTGGTGGTCAAGATGGACTCTTAATTTTCTACCCCAATGAGACAAGTCTCCCTTTTGGGCATGGCACCTGGTGTTGGAATGGATCTGGCTGTGTGGCAAGGACATGCCATCCTTGCCCTTCACTGTAAGTCACCTGGTCTAGGGGCCCACGACAGTTCTGAATGTTCTGAATGAAGGCTGGGGACTGGAAGCTGAGTGAGGAATTCCCAAGAATACTAACAGTAGAAGCCAACATTTATTGGTCACTTGCTCTGCACCAGACATTGTGGTGAGTGCTTTGCGGGAATGATCTTACTCCTTACAAGTTACATGGGCAACTTGCCCAAAGTTACATAGCTGGTAGGTTGCAGAGCCAGGATTTGGACCCAGGTCATCTGGCTCCAGACCCCATGCTGTTAAAACCGTGCACTTAGCCGCTTTGACCAGTCTCCACCTCAGCATATGCCTTGTGTTTCAACGTGATAAAAAACTCAAGGACTGGTAGTCCTAGTCCCCATTTACACAGGCCCTAAACCAGGGGACTGATTTTGAATGTGTGTGTGTGTGTGTGTGTGTGTGTGTGTGTGTGTGTCCTATACCATGAGCTGCAGCTTGCCAGAAAAAAAGTGAGCATGTGTGTATGTGTGAGCGTGTGTGAGATGGGGGAGAAAGGGTAGGGAACCTTCGGAGCAGAGGGAGGAACACATGATGAGGCCTGGAGGGGAAGGACATTGGGCATCTGGGGAAGAGAAAGGAGGTCAATGTAATCTCTTCAGAATTCTGGGGAGGTGACAGGATTGAGTCACAGAGGCTTCCTGAAGGCTGAGCCAGGTCCCCTGACAGCCACACAGTTCACCTCTGACCAGGATGCGCACCTGTTCTCGGCCCATCCACAGGGAAGGGCATCTCTGAGATTCATTTTGGGCTCATTATCAGGCGCCTCTGAGGCACCCCTGCCACACGTGCCCTCAGCCTAGCCCCATTCTAACCCTTTGAGTGATGCGGGGGGTGGGACGGGGGATCCCTGTGGCCACGCCCCTCCCTGGCCCCTCCCATCCCATAGCCTGGCAGCCCCAGCTGGTCGCCTAGGAGACAGTGCCCGGTGCGCTCTCATTGGCCAGCCGCGGCTCCAAGGGCAAGAGCGAGACTTCCGGAGGCTGCCCTTCCCCCTCGCCCCCCCTCCCCCCCCCCGCGCACGCCCGCGCGCGCGAGCGCTTGTGTGTGTGTGTGTGTGTGTGTGTGTGTGTGTGGTGGGGGGCGGGGCGGTGAGCACTGAGCACAGGGGCCAGCCTGGCCGAGCTGTGATTCCAGGAAGGAGGGAGGCCGCGGCATGGAGACGGGCATGCTTGCGTGTCTGTGCCTCTGTGTGCGTGCAGGAGGGGGCTGCTCTGTGGGTCTGTGCATTCGTGTGAATGCAAGGGTGAGAGTGTCGCGTGTAAGTGTTCCAATGTAACAGCTATTTATCTGGTGTACATTGACGGTTTGTGCTTGTATGGGTGCCCGTTAAAAGGTTTTGTGTGGACCCGAGTTGCTGCCTGGCTTTGTGGGAGAATATGTGAGGTTGTACATATGTGAGCTCCTCCGTGTGCCCACTTGTGCTTGCCTGCACACAAGGGGCATTGTGTGTGTGAGCATAGAGGTATGCATACTCATCCTAAAGAACAAGCTTCGGCCTCTGTCTCCTCTGTTCCGACACCTCAAATATTTCCTCCTTAGATTCTGAGATGTGTCCCTCTCATGCTCAAGCACCCACCATAGCTCCCCATTGCTTGGTGGTGCGCTACAGAACGCCTCAGCTTCCCTAACCACCCACACTTGTCCTACACTCCACATGAGCAGCAAGAGCCAGAAGGAGGGGGCAATTCTGTCTCTGGCACAGGGGAGTCTTCAAGGGCAAGGATGGAGTATTCAAAGCAGATTTTCCTCATCCTAAGCCAGGGGAACTGGAGCTAAGGGTCTGGGGACACTTGCAAAGCTGGTGCCTGCCTTTGATCTCCTCTCTCTACATGAATGGTTACTGTCCCTTCACCCACCACTACCTTTGGGACACTGGGCTCCGTGGCTTCAGGGTGCTCCCCGTGTGTGGTCCTCGACTTCCCGCAAAAGTGTTTGGAGAGATTTCTATTGTGGGGGTTGGGCTGGAGGTCAGCTGGAGGGCACAACTGGGACCTGGGAACCCATCACAGGCTGTCCTGGCCTCTGCAGCCTTTTGCCTCAACCCAGAGCAATCCCCTATCTATCCCGCACTTCCAGCAGTCCTCCTGCCTCTGGGTGACCCCGGGAGCGCATCAACCTTCCAACGTCCCTGTCCCTTCCAGGTGCCCCGCAGGAGAAAGGGAACCTCTGTCCTCCTGGCTCCTGGCCAGCCAGGTGCCAGCCAGTGGTCAGGCAGTCCTGCTTCACAATTCTGGCCGCAGGGCTTCCCCACAGTCCCTATTTCCCAGCTGGGGGCTCC